>NC_091166.1:25123803-25211303 GCF_040958095.1 Procambarus clarkii | reverse complement strand
TATCTCCCCATGTTTTCACATTTATTGTATTATCACCTGACCCAGTGCGGGTATAAAATCAACCAGCATTGTAAGATCTGTTCACTTGAGAATGAACCATGGAGGTTCGAAACGTTGTGCAAATTGGATAAATAAGTGCAATACACTCTATAGTAAATCACTTCTTTTCTTCACCTTAAAAGTACGAAAATGAGTTTTGGTGAACTCCTATTTCAACTAAGCCCTGATGCTAAGGAAATAGTTAGAGGATAGAAGCCCTAAACCAGAAAATAATAAATACAGAATATGCGGTCATATTCAATGAAACATATATACATATACATATAATATATATACATATAATATATATATATATATATATATATATATATATATATATATATATATATATATATATATATATATATATATATATATATATATATATATATATGCAATTGACGATCACAAACACTGATCATTTTATGCGGAAAATCCCCAGAGAAATATGAAATGAGGTGAACGTTACGGCTTCTAAAGCCTTTGTCAACACCAGACTGACTAGAGGAGAAGGGAGAAGGGGGAGGATATACAGACCGACACCTGACCAACCCATCCCTAGGGAAAGAATTAACCAGAAACAGGTATAGCTTATCTTAGAATGGTCAAAGAGGATTAAGCGGTCAGAGAATAAGGATGAAAGATTAAAGAAACGCCTAACGAACACACAATATATGAATATAAAATTATAATGAGACATTGTAAGCCTCTTTATCAGAGTTTTTTCTTAAACTGTTGTGCAATATTATAACTTAAAAATGGATCAAATTTGTACATTCCAGTACTAACATTAAGAAGATTTGGACACTGACTGATTAGAGCAGACTCAATTAAATTCCGTTCCACGAAATCCCCACAATTGGTAATGCTTTTTGCCCCGTTTCAGTTAATATTGTGATCGCATAAACTCGTATGTAGATACAATGCATTAGACGTTTGGGCAGTTCTAATACTATAAGCATTAAGTTCTAATACGAGTTTATGCGATCACAATATTAACTGGAATGGGGCAAAAAGCATTACCAATTGTGGGGATTTCGTTGAACGGAATTTAATTGAGTCTGCTCTAATCAGTGCCCAAATCTTCATTTTTATATATAATTTTTCTTCATATATATATATATTATATTATATATATATATATATATATATATATATATATATATATATATATATATATATATATATATATATATATATGCGAACAAGCCTGAATGGTCCCCAGGACTATATGCGTCTGAAAACTCACACCCCAGAAGTGACTCGAACCCATACTCCCAGGAGCAACGCAACTGGTAACTACGGGGCGCCTTAATCCGCTTGACCATCACGGCCGGACAAAAGGAAGTGATAGCCGAAGCTATTTGAACCACTTCCCCACCGGCAACTCGGATGGTAATCTTGGGCATAGCATTTTATCAAATCACCTCATTCTTTGGGGCACACGTGAGGAACACAAATGCGAACAAGCCTGAATGGTCCCCAGGACTATATGCGTCTGAAAACTCACACCCCAGAAGTGACTCGAACCCATACTCCCAGGAGCAACACAACTGGTAACTACGGGGCGCCTTAATCCGCTTGACCATCATGGGGACCATTCAGGCTTGTTCGCATTTGTGTTCCTCACGTGTGCCCCAAAGAATGAGGTGATTTGATAAAATGCTATGCCCAAGATTACCATCCGAGTTGCCGGTGGGGAAGTGGTTCAAATAGCTTCGGCTATCACTTCCTTTTGTCCGGCCGTGATGGTCAAGCGGATTAAGGCGCCCCGTAGTTACCAGTTGCGTTGCTCCTGGGAGTATGGGTTCGAGTCACTTCTGGGGTGTGAGTTTTCAGACATTATATATATATATATATATATATATATATATATATATATATATATATATATATATATATATATATATATATATATATATATATATGTGTCGTACGTAGTAGCCAGAACGCACTTCTCAGCCTACTATGCAAGGCCTGATTTGCCTAATAAGCCAAGTTTTCATGAATTAATTGTTTTTCGACTACCTAACCTACCTAACCTAACCTAACCTAACTTTTTCGGCTACCTAACCTATAAAGATAGGTTAGGTTAGGTTAGGTTAGGTAGGGTTGGTTAGGTTCGGTCATATATCTACGTTAATTTTAACTCCAATAAACAAAAATTGACCTCATACATAATGAAATGGGTAGCTTTATCATGTCATAAGAAAAAAATGTGAGAAAATATATTAATTCAGGAAAACTTGGCTTATTAGGCAAATCGAGCCTTACATAGTAGGCCGAGAAGTGCGTTCTGGCTACTAGGCACGACATATATATATATATATATATGTCGCACCTAGTAGCCAGAACGCACTTCTCAGCCTACTATGCAAGGTCCGATTTGCCTAATAAGCCAAGTTTTCATGAATTGTTTTTCGACTACCTAACCTAACTTTTTCGGCTACCTAACCAATAGAGATAGGTTAGGTTAGGTAGGGTTGGTTAGGTTCGGTCATATATCTACGTTAATTTTAACTCCAATAAGAAAAATTGACCTCATACATAATGAAATGGGTAGCTTTATCATTTCGTAAGAAAAAAATGAGAATATATATTATTTCTGGAAAACTTTGCTTATTAGGCAAATCGGGCCTTGCATAGCAGGGCGAGTACGACGTTCTGGCTACTAGGTCCAACATATATATATATATATATATATATATATATATATATATATATATATATATATATATATATATATATATATATATATATATATATATATATATATATATATATTATATATATATATGTATATTTATATTTATTATATATGACCGAAAAAGTAAGATTAATAATTCTAACACGAATTTTCTCAATATTTCTTATGTTTCTTTTCACTGTCTATGGTATTTAAAAATCAGTTCTCCGAAATTCATTTTTTTTCTAGTTTACGCGACACTTGAACGAGTTTCGTAATAACTTATTACATTTTCAAAGAATTTAGTTTACACACACACAACTATAACCTGCAAACACTAAACAGATTTCTTACTATGCTATAATTCAATCGGCTTTTCATTTTATATTCCTGCATTTGGGTGAGGTGATATGTTACAACAGTTTTGGATGAGGTGAAAACAATTTTCAACACAAGATAGAACACGAAACAATGGGTATAATATTGTGTAAGTTAAAGGGAAGAATGGAAGTAAATGCAAAGGGCCTATTGGCCCATATTTCTTGATGCTTCTATATTGGTGCGAAGTCTTGAAGTGGGTAGAATATAGTTGTGCATTAATTGGCTGTTGATTGCTGGTGTTGACTTCTTAATGTGTAGTACCTTGCAGATATCAAGCCGCCTGCTATCGCTGTATCTATCGATGATTTCTGTGTTTTTTGTTAAGACTTCTCTGGTGATGGTCTGGTTGTGGAATGAGATTATATGTTCCTTAATGGAGCCCTGTTGCTTTAGCATCGTTAATCGCCTGGAAAGAGATGTTGTTGTCTTGCCTATAAGACAACGAAGTCTTGCCGAGTTCTTCGAGGCTTACAGTCCCCATGTGGGCATTTGAAGGCATAGACGACATTGGTCTCTTTTAAAGCGTTCTGCTTAGTGTCTGGAGAGTTTGTCATGAGTAGGTTGGCCGTTTTTGGGTTTTATAGTAAATCGTCAATTGTATCTTCCGATTTTTGTCTGTAGGGATAACGTTCCTATTAACAATATCTTTCAGGACCTTTTCCTCCATTTTATGTGCTGTGGAAAAGAAGTTCCAGTAAAATAGTCTAATAGGGGGTACAGGTGTTGTGTTAGTTGTCTCTTCAGAGGTTGCATGGCGTTTCACCTTCCTTCTTATGATGTCTTCAACGAAACCATTGGAGAAGCCGTTGTTGAATAGGACCGGCTTTACCCTACAGTGTTCTTCATCGACGTGCTTTCATCCTGAGCTGTGGCTGAGAGCATGGTCGACATAAGCGTTAACAACACTTCTCTTGTACCTGTCTGGGCAGTCACTGTTGGCAATGAGGCACATTCCTATGTTTGTTTCCTTAGTGTAGACTGCAGTGTAGAAACCTTCGCTCCTTTTCATGACTGTTAGATCTTGAAAAGGCAACTTCCCATCCTTCTCCAGCTCGTAAGTGAAACTCAACACAGAATTCCACTCAAATGCCTCCTTCACCTCCTGCAGATGTCTGACATCAGGTACCTGTGTAAAAATGTCGTCAACATACCTGCAGTATATGGCCGGTTTCAAGTTCATGTCGACTAAGACCTTTTGTTTGATAGTACCCATGTAGATGTTCGCAAACAGGACACCTAGGCGAGAACCCATGGCGACCCCATCTCTTTGCTTATACATGTGCCCATCCGGGCTCAAGAAGGGTGCCTCTTTAGTACAAGCTTGGAGTAGTTTCCTTAGAAAATTTTCTGGTATGTCAAGAGGAGTACAGGCCGGATCACGATACACTCTGTCCGCTATCATCCCGATTGTTTCATCCACAGGTACGTTCGTGAACAGTGATTCAAAGTTCAACGAGGATCTTATCCCTGTGGCCCGTGTTCCCCGCAGTAAGTGTGAGGATGTCTATGTACGTACTACATACTCGTATCGAGCAACACCTCGACATCCTCACAGATCGACATCACCTCAGCACCGAAACCAGAATAATCAAGAAACTAAGAACATTATATGGAGGACCTATGGCAGTTCCCCGACCAAGAGACGGCTTCCTGAACCTTGCTGGAATCAACCTCACTGATGACCATGTCACTCTCCTAAATCTTTGCATAAACTGTCACGTTATGTCCAGACCAAGTGAAATGGCCCGGAAAGTGGAATTGGAGATCCTGTTGAACGACATATTCGACCTCGAGAATCAAAAGAAGGTCACCACCAAGGACATCTTACAAGCAGAACTTATTGCAAAAGGAGGAAAGAATCGAGGCAACTACAGAAGCACCATACTGTCCCCCGAGCTCAAAGCGGCAGCTAAGAACCTTCGTGAGAACAAGGAGATAGTCGTCAGGAGAGGTGACAAGTCGCCAATACACGTCATTCTTAAAAAAGACGAATATCTGGCGAAAATGAACCTCATACTAAATTCAAAAGAGTAACGAAGGACACTACAGCCGAATTGAAAGCAAAGGTCAACAAATTGATCGAAACTGTGAACGCCAAGAAATCCGGACTCCACCTGCCAAAGATTATTGGGGAATACAAACCTGGATATGCATATAGAAATGTCAAGACACACAAGCCTGGAAACCCACTTCGGCCAATCATCAGCCAGATACCCACACCCACGTACAGACTGGCAAAGTGACTCAACGGCTTGCTGACTCCTTATGTCCCTTGCGCCTTCAGCCTGAAGTCTCCAAAGGAATTCGTTGACTTACTGCTGGGAACACGGGCCAAAGGGATAAGAGCCTCATTGGACGTGGAATCACTGTTCACCAACGTACCTGTGGATGAAACAATCGGGATGATAGCGGACAGAGTGTATCGTGATCCGGCCTATACTCCTCTTCACATACCAGAAAATATTCTAAGGAAACTACTCCAAGCTTGTACTTAAGAGTCACACTTTTTGAGCCTGAATGGGCACATGTATAAGCAAGTAGATGGGGTCACCATGGGTTCTCCCCTAGGTGTCCTGTTTGCGAACTTCTACATAGGTACCATCGAACAAAAGGTCTTAGTCGACATGAACTTGAAACCGGCCATATACTGCAGGTATGTTGACGACATTTTTACACAGGTACCTGATGTCAGACATCTGCAGGAGCTGAAGGAGGCATTTGAGCGGAATTCTGTGTTGCGTTCCACTTACGAGATGGAGAAGGATGGGAAGCTGCCCTTTCTAGATGTAACAATCATGGAAAGGAGCGGAGGTTTCCACACTGCAGTCTACACTAAGGAAACGTAGGAATGTGCCTGAATGCCAACAGTGACTTCCCAGACAGGTACAAGAGAAGTGTTGTTAACGCTTATGTCGACCATGCTCTCAGCCACAGCGCAGGATGGAAGCAAGTCGATGAAGAACTCTGTAGGGTAAGGTCAACTCTTAGTCAACAATGGCTTCTCCAATGGTTTCGTTGAAGACATCATAAGAAGGAAGGTGAAACCCAATGCAACCTCTGAAGAGACAACTAATACAACACCTGTACCCCCTATTAGACTATTTAACAGGAACTTCTTTTTCACAGCTCATAAAACGGAGGAAAGGGTCCTGAAAGATATTGTTAATAGGAACGTTATTCCTACAGACAAAAATCAGAAGATACAATTGACGATTTACTATAAAACCAAAAAACCGTCCAACCTACTCATGAGAAAATCACCAGACACAAAGCAGAACGCTTTAAAAGAGACCAATGTCGTCTGTGCCTTTAAATGCCCACTTGGGGACTGTAAGCCTCAAAGAACTCAGTATATAGGCAAGATTAAAACATCTCTTTCCAGGGGATTAACGATGCATAAGCAACATGGCTCCATTAAGGAACATATAATCTCTTCTCACGACCAGACCATCACCAGAGAAGTCTTAACAAAAAACACAGAAATCATTGATAGATACAGCGATAGCAGGCGGCTTGATATCTGCAAGGTACTACACATCAAGAAGTCATTGCCAGCAATCAACAGCCAATTAATGCCCAACTATATTCTACCCACTTCAAGACTCCGCACCAATATAGAAGCATCAAGAAATATGGGCCAATAGGCCCTTTGCAGTTACTTCCATTCTTCCCTTTAATTTACCCAATACTATAACCATTGTTTCGTGTTCTGTCTTGTCTTGAAAGTTTGTTTTCACCTCATCCATAACTGTTGTAACATATCACCTCACCCAAATGCCGGTATATAAGATGAAAGCCGTTTAAATTATAGCATAGTAGAACTCTGTTTAGTGTTTGCAGGTTATAGTTGTGTGTATGTAAACTAAAGCCTTTGAAAATGTAATAAGTTATTATGAAACGCGTTCAAGTGTCGCGTCAGACTAGAAATAAAAATGAATTTTTGAGAATTGATTTTTCAATTACCATCGACAGTGAAAAGAAAATAAGAAATATTGAGAAAATTCGTCTTAGAATTATTAATCTTACTTTTTATATATGTATATATATACATATAATAATATATATATATATATATATATATATATTATATATATATATATATATATTTTTTTTTTTTTTTTAACCTAGAAGGGGTACCACCTCTGGTGCAAGTGTAGGGACCCATAGCCTCGGAGAAGAAAATAAAGAGTACTCAGAGAAGACCTTGTGGATCCTCACTGAACACTTTGATATTTTCTTCTCCTACCACCCCTATTCTTTTGTTAAGTGTGTATATTTATCTAACTTTATTTGAAAATGTCATTACACAAAAAAAGTTACAATATTGATTACATGCAGGGTACAAGGCTGCTTGTCACAAGTTGAAAAGCTCCTCCAGCTCCTCAGATGGCGGGCAGGAACCGTGGATGCAGTGAGCATTTCCACTCTGGATTGCCACACTAAGGCGCTGAAAAAGAAAACTGGCAGCTCTAGGGTCTCTAGTTGTTTCGATTAGCTTAGACCCCAACTCTTTCAAAAAGCTAGCAGCACTTTTACCCCAGGCACCAAGTGTCTCTGAGGCAATGGGGACAAAATTGTAGTGGTGCTCAAGGTCTCTGTATTTACGTGACTTGGCCGCTTCCCGGTGATTGGCAGCTCCTCCTGCTTGTGTAGCACTGAAGTAAGTAATTATCAAAAGAAGGCACCAAACCGGGAAGGCTATGTAGCACCATCAAGTACGCAAAATAATCAGAGGGCGCTAAATATCACCAAGGATGCCAATACGAGAACAAAAACGCATAAGGCGAACGATATCAAAAGTATCCGAGTCACCAAGAATTCTATTGAGGGACAGGTGACCGCGAGGGGCGGTCGGAAAGCAAGACACACGCTCGTCCTGGAAGTCAGGACATTCAAGAAGGACATGCACGACCGTAAGAGGGACAATGCAACTAGGACAATAAGGAGCAGGGCGGCGCTCCATCAAGTGACCATGGGTTAAGCGAGTATGGCCAATACACAACCTCGCCAGAGCTGTTTCCCACCGCCGGTTACGGTGGAAGGAGGACGGCCACGAGGAAACACAACATTTAAGAGTACGTAGCTTGTTACCAGTAACAGACAACCAAGAAGCCTGCCAACGGGTAAGGACTGAGGAATGGATAACCGGGTAAAAGTCGGAATACGGAATGCCTTTGCGAGAGATGGGACAAGAGCGGACAGCTTCCTTGGCAGCAGCATCCGCACGCTCATTTAAAGACACACCAATATGGCTGGGAACCCAACAAAACCCAACCGACTTAAATTTACTGTGAACGAGAAACAGCCAATGCTGGATCTCGACAACTACCGGATGAACCGGATTAAAGGACCCGAGAGCCATGAGGGCACTACGAGAGTCAACAACAACCACAAAGGAAGACTGACAACGAGAAAGCAGGAGACGAAGAGCATAGAGAATAGCATAAAGTTCCGCTGTAAAGATGCTAGTCTCCGGAGGCAAGCGACACATATAAGTGCTATCAGGAAAAACAACAGAGTAGCCAACACCGTCCGCTGACTTAGACCCATCGGTGAAGACAGAAACGGAGCGGGAGTGAGAAGAAAAGTGCTCGAGGAAAAGGCGTTTTAGAACCGTAGGAGGGGTAAAAGCTTTAGTGATACGGGTCAAGGATGTACAAAACCGCGGAAGAGGGACCCTCCACGGGGGCAAAGAAGGAACAACACGAGGAGAAACATCAGAAATACGAACGGAAAGAGAATCCTGTAGGCGAGATAACCGGACAGAAAGAGGGAGGTGGTGAAGAGGAACAGGAACCGCAGGAGGGGTAAAAGTTAAAGCACGACAGAGGCGAGAGGAAGGATGTTGCAAGGACCGCGCAAGATAGCGAAGACAGTAGCGATCACGGCGGTCCTGGAGAGACAGGAAGCCAGTGTCAACATACAAGCTAAGGATGGGAGTCAAACGAAAGGCACCAGAACTGAGACGCAACCCAGTATGGTGCAAAGCATCAAGACGGCGAAGAGTAGAAGGAGAAGCAGACGAGTAAGCAGGGCAACCATAATCGAGCTTAGACAGGACGAGAGAGGAATGTAAAGCAAGGAATGTAAAGCAAGGAGAGTGCGCCTATCTACCCCCCAAGAAGTATGGGACAAGACCCGAAGGAGGGTAAGGGC
Organism: Procambarus clarkii; assembly: GCF_040958095.1. NCBI lineage: Eukaryota > Metazoa > Arthropoda > Malacostraca > Decapoda > Cambaridae > Procambarus > Procambarus clarkii. Next base: position 25,202,041 of record NC_091166.1, on the reverse strand, counting down.
CTTAGAGCACTCAACACGGAGGTAAGAGATATGGGGAGACCAAGACAAATGAGTGTCAAGGAATAACCCCAAAAGCTTCGCGGAATCTTTGTATTCAAGGGGATGACCATAAAGTGACAAAGAGGGACGAAGAACAACCTGTTTCAGCGTAAAAGTCATGGCACAAGTCTTAGAAGTAGAGAACTTGAAGCCATGACCTGTGGCCCAAGACGACACGGCATCAATTGCAAGTTGAAGCCGGCGTTGAAGGAGAGGCGAATCATCACCCTGACAACAAAGGGTAAGATCATCGACATAGAGAGCAGAGAAGACACCAGAAGGAAGAGAGGAAAGAAGACCATTGAGGGCAACAAGAAAAAGAGTAGTGCTCAGAACACTACCCTGGGGCACACCTTCGTATTGCTGAAAAGAGGGAGAGAGAGCGGTACCAAGGCGCACCCGAAACGAACGACGAGAGAGGAAGCTGCGGAGAAAGAGAGGGAGATGACCACGAAGGCCAAAAGAATGAAGTTGAGATAGGATATGATAACGCCAAGTGGTGTCGTAAGCCTTTTCTAGGTCAAAAAGGACGGCAACAACGGAGGTCTTCGCAACAAAAGCAGTACGAATATAGACCTCCAAGTTCACCAGGACATCTGTCGTGCTGCGGCACTTGCGGAAACCAAATTGAGAAGGGGAGAGGAGGTGATGGTGTTCCAGGAACCACATCAGACGAACGTTAACCATACGTTCAAAGAGTTTGCAGACACAACTTGTGAGAGCAATAGGGCGAAAGTCCTTAGGGGAAGTACCCAGAGACCCCGGTTTGCGAACAGGGAGGACAACGGCATCGAGCCAGTCCTCAGGGACTGACGACGATTCCCAGATCCGATTATACAGACTCAGTAAATACTGAGACGTGCTCGGAGGGAGATGGCGAAGCATCTCATAATGAATACCATCGGAGCCCGCCGCCGTAGAACTGCAGAGGGCCAGGGCAGAACGAAGTTCAGAGAGAGAGAAGGGATCATTATAGGGAAGCTGAAGATGAGTGCAGAAATCTAAAGGACGAGACTCAAGGACAGGTTTACGAAGAAGGAAAGATTGGGGAAGATGAAGACCAGAGCTAACAGAAGAAAAGTGGGAACCCAGTTCGGAAGCGACCTGCAACGGGTCCGCCACAAGAGTATCATGGAGGTGAAGGACCGGTGAAACATCGGGAACGAACTTACCCGCTATCTTGCGGATACGCTTCCAGATCTGGGCCAGAGGGGTCTCGGACGTAATTGTTGAGACATAAGATGCCCAACATTCACGTTTAGCTGTACGGATGGCCCTACGGGCCACCGCACTCGCTTTCCGAAAGAAAAGAAAAGAATCGGTCGTCTGCCTACGGCGGTGCCTCTTCCAGGCTGCACGCTTACAGCGGACAGCCCGAGCACAGTCCGCATTCCACCAGGGAACGCACTTCCGTGGACCCCGAGAGGAAGAGCGAGGAATAGAGCGGAGGGCAGCGTTGAAGACAGTGTCATGAAAAAGGAGGAGAGCGCAAGAGAGAGGCAGAAGGGAGAGGTCAGGGAGAGCAGCACTGAGGGTAAATAGGGTCCAGTCTGCCTTAGCAAACTGCCACCTAGGGAAAGAGAGGGAAGGGCGAAAAGAGAAAAAGGAAACAAGGATGGGGAAATGATCACTTCCATGGAGGTCATCAAGAACCTGCCACGTGAAATCTAAGTAAAGAGAAGAAGAGCAGAGAGAAAGATCAAGACAAGAAAGGGTGCGAGTCCGAGAATCCAAATGAGTGGGCTCACCAGAATTCAGAAGAGACAGGGAAGAAGAGAGGAGAAACGGCTCAAGGAGGCGACCCCGGGTATTCGTCAGAACGTCACCCCAAAGAGAATGACGACAATTGAAGTCACCCAGCAGGAGCACAGGCTCCGGCAAGGAGTCCAGGAGGAGTTTCAAATCAGGAAGTGAGAGCGGGACACTCGGGGGGAGATAAATGGAACAAACTGTGTACCATTTCCCCACAAAGATACGAGCAGCAGAACAATGGAGAGGCGAAGGAAAAAGTAAAGGAACAAAGGGAACATCAGCCCGAATCAAGAGAGCAGAAGAATTAGAAGCCCCAGCAATGGCTGGGGGGGGGAGAGAAAGGAATAGCCACGAAAACGACCAGGACGAGCACCAAGCATTGGCTCCTGGAGACAGACACAAAGGGGCGAAAACCGCGAAATCAGAAGTTGGAGTTCGAGGAAATTGGCGTAATAACCTCGAACGTTCCATTGAAGAATGGACAACGACGAGAAGAGAAAGGACAAAAACAGAGAACAAGGAAGAAACAAAGGCGAAAGAGCAACAGAGCACGTTAAAGAATATCAGGGTCGGGATCAGGGTCAGCAAAGTCAGGGTTAGGGGGCATGGGTAAACTGAGCAAAGACGGAGGGAAGGAAACGGGAGAACAGATCGGAGGTGGGCGGGCGGGGTCCGGAGGAGGAAGAGGAGGAGACAACGGAGAGGAGCAGTCAAGGACAGCAGTAGAAAGAGGGGAGTGCACCCCAGCAAGAGCAGCAACCGAAAGGGAAGCAGGGGCCAAAGAAACCTCCATAGCAGGAACAGGGGGCGCAACCACTGAAACGGGAGGGGAAGGAGCAACAGAGCCAGAAGTAGGAGCTAAGGAAGAAAGCGAAGCCTTCTTACCCGCCGGGGAAGAGGAAGGAGAGGAGCCAGGCTTACGCTTCTGACTTAAAGAGACAGGTGTCCCAGCAACTACGTACCGGGCAACGGATTCCAGTGTCTCAACAGGAGAAGCCGAACGAGAGCACACACGACGGCCGTTAGGAGAGCGATGGACATCCGCCTGCACCGACAGGCGGCGGGGAGAGCCGATAGATGGAGGAAGAGGATGGGAAGGAGGATCGGAGGGGGACGAGGAAGAAGACACAGGAGACATGACAGACCGGGTTGAAAGAAGGGGAACCCCAGACAGAGGACCAGGAGGGGGACCCCTCGGGAAAGAACTCAAAGGAACAGAGGAGGGGGCAGTGGGCGTATCAGGGTCCAAGGCCCGGAAACGGTTGAGAGTCTGAGGAAGGGGGGAAGGACGAGGAGAGGAAGAGCGCAACACGCGAGCATAAGAGATGTTAGTATAAGGCGGGAGCCGGCGAACCTGGCGCCTCGCCTCAGGAAAAGACAAACGCTCCCGGTACTTCAGGTTAAGGACGGCCGCCTCAAGCTTGTAATGGACACAGGCACGGGAGAACGTGGGATGGGCCTCACCGCAGTTGAGGCAGCGAGCTTGGGGAGAAGTGCACTCCGACTTAGAGTGACCTTCACTCCCACACAAAGGACAGAGAGAGACAGTCCCAGAGCAGCGGAGGGCACCATGCCCAAACCTCCAGCACTTATTACAAAGTCGAGGAGAAGGAATATACTCCTGGACAGAGCACCTAGCACCAGCAAGAATGACAGAGGATGGAAGGGTCCTACCATCAAAGGTGATCTTCACAACGCGAAGGGGTTGACGGCGACGACCACGAGGGGGACCAGTAAACGAGTCAACCTGGAGGACAGAATGGCCTTGGGCATCAAGGATATGCCGAATATCATCGTGGCAATCCTGCAGATTCCGAACACCGGTTGCAACATGGGGTGGGAGGAGAATAGTGCCAACACTGGAATTCATCTGAACTTTCTTGGAGACCCGAACAGGGATCTCGCCAAGGCAAGATAAGGCAGCCAAGCGGGAAGCCGCATCCTGAGAAGGAGCAGCAACGACACGTGTACCGAGACGAGTGGGGTTGAAAGTAACACACGCATCCACGGAATCTACAAGATGCCGATGGAGGGAGAAATCGTCAGGAGGCGCAGAATCAAGAGGGAGGAGATCAAAGTATTTGGCCCATGAAGCAGGACCAAACAAGGCCTGATACGCATCAGCACGGGAAGGAATCGAGCGAGTGCGGTTGGGGCGCGAACGGGGTTGAGAACCCCTAGAGAGGGGTCAAAAGGCGCAGTAGTCACAACGAAAGACTTAGCCACACCAGGGGACGAAGTGGTCACCACCGGGGGCTGGAGGCTCGACCCAACCTCAGAGGAGGGAGGGGAGCTGGGGGAAGAAGTCAGGACGGTCAAAGGAGGAGCAAGGTCGGGGCCCAACGCAGCGGGAGCTACAGAGCCTGGTCTTCCAATACAGGCCGACTCGGGGGCTTGGTCGCCCACCCCACGAGCCTGAGAGGGTACAACGGAAACATTCAACGACATAGAGACGAAAAGTGACAAATTCATCCACGAATGTGCCCCCATACCCACCATGGAGCCACAATTAGAGGCAGGACACCCAGCAGGAAGCTATCGCCGATCATGCTGGGGCCCCCTAGGGGTGCGTCGTGAGTATACGCCCCACAAACGCCACCTTAAGAACCGTCAGTCCGTCGAGATCGGGTTCAGCGACGAAAGGGGGATTGACAATAAAAGGTTCCCCTCGCTCTCGACGTCGGGTACTACAGTTCTACGGGTGCAAGAGTATGCTTCCTCAAGCACCCGGGCGTCAAAATAGAAGAAGTCCAAGGGAAGAACCAGAACAAACAAAAGGTCGGCAGGAAATGGCAAGCAGATAGGGGAAGAGGGGGGGGAGAAAAACGAAACAGAAGGAAAAGGTGCCCAGCAGAATTGGAGAGGACGGCAGCAGGAGCACAAGGCTAGAAAAGGACAGAGGACTGTCCCAAGGAGCATCACACTCCGGCAGCCGCCCACTAAGCCGCCGCACGGCAACAACGAGCTGAGCGGGGAGGGGAAGTATTTGCAAGAGAGAACAAAATTTTCGTCAGTGAGGGGAGAGTAATTCGCCGCCAGCATTTTTTAATTTCCCGCACCATCTTAGAACCTGTGCCACCACCACAATCGTCACTCAAGCTGACAGCATCAAGCTTTGCCCCTGCTATATCATTTTGCTCTGAACTCCTGCCTTGCAAATCGTGCTTCCTTCGCCATCTTCGTCGTGTCAGCGTTTGTCGTCATGCTCCCAACATCAATTCCAGTGCAGGGTCCCTGAAGAGCTTCACACACGGCTACTAGGAGCGCTGCCTGCCGCCGCACTAGTTGTAAACAAACACTACAACGCTTCTTCACGATGTTCCTCCTATTTTGGCTACTGGTGATTCTCAAGAATTGAACCCCCATGATAAGTAATTGATAGATGAGACCTCTGTGCCAAGTTTTAAAAAGTGATTTACATAATAATATCCACAACATCGTTTGTATTAACCATTCAGTGACTTGTTAAATATTGGAGCTGGTTCAGTACTCCACACCCACAGTTTCCCTTCAGTGATTTCAACATTCCTGCTTCACACAGTAATTTCCTTGTGCATTGTGTTAATAGTATTATTAGCAAATTCAAAGTTAAGAGAAGTAAGAAATCCTTGTTTTAGTAGCAGTCAAGGATTTGCGCAATATTTTTTTTTATTCATAAAGGCCTTAATTTGAAATTTATTCCTTCAACATTTCTCATTATACTTTTTACCATAGCAATTTATATATATACCCGTGTCCAGTTTCTGTACTACATCCATATTTCCTGTATTGCCACTTGTTGTGTTGAATTTTTTTTTGTCAAAATTGCCATTGCATTTAACAGTTTTATAATTAATTTACAGTGCTTAGCCTGGTTTAATAAATTTATATGTCTAATTCCAGCCCTTTTCATACCAGATTGCTGATTTAATTCACAATTTTGCTGGTTTTGCGTTATTTTGTTGCCTAGCCCAGTTTAATAATTTTATTTCTGCCATTTTCTTACATTAGCCAAGTTTGATATTTTTTTTTATTTTTTATTTTTGTGTTTTCTATTTCTGATGCCTGGTGTACATCAGAAATAGAAATCTGCGTACATCAGAAATAGAAATTATAATCTGCGTTCAAACATTACTTCCACGGCTGTGACAATGCCTTCCACTGTTGCAACTTCTGCTGCCTCCAATGGAGCAATTGCTTGTGCTCCTATCCAGAGGTCAACTCAGTATATGGCTAATCCTCTTTTTGCTGGTGAATCCCACTTGCTAGAGTCCTGGTTTAGCAAGATTGAAGAGAAAATCAAGGCCCGTTTTTCTGAGCCTACTGATCCCGAATATTTGGCAATTGCTCGGTCAGCCGTTGACACAACCAGGAGTGATGCACGTTTTGTTGTAGACGAGAAAGCTATTGTTAGCCTCCAGTCATGGTCAGAATATAAAGATTTTTCGCCTGTGCTTTGTTAATAAAGAAGGCCTCGACCCGTATAGGTTAGTAAAGAAAATTGCAAATGCAACCATGCAGCCTGGTGAATCTTTCAATGTGTTTATGAGCCGACTCCATCATTATCTATATGCCTTGGAGACCGCCAGGCTTAGTTCCTCATGGGTTGATCCCGACAAGACATTTACTCCCCAGCCCATGGCCAAAATTATTGTATTTGGGAATTTAATTAATTTTGCCCAGAGCACACTAAACCGATCATCGAGCAACAACATTCTGGAATTAAAAATGAAATTGGTGAAGTGATTGAGGCTATCAATAATGCCCCTGATAAACTAGCTCCCCGAAGTGCTCAACTGTTGCCATCCTCTGACACTGTGAATGTAGTAACAAGCCCTCAGCATCCTCCCACAAACTCTCAAAACGCTTGGTCGCAGAACCGTACCCATGTTCGTAGCCCACAATCAAATTCTTCTCCCAAGTTGCCGAAACGCCATAGCCCAAAGCCATCCACTCCCTCATGTTGGCATTGTGGTAAGAATAACCACCTCGCAAGGGACGGTTGGTCCACTCCTCAATCACCCCCTAGACAATTCTCTTGGTCTCCTCGTCAACTTAATAATTCTAGGCTCCCATATTGCAAATTTCATAAACAAGTCAGTCACCATACTGCAGATTGTAGATCTAGGCAAAGGACATCCCCACCTCCTAATTCCCACGGTCAGTCTTGGCAAGGTGCACAGCGTCCTAGACATTATCAAAACTCTCGTAATTACAACTCGCAGCCCACCCATAATACAACGTCAAATTATAATACTCGATCACAGAATTCTGGAACTCAAAATGTTCATTCCATGTCGTCGGGAAACTCCCAAAGACAGCCGCTAACCAATTCAAGTTAGCCAGTCCTAGTGCCCTCCCTGTCTACTCAGTGGCTACCCAAAATAGACTTGGATACTTGACAGAGGAGAACACTGACTCTCGCGACCAGTTGTAGATGTTGACAGAACTGCAGTGTATTTGACGCAGACTTCCTAGACAACATAAATCATAAGTAGTAACATGTCCAGTCTCAAGTGATGGTCCTCTTGTCTCAGCCATTGTACATGGTAGAGTTTTAAAAGATTTTATTGACTCTGGTGCAAAATTTAATATTGTCAAGCCCTTAGCTCTTAGGGATATTGCAAGCAAGCACCCTACTCCAGTAAGAAAGTCACCCATACCTTTTCTAAGTGGTGTTTCAGGAAACACTGTAAATGTTCAGGGAGAAATTGACCTTCCACTCAAGTTAAGTGACATCACACTTTCTATAACCTGTTTGGTTGTTGACTATATCCATTTCCCTGGTGACATTCTCTTAGGCCTTTACACCATGATTGATGAAAATATTGCATTGTTTCCCCATCGTTGAAACATTAGTATCAAAGTCCAGGTCATACCCTTGTGTAGCATGTATCGACAGGGCCACGAGTTCAATCTTCAATCAGACTACGTTAATTTTGTCGATGCCTGACTTGCTAGCATAGGTTTATCAAATCCTTGTAGCTGTAGAATACCCGAGAAAACAGGCACTCGATTGAAGCATCATAGTTGTGCAATTGTTAAGGAGAGCGAGTATCGAGACTTTCTGGAAGGGGACGCCCTAACGGATTCTCGTTGTTTTGCTCGCCTATCAGCTTCCATCTCTGAAGTCAGTGGTTTTACAGCTTACTGATACTGTGCTGCCCTCTCATTCTCTCACCAGAATAAGAGTTAAGGTTCAGGGAGTGCCTGAGTTATCGGATGTCATTGCGGAAAGTGATACGAGTAAAGTGAATGGTACGTTTGTTGAACCCTCCTGGCATACAGTGCAGGATGGTACTGTTACATTGTATATTGCAAACACTAGTAATGCCGACATCCATCTACAGTCTGGCACCCATGTTGTAGATTTTGCCCATTACTCGTTACCAGTGCGAGTGGTGGAAGAGGTCTCCATGGATCATACTCTTTGTACTCTCACACCAAGAGAACATGGCTCTCCGCCAGAGGTGCAAGCAAAACACCTTAGTCCTACTGATTTTCCTGACTCTATGGTTCAGCTTTTGGGAATTCTAAACAGGAATAGAGGCATTGTTGCTCTACCAGGAGAAAAGTTAGGTCTCACTCTTCTTATTACGCATAAAATTCCTCGAGCAAGGAACTATGCCTATCTATGTACCAGCATATCGTTTACCCCATTCGCAGAGAGCAGAAGCTGACTCGGAGGAAATGTTACAGAGTGACGTAATTGAGTCAAGTAATTCGTCATGGAACACTCCATTGATTCTTGTACCAAAGCGAGATGGTACTTTGAGACATGTAATCAATTATCAGAAGCTTAACAGAGTAACTATACCTGATCGTTTCCCACTTCCAATCCTAAATGATTTATTGCAAAGTATTGGTCGGAACAAAGTATTCTCAACGTTAGATTTGTTGCAGGGATTCTGGCAAATCCCCCTTGATGAGGAAAGTAAATAATTGACAGCCCTTAGTACTTCCAATGGTCATTTTCATTTCCAAAGAATGTAATTTGGTTTGCGTAGTAGTCCAATAACCTTTTCCTGGCTCATGACGAATCTATTTCGTAGATTGATAGGAAGTACTCTTCTAGTTTACCTTGATGATCTCACAATCATGTCACAAGATGTTCAGACTTATTTCCAGAACCTCGAGAAAGTACTCGCAATGCTCGCAGGAGCCAATTTAAAAAATAAAACTTGCACAATGCTAATTTTTAAAAGATAAGATTAATTTCCAAGGCCATACAGTTACACCTTCAGGCATTACATTGAATGAATCAAAACTTATTGCTGCCCATGATTTTCCAACGCCTCGTACCGCAGAAGCTGTAAGACAGTTCACAGGTTTTGTAGGATTTTATCGTTCGTTTATTGCTGGATTCTCTATTATAGCCGCTCTACTTTACAAGTTGCAAAGGGAAGATGAACCCTTTGTTTGGGAAGAAGCCCAAGAACAGTCATTCCAAAAACTCAAGGTAGCCTTGATCTCGTCACCTGTCCTTAGGTACCCAGATTTTTCTAAACCTTTTACGTTGGTTACAGATGCTAGTGACATTGGCTTAGGTGCTGCATTACTTCAAACAGGTTACAGAGATCACGCAATAACTTATACAAGCCGTACATTATCTAAAGAAGGGGAAAAATTATAGTGCAACAGAACGTGAAGCGTTAGCTCTTAAACATTTCAGGGATACAATTTATAATTACCCAGTTCATGTACTTACAGATCACCAACCATTAATTCCTTTGTTCAAAAATAAGAATCCAGTTGGAAAGTTATATTTGGTCACAATTCAAGAGTTCATTCCCACATTTGGTTATATTCCAGGAAAAAAATATTGTTGCTGATGTGCTTTTTCGACAAGTAGCTGCGATTCAGTTAAATTATCCAGCCTTAGACACTACAGTAGTAGAGACGGAACAGAGACAAGACCCCATATGGGCACCCATCATTAAGTTTTTAACCAAGCAAGATACTCGCCTGATTCACAAGCCTCCAGTACCATTGAAAGAGTTAGTGATTTTAGACAATTTGCTGTGTAGAGTAGTAATGCTATGGACAGCCCCAAGGGAATGTTGTCAGTTAGCTGTTCCAGCCGTCTTGGTACCAACTACGTTAAAATTATCCATGATGCTCCCACAAGTGCACATCCAGGAAAGGATCTTAAACTCCAACAAGGTCGATTAAAGTATTTGTGGCCAAAAATGACTAAGGAGATTTCTCATTATATTGACAGATGTTTAGCCTGCCTACAGCACAAGGTGTGGGAACCGACCTGTGAGATTTATATGAATTTATATAGAATTTATATTTACGTTAATTTGTATACTTCGATAGCAATTTGTATAATGTTAAGTGGACTGTATTTCTGCAATAATCTCACAAATCGATCCTCTACACATTAGGGGGGTTTATATTAAATTTATATATATGCAGCCAATCAAACTACAGTATTAGACTACATACATTGAAGAGGCTCCTTATCTTATTGTACAACAGGCCTTAGTCCACCAGGTATAACCAGGATGTAGATACCAAATTATTCTCTTTGAGGTAGCTTCCATCACCCAGTAACTGGTACACAAAGCATGCTTCCTCGTCTTGACCTGTCAAAAGGGCGCTAGCTGTAAAGCCAGAATCCTAATATATGACAGCTATATCAGAGAAAACACTGTACATGGAACCATGAAGACCTGGCTTAATTACCTTTAGTATGAGGCGATCTCATGCTCTAACCGGCAACCCTATCTAATGACATTAATGGCCATAAATGAGAGATAAATGGGTTTCGGTAGAACACTTAACTTGTATTTGTTGACAGCGTGTTGATGATGGTACACCTTTGGTTTCCATAACACTTCGTCTAAGTAAATTTAACAGGAGCCGAATTGCTCCCATGCCTCTGGTCTCAGTATAAACAATGGCGACACTCCATACTACTGACGCTACTGGCCGACATTGTCCAGATATGATAGGAGCCGAATTTGCTCCACGCCTCTCGGAGGTGACAACAACAATGTCTGACCACTCCCTCACCCTGACGCCTGGCTTACATTGTCCAGATGACAGTAAGTGATAGAAGGGTCACATTTACTCTATTTTAATTCTGATAGTTAAGTTAATTTATATGAGATGTTTTTATGATGGTAAAGTCCAAAGACTAATGTATTTAAGAATAATTCCCACCATAATAGGTGGTGAATTTATAATAGTATGTGGTAATGATATCCCATTTTCTATAGACAGAAATTCCACTACAATTTACATTTTCTATGGGTAACTTGTTTATACAACACAGCAATTATTATCTGTCTGTATGATATTATTAAATGTTGTCGGATTTTCCGACACAAGGGACATGTAGCAGGACCTAACCCAATTCATGTGTACCCAACAGCTAAAGCTCCTTGGGAACGAGTATTGATGGATTTGTTGACAAATTTTGCAGAAACCGAAAAAAGGTAACAAACACTTGCTTGTAATGGTTGCTAATTTTTCACTGTATTGCGAACTAGTTCCTATCCCAAACAAAACAGTAGAAACTATAGCCAGTGCATTCCATGACCAAATAATTTGTAGATATAGCATGCCAAAAGTAATCCTTTCAGATAATGGTCCAGAATTCAGTAATAGTATTTTCCAACTAGCTTGTGCGATTTATATATTGTGCGATTTATATTGGATGAAAAAACGATTCTTCGCGGCAGGGGATCGTATTCCAGGGACCTGCCCGAAACGCTACGCGTACTAGTGGCTGTACAAGAATGTAACAACACTTGTATATATCTCCAAAAAAAAAAAAATATAACATTAAAAAATGTAGTATTATGCCATATCACCCAGCAAGTAACGGGTTAGAAGAGTAAGTACTAACTAGAGTACTAACTAGAGTACTAACGTAAGTACTAACAGGAAAGTATTAGATGCCTTGAGAGTCACATTAAATTTTGATAACACCAATTGGGATGAATTTATACCCTTAATTCAGTATGCCATAAATTCTTCGATTAATGTTTCTACAGGTGATACTCCTCATGCTATTCTTTATGTTACACATAAGATCCTCCCTAATGAATTGATAAACGTACCTCCTACTCCTTTATATAACGTAGATGATTTTGTTCAAATGAAGCGTAGACAAATGCAACTAGTTTTCTAGAAAAAAGGAGAACACTTGTTAAAGGCAACAGCCGAGTTCACTTGAGCGAGGAATGCAGAGCTAAACCCAATAAGATTACTGTTGGATCTGTAGTAATGGGACTTAACCAACACAGGTTTGGCCCTATGTACAAGTTAACTAAGAAATTTTTTGGTCCATATAAGGTAATTGAGCTTATCAAAGGTAACAAGTATAGACTTAAAGAATTTGTTAACGGGAGAGTATATAAATGAACATTTAGACCACATGAAGCTAGCCAAAATGACTCTTGACGAGACTGATGAAGATGATGACAATGAACTTACCCAGACAGATTCTTCTATTGGGACACCTCCTCCTTTAATTTATATGATGCTCTATTCAGTAATACTATTACTGAAGGCGATTACCGAAGGTTATTTTAACAACAGGCAATTACTTGAAGGTTATTAATAAGGGTAATTTTAATAACATCCTATTATTATATATTGTTACTGTGAGTTATTATTACAACAGACTTTTATAGTATGTTACTACTGGGAGTTACTATTACATCAAGCTATTATTGTAGGTTATTACTGCAGGTTATTATTACAACAGTCTTATTACTAAGTTATTATTACAACAGGCTAATATTGTACATTTTACTATGGCTTATTATTACAACAGGCAATTATTGTAGGTTATTTCTTGGGGTTATTATTACAACAGATTTATAATGTAGATAATTACTACAGGTTATTATTACAACAGTCTAATATTGTAGAATTTTAGTGAGGTTATAAGGAAATGTTATTCCGGCTTGCTCTTTATTGATGTTGATTCTGATTAGTGAGGAGGGTTATTATAACAGGTTATTAGGGAAATTTTAATAAATATTCCTTAAGTCTGATCATTGACACAGGTTGGTTGTTGTAGCTCATTATTAAATAGGCTATTAGGACAAAGTTATTACGGGAGGATATTAAGGCAGGTTATTAGGGCGAGGAGTTAGGAGGAAGTTGTTATACAGGGTGTTACAACATGTCTGTGTTTTATTATTGCTGCAATACATTACGTGCAGAAATAACCTGATGTTATTTCTGTATGTTATTGCACCAGGTTATTATGGAGATTTTTTGGGCCGGTTTTTTATGTCAAACTTTTCAAGAAGGTTATTACTTCCGTTTATTACTTATGGTTATTACTGCAGTCATTTGCTGCTATAATTTAATGTTGTTTAATGCAAGTTATGATAGCTAGTGTATGTAAATAACCTGCAAAGTTAAGACAGTATTCAGGGTGTTACAGCATGTTTTGTGTTTTTTAATTTGTGCTGGATATTACCTGGATTATCTGTGTTATTTCTGCTCGCTATTACGTTAGGCTATTATGATGTGTTATTACTGTAGGTTATTAAGGCGAATTATTATGGCAAACTTTTGCAAAAAGTTATTTCTGCTGCTATTCTTTACAGATAGTAATTACCTGAGATCACTACGAGCAGTTATTACAACATGATTATACTGCAGTTTCTTACAGCTTATAATTAAGATAGTTATTTTACTTTATTCAAGCTTTTAATATAAATCTCAAATTCACTTAATAAGTTTTAAAATAGACGCAACACGATGCTTCATGATGTCACAATACAATTTGTTCTCATCTTATCGCACTAGGAAAATATTATTCCTTATTCAATAACAAATAAAAATGGGGTAGAATAGCATATTTATCTCGAGAAAGATTATTTCAGAAAGTTATTACTGCGAGTTATCATTGAAGGCTGTTATTGTAGTAATTATGATAAGCAATTTCTGCAGGCTGTTACAGTAAAATATTGCCAAAGGCAAAAACAAAGAATTTTACAAGATATTTTTGCAGATAATTACTGCTGGTTATAACTTGTGGTTATTAGGAACCGGTTATAAGGTCTGGTTATGTTCGCAGGTTGTTAGACTGACAATTCCACAGTATACCTGAGAATGTGACTGCCAGACGAGGGCTTCTACAGGTTACATGAACATGTGGTTGCTTGGTAAACCAACATCACAGTGTACCTGACCGTTTGGTTTACCAGACAAGCAGCTCCACAATATTGAGAACTTGGTGGTTGCCAGACATGCCAGCTTCGCTGTGTACAAAATAATGTAGTTTTCAGACAAGCAGCTTTGCATGACAACATCGTTACTAGGTTAACATCTTCAGAGTATACATGACAACATCGTTACTCGGTTAACATCTCCAGAGTATACATGACAACATCGTTGCCAGGCAGCCAATTCCACAAAATATATAACCTTTTGGTTGAAAGACCAGGAAGACTTCACGACGACGTGGCTGTCAGGTCGGCTCTACAGTATACATGATGACGTGGCTGTCAGGTCGGCTCTACAGTATACATGACGACGTGGCTGTCAGGTCGGCTCTACAGTATACATGACCACGTGGCTGTCAGGTAAGCTCTACAGTATACATGACGACGTGGCTGTCAGGTCGGCTCTACAGTATACATGACCACGTGGCTGTCAGGTAAGCTCTACAGTATACATGATCACGTGGTTGTCAGGTAAGCTCTACAGTATACATGACCACGAGGCTGTCTGGTCAGCTCTACAGAATACATGACCAGGTGGCTGTCAGGTAAGCTCTACAGTATACATGACCACGTGCTTGTCAGGTCAGCTCTACGGTATACATGACCACGTGGCTGTCAGGTCAGCTCTACAGTATACATGACCAGGTGGCTGTCAGGTCAGCTCTTCAGTATACATGACCACGTGGCTGTCAGGTCAGCTCTACAGTATACATGACCACGTGGCTGTCAGGTCAGCTCTACAGTATACATGACCAGGTGGCTGTCAGGTCAGCTCTTCAGTATACATGACCACGTGGCTGTCAGGTCAGCTCTACAGTATACATGACAACGTGGTAAGCGAGCTACAAAGTATACATGATCACGTTATCTCTACAGTACAACCGTTGATTAATGCCAACATATTAAACACAGTGGCGACCTCTGATGACCCAGAGGTCATAAAAGTCTTGACACGAGTCAACGTTTTCATTCTTAAAATAACAGGAGTCTTGAATTAAGACTTTTCTGATAAGTACTTGAGGGCAGTTTTCACTCCTTAATGGTTATCACTTCTTCAGATAGAGGTTCTTAGTGTTACTTAGTGTTGAGGTGAAGCTCTATATACAACCTGTCCTCCAAATAGAACGACGCATTTTGACGTATACTCTACCTAAGGCATTTTTGACGAACTAGAAAATGATAGCGGCTCTCGAAATTTTCCTACTATCCCGTTTCTGTTTAGGGCCCTTTGCTAAGTTAAGATAATGGGAATTCAGTACAACAGATTCTTGACGTTGGAAAACCTTAGGAGGACAGGCTGCTATATAATGCTTTGTGAGTCTTGACTAATGAGAGTCACGGTCAGTGTCTGGGGTCACCCGCTGGGGTCACGACGGTCCTCAGGTTGACCCCATATAATCAAAGCTCTTCCTTTTTCCTTAGGTCAACATTTTAAAATAATTTTCCAAAACACGTAATAAATTCAGCAACCGAACTAGTTGAATAAAGACCTGGGGCCAGATTCACGAAAGAACTTACGCAAGCACTTACGGACCTGTACATCTTTTCTCAATCTTTGGCGGCTTTGTTTCCAATTATTAAACAGCTAATGAGCTCCGAAGCACTAGAAAGCTGTTTATAACAATAACAACAGTTGAATGGGAAGTTTTCATGCTTGTAAACTGTTTAATAAATGTAACCAAAGCCGTCAAAGATTGAGGAAAGATGTACACGTTCGTAAGTGCTTGCGTAAGTTCTTTCGTGAATCTGGCCCCTGAACAGCAGATGAAACAAAGTCACCTCAGAAGTTTAGCTTCAGTAACAATTAAAAGGGAATAAGAATCAAAGATATAACTGGGGGTTTAAATAACACTTTATATATAAAGTCCACTACGGGCTCACCATAGCCTGTGCTACTTGGAACTTTTTTGTTCCTAGTAGATGAATTTCAAACAACAACAGATACTTAATATAATATTTTACTGCGAAATTTCTATGGTTTATTATAACAACAAGTTATTATTGAAGGTTATTATAACAAGTTATTATTGAAGGTTATTATAACAAGTTATTATTGAAGGTTATTATAACAGGCTATTATTGAAGGTTATTATTACAACAGGTTATTATTGAAGGCTATTATAACCGGCTATTAATTTTTATTATTACTGCAAGTTATTATTACAACAGGCTATTATTGAGGGTTATTACAACAGGTTATTATTGAAGGTTATTATAACAACAGGCTATTATTGAAGGTTATTATTGAAGGTTATTATAACAGGCTATTATTTTAGATTATTACTGCAGGTTATTATTACAACAGGTTATTATTGCATGTTATTACTGCAGGTTATTATTACAACAGGCTATTATGGAATAATACGGGTTATCATATCAACAGGTAAATATTGTAGGTTATTACTGAAAGCTATTATTACAACAGGCTTTTGCTGTAGGTTATTACCGCAAGTTATTATCACAATAGGCTCTTAGCCTGTTGAGATAATAACTTGCCTCCATCACAACAGAAGGGTTTTTGTGTCGGTTATAGGGCAGGTTATTATTCCGGCTTGCTGTTTATTGATATTGATGCTAAATTGTGTGGCGGATTATTATAACAATTTACAAGGGAAGTTTTAACAACTGGTAGTTAAGACTGATCATTTACACACGTTGGTTGTTGTGGCTGGTCATTACACCAGGCTATTAGGAAAAAATTAATTCGGAAAGTTATTACATGAGGATATTGAGACAGGTTATTCGGGCACAGAGTTATGAGGAAGTTGTTATTCAAGGTGTTACAGCATGATTTTGTGTTTTATTATTCTGCAAGATATTACGTGCAACAATATCTTTGATGTTAAATATGCATGTTATTGCATCAGGTTATTATTAAGTGTTATTACTGGAGATTATTAGGGCGAGCAAATATGTAAAACTTTTGCAGATGGTTATTACTTTCAGTTATTATTTCCAGTTATTGCTGATCTTCTTTACAGTTGGTTATTAACTGAGATCACTACGAGCGGTTATTTCAGCAGGATAATACTACAGTATCTTATGGCTGGTAATTAAGGTTATTTTTCTTCATTCAAATTATTAATAAAAATTTTAACATACATAATTTATATACCCCACCTGAGTTGTATAAATTACTAGGTTGAGTATTTTATTAATCCGGAAGAGTCATGGCCAGTGTGTGGGGTCACCCGCTGGGGTCACGATGGTCTTCAGCTCAGTGTGTGGGGTCACCCGCTGGGGTCACGACGGTCCTCAGGTCAGTGTGTGGGGTCACCCGCTGGGGTCATGACGGTCCTCAGGTCAGTGTGTGGGGTCACCCGCTGGGGTCACGACGGTCCTCAGGTCAGAGTGTGGGGTTGTAACACGGGAGGGTGGTGTCGACTCTCTCCTACTCTATAACCGTATTCTGATTTATTCTCTTTTCAATCCAAGGGACCCCAGAGCTGCTACTCTAGCCGAATCCCACGCCACGTGGTCTTAAATTGTTTTGACCGGCTAAGATTCTACAGCCTTTATGACGTGGAACCAGACCCCCTAGCAAACTCTAGAATCTCCTTACGCTGCCACCACCAGACCATTAACACTGGGGAGCAATAACCGAGGTCGGGATCGATTATGCTCAATTAACCTTGGGGCTTGATCCCCAGTTATTTGGAATAGGAGGGATGAATCTACGTTAAGTGTGGGGATATTAACAAACAAAGGGATAACTGAATTCATAATCCGTGTTAGGCTCTGCGACCCAACGAAAACTCGGCCTCGTGGAAACCACGTGTCCAGGACAATGAATAATAGAACATGAAATGGAAATTAATAAAAAGGCAATTTACTAACTAAATTATTTATTCAAAATCTAAAGTAAGTAATTATCAAAAGAAGGCACCAAACCGGGAAGGCTATGTAGCACCATCAAATGCGCAAAATAATGAAGAGGGCGCTAAATATCACAAAGGATGCCAATACGAGAACAAAAACGCATAAGGCGAACGATATCAAAAGTATCCGAGTCACCAAGAATTCTATTGAGGGACAGGTGACCGCGAGGGGCGGTCGGAAAGCAAGACACACGCTCGTCCTGGAAGTCGGGACATTCAAGAAGGACATGCACGACCGTAAGAGGGACAATGCAACTAGGACAATAAGGAGCAGGGCGGCGCTCCATCAAATGACCATGGATTAAGCGAGTATGGCCAATATGCAACCTCGCCAGAGCTGTTTCCCACCATCGGTTACGGTGGAAGGAGGACGGCCACGAGGAAACACAACATTTAAGAGTACGGAGCTTATTACCAGTAACAGACAACCAAGAAGCCTGCCAACGGGTAAGGACTAAGGAATGGATAACCGGGTAAAAGTCGGAATACGGAATGCCTTTACGAGAGATGGGACAAGAGCGGACAGCTTCCTTGGCGGCAGCATCCGCACTCTCATTTAAAGACACACCAATATGGCTGGGAACCCAACAAAACTCAATCGACTTAAATTTACTGTGAACAAGAAACAGCCAATGCTGGATCTCGACAACTACTGGATGAACCGGATTAAAGGACCCGAGAGCCATGAGGGCACTACGAGAGTCAACAACAACTACAAAGGAAGACTGACAACGAGAAAGCAGGAGACGAAGAGCATAGAGAATAGCATAAAGTTCCGCCGTAAAGATGCTAGTCTCCGGAGGTAAGCAACACATATAAGTGCGATCAGGAAAAACAACAGAGTAGCCAACACCGTCCGCCGACTTTGACCCATCGGTGAAGACAGAAACGGAGCGGGAGTGAGAAGAAAAGTGCTCAAGGAAATGGCGTTTGAGAACCGTAGGAGGGGTAAAAGCTTTAGTGATACGGGTCTAGGAAGTACAAAACCGCGGAAGAGGGACTCTCCACGGGGGCAAAGAAGGAACAACACGAGGAGAAACATCAGAAATACGAACGGAAAGAGAATCCTGTAGGCGAGATAACCGGACAGAAAGAGGGAGGTGGTGAAGAGGAACAGGAACCGCAGGAGGGGTAAAAGTTAATGCACGACAGATGCGAGAGGAAGGATGTTGCAAGGACCGCGCAAGATAGCGAAGACAGTAGCCATCACGGCGGTCCTGGAGAGACAGGAAGCCAGTGTCAACATTCAAGCTAAGGATGGGAGTCGAACGAAAGGCACCAGAACCGAGGCGCAACCCAGTATGGTATAAAGCAACAAGATGGCGAAGAGTAGAAGGAGAAGCAGACGAGTAAGCAGGGACACCGTAATCGAGCTTAGACAGGACGAGAGAGGAATGTAAAGCAAGGAGAGTGCGCCTATCTGCCCCCCAAGAAATATGGGACAAGACCCGAAGGAGGGTAAGGGCCTTAGAGCAATCAACATGGAGGTAAGAGATATGGGGAGACCAAGACAAACGAGTGTCAAGGAATAACCCCAAAAGCTTCGCGGAATCTTTGTATTCAAGGGGATGACCATAAAGTGACAAAGAGGGACGAAGAACGACCCGTTTCCGCGTAAAAGTCATGGCACAAGTCTTAGAAGTAGAGAACTTGAAGCCATGATCGGTGGCCCAAGATGACACGGCATCAATTGCAAGTTGAAGCCGGCGCTGAAGGAGAGGTGAATCATCACCCTGACAGCAAAGGGTAAGATCATCGACAGAGGGCGGAGAAGATACCAGAAGGAAGAGAGGAAAGAAGACCATTGAGGGAATGAAGACCATTGAGGGCAACCAGAAAGAGAGTAGTGCTCAGAACACTACCCTGGGGCACACCTTCGTATTGCTGAAAAGAGGCAGAGAGAGCGGTACCAAGGCGCACCCGAAAGGAACGACGAGAGAGAAAGCTGCGGAGAAAGAGAGGGAGATGACCACGAAGGCCAAAAGAATGAAGTTGAGATATGATAACGCCAAATGGTGTCGTAAGCCTTTTCCAGGTCAAAAAGGACGGCAACAACGGAGGTCTTCGCAGCAAAAGCAGTACGAATATAGACCTCCAAGTTCACCAGGACATCTGTCGTGCTGCGGCATTTGCGGAAACCAAATTGAGAAGGGGAGAGGAGGTGATGGTGTTCCAGGAACCACATCAGACGAACGTTAACCATACGTTCAAAGAGTTTGCAGACACAACTTGTGAGGGCAATAGGGCGAAAGTCCATAGGGGAACCTATGGCTTGGAAACCAGAGACCCCGGTTTGCGAACAGGGAGGACAACGGCATCGAGCCAGTCCTCAGGGACTGATGACTCCCAGATCCGATTATACAGACTCGGTACATACCAAGACTGCACGGAGAGAGATTGCGAAGCATCTCATAATGAATACCATCGGAGCCAGCCGCCGTAGAAATGCAGAGGACCAGGGCAGAACGAAGTTCAGAGAGAGAGAAGGGATCATTATAGGGAAGCTGAAGATGAGTGCAGAAATCTAAAGGACGAGACTCCAGGACAGATTTGCGAAAAAGGAAAGATTGGGGAAGATGAAGACCAGAGCTAACAGAAGAAAAGTGGGAACCCAGTACAGAAGCGACCTGCAACGGGTCCGCCACAAGAGTATCATGGAGGTGAAGGTCCGGTGAAACATCGGGAACGAACTTACCCGCTATCTTGCGGATATGCTTCCAGATCTGGATCAGAGGGGTTTCGGACGTAATTGTTGAGACATAAGATGCCCAACATTCACGTTTAGCCGTACGGATGGCCCTATGGGCCACCGCACTCGCTTTCCGAAAGAAAAGTAAAGAATCGGTTGTCTGCCTACGGCGGTGCCTCTTCCAGGCTGCACGCTTACAGCGGACAGCCCGAGCACAGTCCGCATTCCACCAGGGAACGCACTTCCGTGGACCCCGAGAGGAAGAGCGAGGAATAGAGCGGAGGGCAGCATTGAAGACAGTGTCATGAAAAAGGAGGAGAGCGCGAGAGAGAGGCAGAAGGGAGAGGACAGAGAGAGCAGCACTGAGGGTAAATAGGGTCCAGTCCGTCTTAGCAAACTGACACCTAGGGAAAGAGAGGGAAGGGCGAACAGAGAAAAAGGAAACAAGGATGGGGAAATGATCACTTCCATGGAGGTCATCAAGAACCTGCCACGTGAAATCTAAGTAAAGAAAAGAAGAGCAGAGAGAAAGATCAAGACAAGAAAAAGTGCAAGTCTGAGAGTCCAAATGAGTGGGCTCACCAAAATTCAGAAGAGACAGGGAAGAAGAGAGAGGAAACGGCTTAAGAAGGCGATCCCGGGAATTCGTCAGAACGTCACCCCAAAGAGAATGACGACAATTGAAGTCACCCAGCAGGAGCACAGGCTCCGGCAAGGAGTCTAGGAGGTGTTTCAAATCAGGAAGAGAGAGCGGGGCACTCGGGGGAAGATAAATGGAACAAACTGTGTACCATTTCCCCACAAAGATACGAGCAGCAGAACAATAGAGAGGCGAAGGAAAATGTAAAGGAACAAAGGGAACATCAGCACGAATCAAGAGAGCAGAAGAATTAGAAGCCCCAGCAACGGCTGGGGGGGGGGGGAGAGAAAGGAATAGCCACGAAAACTACCAGGACGAGCACCAAGCATCGGCTCCTGGAGACAGACACAAAGGGGCGAAAACCGCGAAATCAGAAGTTGGAGTTCGAGGAAATTGGCGTAATAACCTCGAACTTTCCATTGAAGAATGGACAACGACGAGAAGAGAAAGGACAAAATCAGAGAACAAGGAAGAAACAAAGGCGAAAGAGCAACAGAGTACGTTAAAGAATATCAGGGTCGGGATCAGGGTCAGCAAAGTCAGGGTTAGGGGGCATGGGTAAACTGAGCAAAGACGGAGGGAAGGAAACGGGAGAACAGATCAGAGGTGGGCGGGCGGGGTCCGGAGGAGGAAGAGGAGGAGACAGCGGAGAGAAACAGTCAAGGACAGCAGGAAGAGGGGGAGTAGAAAGAGGAGAGTGCCCCCCAGCAAGAGCAGCAACCGAAATGGAAGCAGGGGCCAAAGAAACCTCCATAGCAGGAACAGGGGGCGCAATCACTGAAACGGGAGGGGAAGGAGCAACAGAGCCAGAAGTAGGAGCCGAGGAAGAAAGCGAAGCCGTCTTACCCGCCGGGGAAGAGGAAGGAGAGGAGCCAGGCTTACGCTTCTGACTTAAAGAGACTGGTGTCCCAGCAACTACGTACCGGGCAACGGATTCCAGCGTTTCAACAGGAGAAGCTGAACGAGAGCCCAGACGACGGCCGTTAGGAGAGCGATGGACATCCGCCTGCACCGACAGGCGGCGGGGAGAGCCGATAGATGGAGGAAGAGGATGGGAAGGAGGATCGGAGGGGGATGAGGAAGAAGACACAGGAGACATGACAGACCGGGTAGAAAGAAGGGGAACCCCAGAGAGAGGACCAGGAGGGGGACCCCTCAGGACAGAACACAAAGGGACAGAGGAGGGGGCAGTGGGCGTATCAGGGTCCAAGGCCCGGAAACGGTTGTGAGTCTGAGGAAGGGGAGAAGGACGAGGAGAGGAAGAGCGCAACACGCGAGCATAAGAGATGTTAGTATAAGGCGGGAGCCGGCGAACCTGGCGCCTCGCCTCAGGAAAAGATAAACGCTCCCGGTGCTTCAGGTTGAGGACGGCTGCCTCAAGCTTGTAATGGACACAGGCACGGGAGAAGGTAGGATGGGCCTCACTGCAGTTGAGGCAGCGAGCTTGGGGAGAAGTGCACTCCGACTTAGAGTGACCTTCACCCCCACACAAAGGACAGAGAGAGACAGTCCCAGAGCAGTGGAGGGTACCATGCCCAAACCTCCAGCACTTGTTACAAAGTCGAGGAGAAGGAATATACTCCTGGACAGAGCACCTAGCACCAGTAAGAATGACAGGATGGAAGGGTCCTACCATCAAAGGTGATCTTCACAACGCGAAGGGGTTGACGGCGACGACCACGAGGGGGATGAGTAAACGAGTCAACCTGGAGGACAGAATGGCCTTGGGCATCAAGGATATGCCGAATATCATCGTGGCAATCCTGCAGATTCCGAACACCGGTTGCAACATGGGGTGGGAGGAGAATAGTTCCAACACTGGCATTCATCTGAACGTTCTTGGAGACCCGAACAGGGATCTCGCCAAGGCAAGATAAGGCAGCCAAGTGGAAAGCTGCATCCTGAGAAGGAGCAGCAACGACACGTGTACCGAGACGAGTGGGGTTGAAAGTAACAGACGCATCCATGGAATCTACAAGATGGCGATGGAGGGAGAAATCGTCAGGAGGCGCAGAATCAAGAGGGAGGAGATCAAAGTATTTGGCCCATGAAGCAGGACCAAACAAGGCCTGATACGCATCAGCACGGGAAGGAATCAAGCGAGTGCGGCTGGGGCGCGAACGGCGTTGAGAACCCCTAGAGAGAGAGGGGTTAAAAGGTGCAGTAGTCACAACGAGAGACTTAGCCGCACCAGGGGACGAAGTGGTTACCACCGGGGGCTGGAGACTCGACCTAACCACAGAGGAGGGAGGGGAACTGGGGGAAGAAGTCAGGACGGTCAAAGGAGGAGCAAGGTCGGGGCCCAACGCAGCGGGAGCTACAAAGCCTGGTCTTCCAATTCAGGCCGACTCGGGGGCTTGGTCGCCCACCCCACGAGCCTGAGAGGGTACAACGGAAACATTCAACGACATAAGAGACGAAGAGAAAGAAATTCATCCACGAATGTGCCCCCATTCCCACCATGGAGCCACAATTAGAGGCAGGACACCCAACAGGAAGCTATCGCCGATCATGCCGGGGCCCCCTAGGGGTGCGTCGTGAGTATACGCCCCACAAACGCCACCTTAAGAACCGTCAGTCCGTCGAGATCGGGTTCAGCGACGAAAGGGGGATTGACAATAAAAGGTTCCCCTCGCTCGAGACGTTGGGTACTACAGTTCTACAGGTGCAAGAGTATGCCTCCTCAAGCACCCGGGCGTCAAAATAGAAGAAGTCCAAAGAAATAATCCAAAACAAGCAAAAGGTTGGCAGGAAACGACAAGCAGATAGGAGAAGAGGGGGAAGAAAAACAAAACATAAGGAAAAGGAAAAGCGATCCGGTACAATTAGAGAAGACAGCAGCAGGAGTGCAAGGCCAGAAAAGGACAGAAGACTGCCCCACGGAGCATCACACTCCAGCAGCCGTCCACCAAGCCCCCTCATGACGCCAACGGGCCGGATGGGGAGGGGGTAACTGGAGCAAGATATAGCTGAAGAACACCACCAGGTGTCTTATTACTAACGCTTTGATTAGTAGTGTCCTACTTGCCTTATTACGAACATTTACATATTGATTTTTTAGTTTTAAGCTCGTACTTATCATAACTCCCAAATCCCTTTGGCAATCCGACTTCGCAGTATTAACACCATCCAGCTCGTATCTTGTAACACTTGTATCATAATTACCTAGCCTCAGAACCTGACATTTGTCAGCATTAGATTAAATCTGCCTATCTCCTGGTCAGTTTAAAACCTTATTTAGATCATCTATGAAGTGATAGTTAGTCTTTTTCCGTTTCTATTTCCTTCCCGATTTTAGTATCGAAAAATTTGCAAATATTACTGCTCAAACCTGAATCTAAATTATTTATATATATATATTATTAATAACAGAGGTCCAAGGACAGAGCCCAGAGGCATCACACTAACAACATTATCCCACCCTGACTTATCCCCATTTCCACTAACTCTTTGTTTCCTTCGGTATAACCGTGCCCTAATCCAACTTAATATAGCACCCCCAATACCATGAGCCTCTGTCTTTATATTCAGTCTTTCTTGTGACACTATATCTAAGTCTTTGTTAAAGTCTAGGCACAAAACATCACAAACTTTTAACAGTATCAACTGCTTCAACTATACTGGAATAAAATGATAGCAAATGTATTAAACATGAACGGTTATTTGTGAACGCATGTTGTGAATAATTTATTAATTTATGTTTTTCAAGATGAAGACGAATGGTATTTGCAATTATCGATTCAGACATTATGCTAATTGGCTGATAATTTGACGAAAGTGATCTATCTCTATTCTTAAAAACTGGTACTAGATTAGCAATCTTCCACAACTCTGGCACTTTGCCTGACTAATGATTTGTTAAAAATGCCACACAATGGCTCGCAAAGCTCATCTTTGCATTCCTTAAGCACCCTAGCAAACACTTCGTTTGGCCCTGGGGATTTGTTTGGCTTCGGCTTCACTGTTTAATATCATCCTCCCTGGTAACTGTTAAACTAGTCAACCTATTCTCTTCACAACCCACATCTACTTGTTTGGCCGAAGACATAACGTTAAGCTCCTCGTTAGTAAATACAGAGATAAAGTTACATCTCTTCGTCATTATCAGTTATCGGACCTGTCTCAGTTTTTAATGGACCTATTCTTTCCCTAATCTTTGATCGATATAACTGAAAAAATATTAGGATTTGTCTTAGTTTGCCCTGCTATGCGAACTGTATAGTTTCATTTTGCTCTCCTTAACATTTTTTAACATTTCTAACCAGTTGGACGAAAGCTTTGTCAATCTTTCGTCATATGACTTGTTTCTAAATTGGGGGATTAACTTTGTCATCCTACATTGGACATATTTAAGTGAATTTATATCCATTCAATAGTACAGTGATCAAAACTGAATTGCATAGTTTAAATGGGGCCTAACCAGAGCAAGATATAGCTGAAGAACAACACCAGGTATCTTATTACTAACGCTTCAATATATAAATCCCAGTGTCCTATTTGTCTTATTACGAACATTTATGCATTGATTTTTTGGTTTTATATTCTTACTAATCATAACTCCCAGATCCCTTTCACAAGCCGACTCTGCAATCTCAACCCCATCTAGCTCGTATATTGTAACTATATCATCATTATCTAGCTTCAAAACCTTACATTTGTCAGCGTTAAATTGCGCCTGCCAATCTTTAGACCATTTCAAATCTTTATTTTAATCGTCTTGAAGTGATAGAGTCTTTTGCTGTGTGCATCTCCCTCCCGATTTTTTAATCATCGGCAAATTTGAAAATTTTGCTGCTCAAAACCGATCATTTATCTAATTTAAATCGATCTAAATCATTTATATATACTATGAATAAAAGAGGTCCCAGGATAGAGCTTTGAGGCACTCTACTTACAACATTTTCCTTCTCTGACTTAACCTCATATATACTAACTCTGTTTCCTTTTGTATAGCAATGCCCTAATCCATCTTAATATAGCACCCCAATACCATGAACCTCTGTTTTTAATCGTCTTTCATGTTGCACAGTATCAAAAGCTTTGCTAAAATCTAGGTACTCAACATCACAAACCTTACCGCTTTTAACTGCTTCAAATATGCTGGAATAAAATGATAGCAAATTTGTTAAACATGAACAGCTATTTGTAAATCCATGTTGTGAGTCATTTAATAATTTATGTAATTCAAGATGAAGACAAATGGTATTTGCAATTATCGTTTCAAGTAACCTTCCCACAAAAGCCGTTATGCTAATTGGCCGATAGTTTGACGCAAGTGATCTATCTCCTATCTTGAAAATTGGTACCACATTAGCAACTGTCCACGACTCTGGCACTCTGCCTGACTCTAATGATTTCTTAAATATGGTAGACAATGACTCACAAATCTCCTCTTTGCATTTTTAAGCCCCCTGGCAAAAACTTCGATGGGCTCTGGGGATTTGTTTGGCTAGAGTTTCACAATTTGATTAATATCATCATCCCTGGTAACTGCCAAACTAGTCAACCTTTCCTTGTCCCACCCACATAGACTTGTTTTTGAATTTGGTGACCAGTATATAACTCATATTT
This sequence comes from Procambarus clarkii, assembly GCF_040958095.1. Lineage (NCBI taxonomy): Eukaryota > Metazoa > Arthropoda > Malacostraca > Decapoda > Cambaridae > Procambarus > Procambarus clarkii. The sequence goes on along the minus strand of NC_091166.1, from coordinate 25,175,293 downwards.
TAAGATTTTGAGCTTTTTCGTTTAATTCTATCCAAATAGTTTCTGTGTGTGGCTCAGTTTTGATTTCCTCTTTGAGACTACATTTCAAATTTTTCATAACATATATGGTTACTCTTCCTCCTCGTCTTATATATCTATTAGTGCGAAATAGTTTAAATCCATTTATTTGATATTCAGCTAATAGTTCTCTATTTTCTACATTCATCCATGTTTCGGTAAGTGCAATAACATCTATATTTTCTGTGCTGACAAGAACATTTAAATTGTTTATTTTGTTTCATGACTCAAATAGTTCGTGTAATATTCCATAAGTGTATTGTTATCTTGACGCCCTTCTCCTTCCCTGTTCATTTTGCCAATTGTTCCCTCATAAACATTGCCATCTATTACCACAAACATCTTTTATTACCTCCTTTCTTCATATCAGTTCCCATACCACTATCTACTAACAGTTTAAAACCAAACAAACCCCTCCAAACACAAGTTCCAACAAGTTGGCAACAGCAACAACCCCAACCCTAGATAAATGCACCACATCCCGAGCATACATGTCATTTCATCCATTCAAGTGTTCCTAGTTATCAATGAATGATATTGCATTTGATTTAAAATATTTGTCCTGTCGGCAATTGATACCATGTGCCCTCGACAACCATTCATTTCCAACTCCCTTTCTTAGAAGAATGCCATATATGATCGGAATTCTTCCCTTCCTCCTAACTAATTCTATGACTGTCCTAAAGCTCTGAATCAGTGCCTCACTCCTAACTCGTCCTACATTATTTCCACCAGCACCGATTCAAATAATGGGTTTGTTCCCATTTCCAGCGATAATATCATTCATGGTGTTAACAATATCTCCAATTCTATCTCCTGGATATCAAACCCTTAACCTATTTTCCCTATCTCTGGCACAAAAAGCTCTATCCAAATACCTCACTTGGGAATCTCCCACTTACAAAATTCGTCTAGGAACTTCCTTTACTTTCTGAAAACCTTGAGGGATCTGCGATCTTTGAAAGACAGACAGAAAGAAAGAAAAGAAAGAAAAGAAGGACAGAAAGAAAAGAAGGACAAAGAAAAGAAGGACAGAAAGAAAAGAAAGACAAAGAAAAGAAAGACAGAAAGAAAAGAATGACAAAGAAAAGAATGACAGAAAGGCACAGACACAGTGTAGGAAATTTCCAACACTAATAAACTACTCTTGTATTATAATACATCATCTTTATATACTAACTACAGTAGTTATTAATTTCACTAACGGTAGTATCAACATAAATTAAACCATTTCATCAGCGTATTAGTGCTAGAATTCTCATGAAATCGAGTAGCAACTTGCGTCAGATAATGTCTAGTTAGACACATTTATTACCAATGTGTTAGAGAATTGAATGTGGTTCTCTAAAATTATAAGTATTCCGTATAATAATTACCTACGGATAATATAACTCCCAATAATCCAAAACCGAGAGTTATTAACTGAAATTATTATCAAGTAGCAGTTTTATCTGTTACGTGCGAATGCCATGGAGAGAATAAAATCTTCTCCATTTCTTGTTTAACACCATTAAACGAGAATATGATAATTTTTAAGTCCCTATAATTGCAACCCAGTTCTCATTAACATATTACATTAATAATTGCGCGGAAAAGAATTATTCGTGATTAATAATTTGTGGTGAATGCGAGACGGGTTGAGGGAAGGCGGAGACGCCATTGGAGACGAGGCATCCCTGGTGTGAAGAGTGGCAAGACACGTGGTAATGACTGGGGAGTTTTTATCGACAAGAATTACGTTGATACCTGGTTAACAGTTAACAATTACTTATCCACGTGTTCTATAGTGCCCGGCCAATTAATACCCAGCAAACACAAATCGTATAGAAAATGTTCGTCTATCTCTTCCCATAGGTGTAGGAATGATTTGCATTGAGAATGGTGCAGGAGAACCTTTGAGAAACTTTTAATCCAAAAATCCAAACCACATAGGTTTTATAATAAATTGTTTTTCTACAACTATTTTGTTCCTAATGTATTACAAATAGTTTTTACATGTTTAAATATAAATTTTTTTGTGTTTTTTGTAAAATTCATTAATAAATTGTGAATGATATTTAATGGCTGAATGAAACCTACAAAATACATTTAGTTATTCTATGATCAGAAAAAAGTAGTTTTCCAAATTTTAAAAAAAATCGCTCTTTTTAACACAATTTGACTCCATATGCATTCCACTAAACACTAATATCATGTTTAAATATATAATTTATGTATTATTCTCTAAAATAATTTATATAAATTATAAATGTTGCTGGAAAGTGGTGTGAAAGAATCGGAAAACGTTTTGTTGTCTTATATATTGGCGTGTTCTTATTAACTATGTCTCAAGTGCACAGTTTATCAAACAAGAAGATTAACATTCATCAACCCTTAAAATCTTATATGCTATCTTGCTGTTGCAAAATGGGTGAATCTTTAAGAACAGTATCTATATGACAAATGGTGTTTTCCCTAACTTAAACATTATAGGGTTTATTATTCTACACATATTTGTAATGACTCTTAGATGTTTACATTCTCTGAAGTATAATTGTGAAGGCTGTGTCCATCAATCTCACCACAGATTCTTAAACTCCTCTGCATGTTCAACTATAATTGTTTCCATTCTGAATCTCCAAGGACATTTGTATCCAAAATGAAACCAATGTGGTTTCCTTCAGCTCCTTCAGCAGCCAGTACATTTGCTCATTCATTTCCACAGATTCCAACATGGTAGGGGATTTACAGAAATTTGGCTATTCATATTGTTTCTATTATATGAACGCTTTTCCATATTATAAGAAAAATACACGAGTTTATGATAAATTCGTTTTCTGTGATATAACATTGGTATGCTGTTTTTTCTTTAAACCCCATACTGAACTAAATCACGAGAGTATATATTGTTTATTAAGAAGCGCCACCACTGACCGCCAATTAAGTGCTCACATCAATTATAACTCTACAAGAAATAACACACAAGCCATGCCCAACTGTCGATCAAAATGGACGCTGCACACATGCTCAGGCGCCTCGACTCAAAATTGCCACTCATCAGTCATTCAGTCATATGGAGGAGAAAACTTTGACAAATTTCACCTATCATAAATAACAAGCACCACCATTGACTGCCAAGTGCTCATATCAAGTCTAACTCTAAGGAACAACATGCAATCTTTGTAAATAACCATGTCAACACGGACTCTGGACACCATATGTCTCCCAACATCGTCACTCGTGTTGTCATTAAGATGGAAATGTTAGGACTAATAGTGCCTATAGTGTCGCGGAGTATAGTGTCGCGGAGTATAGTGTCGTGGAATATAGTGTCATTGTGTATAGTGTCGTGGACTATAATGACGTGGAGTATATTGTGAGGTATAATGTCGTGATGTATAGTGTCGTGGAGTATAGTGCCGTGGAGTATAGTGCCGTGGTGTATAGTGCCGTGGTGTATTGTGTCGTGGTGTATTGTGTCGTGGTGTATTGTGTCGTGAAGTATAGTGTCGGGGAGTATAGTGTCGGGGAGTAAAGTGCCGTGGAGTATAGTGTGGAGTATAGTGTCGGGGAGTATAGTGTCGTGGAGTATAGTGTCGTGGAGTATAGTGTCGTGGAGTATAGTGTCGTAGTGTATAGTGTCGTGGTGTATTGTGTTGTGTATAGTGTCGTGGTGTATAGTGTCGTGAAGTATAGTGTCGTGGAGTATAGTGTCATGGAGTATAGTGGCATGGAGTATAGTGGCGTGGAGTATAGTGGCGTGGAGTATAGAGTCGTGGAGTATAGAGACGTGAAGTATAGTGTCGTGGTGTATAGTGTCGTGGAGTATAGTGTCGTGGAGTATAGTGTCATGGTGTATAGTGTCATGGTGTATAGTGCCATGGAGTATAGTGTCGTGGTGTATAGTGTCACCACCCACACCACCCTGTACAATCACCACCCTGTACAATCACCACCCACACCACCCTGTACAATCACCACCCACACCACTCTGTACCACCAGGCAGAGTGAGGACACAGGATGTTGTGGTCAAACCGTCACATTATTCCGCAATGCCATATTTTGGTTCATTTTTTATGTTCATGTATTTATATGTACATATGTTCTAAATTATATTACCTGCAAGGAAAAGAGTTGTTACACAGTATAAAATGATTATCTTGCTATACTTTGTTTATGTTGAGATTTAAATAAAAAAAAAATGTACATAAAAATGGCAGCTTAGGACCAGCCACGGAGTACCCCGCGGCAGGTCCCACCCTCAGTGTGTCGCCAACCCAAGTCCTAGCAAGAGCTTACCCTCCTCTGTTGGGCAAGATTACTGAACAACAACACTACAACACACACACACTACCACACCACCGCAACTACCATTACCACCACACCACCACAACCACACACCACCACTACCACCACACCACCACAACCACACTCACCACCACAACCACACTCACCACCACAACCACACTCACCACCACAACCACACTTACCACCACTACTGTGAGGGATCTAGATCCCTCGGCTAGTTTTTCCTAGTTTCTAGATTTGGCTAGGCACTCTAGAAACTGAAGCTTTCAAAATAACATATGCTTGTTGGGTGTTGAATGAAAGCTTATGTCAAGAACTATCACTTGAGAGTAGTTAGAAGTCTGTGATTGCTCTGTAGAGAGAATTACAGAGATTTTCCTGTTTCTGTGAAGTAGGATGTGAGTTACTTGGACTAAAACCGTTAGAGGTGGGGGGGAGAGTGGAGTGACGCTGCCTTTCCCCCCACATGGGAGACATCACGCCACTCTCCTTAGGCCTCCTCCTCCTTGTGACGTCGCAGGACGCCGAGGGTTACGAAGGCATATGATTGGGTCCCGCACGTGTGGTTCAAGCCTAGTTTTGGCGCGAACAACTATGATTGGTTTAGGCATGAGAGAGCCGTGCCGGCTTCAAGCTGATTGGTCTAGGCATTGTAGGGAGGAGGTAGGGGCATCTTGAGTTCCCTTAGCCCGCGAAATCTTCAGTTTGAATTGGGCGGCCAGGGAAGGAAGACGTGTCTGGGAGGGGGGGGGGGGAATTTTCCCCCTCCACCCCCTGTTAATCGCTTCTGTCGTCCAAATTACTCGATTGATGGCACTCCTGCCATCAGGGGTTGTGTCAAGGCCCAATTAAGTGAATTGGGGCCAGGGATTTACGGAAGAAACAGTAAAAAGCTAAGAGACAGTTGACTGTGTGAACGCATGAGGCAGGCTGGCAGAGCCTCATGGTGTAACAGGTGTGAGAGTGTCCTGTCTAGTGGCAATGGACAATTGATGTTGGGCAGTGTACGCGTATGTGATATTACAGGCCCATGTTGGACTTTGCATTCCACCTGGCGGTGTCCATGTGGTGACGCCGCCGGCCATTGTCACCCGAGTGTACGAGCGAGCATGCTGGTTTGATGGGAGTGTAGGTGATCTTCCATCCACGTGTGTTTGCTGGTGGGTGCCAGCCAGCCAGCCTGAGGCAAGCACCATGTGCGCGCCCGGCCGCGGGTGGAGGCCACCCACCCAGGCCAAACACCACCCCGTGCCGCCAGCCCGGCTGGTGGGGTGGTATGACGTCATGCGCCACTCAGGCCACCCGCACGCCGGCCACCCCAGGCCACCCAAACCCCCCCCCCCCCTCTCTCAGCTCGGGAGGGGCGCTGTGGCCACATGCCTTGGCTACTTTCCCGGGACAGCCTAGGGCCACATCTTGTCGACGCATGAGGAGCAAGCAGCTAAGTGTGTCAGCTTGTGTGGTAGTAACTTTGGTAATGAGGAAAAATGAGGGAAAGAGGGCAGTAGAAAGGAGTAGAAATGTGTACTATTACAGTGTGTTGGGTACCGGTGGATATTCATGGTAAGAGTTATCTCAGAGCCTCGCCAGGCTAGAAAAACAGCTGAGGGGCAGCTGTCAGTGGAATCCAGGTGTCGGGTAGGGGCGGTACCTGGAGATAGAGATTATACACGGGACCACGCTGTATGCTAGTATGTTAGTAGACTGACTAGAGGATGTAACCAGTCAGTGTAGAGATTTACCATATAAGTGATCCAGCCTGTCGATTCTATATAATCGTTCAGGCTAGATTAATGCCATAGAAGTACCGTAAAATTATAATCATTAGAGGTAGACAGTGGAGTCAGTGGGGACCCCTGGAGTCTGTGTAATTAGTACATACTACTTGGTGATATAATTTCCTTTGGTTATGTGAATGCCATTCCTATGTGTTCATTTGCATGTTTATGTACCGTGTTGTGTGGTAAGTCAGTAGAGGTGATTGCTGACTGATTGCCTAATGATGTCATTAGCATGTGGGGCATGCTGACGGCATCATTATGTTGCAGGTTTGTGCAGTGTTGTTATCAGTTTATACAATATTATTGCCCCAGGAAATGTGTTGAGGGTTTAAGGGACCTCTAGGATTATTCAGGGGAATTCACAGTACTTATTGAGAGCAGGCAATTGCTGGGTTAATTGCCTGGCTGAGGTATGTGTGTGTTCACAGTATTCCTTTGCAATCAGGTGCAAGAATTAAAAGAGGAGGGGCAGTAATATTAGTATACTTGTGTGTGTTGCACAACCGTGTGTTTTTATTGTGTGGGCACAGTAATTAGCGAGTTGCAGTAGCTGCAACCATATGTGGGCAGTGCTTTTATGATGTTGCATGCCATTGTAGTGTGACCTATGTAACGCTGGGGTTACTTTGTTTCTTTAAGCTATGTTGAGGACTTAAGGATTCAGTGAGTTAATTAAGGGGTAATTAACTGGATAAGGGGTGCACACTTAGTATTGTGGAGTGAGTGAGGGCTGTTATAAGAGAAACAGTGTTGAGCTAGAATGAGATACGTCTCGGGAGCAATTAATTGTCCATGTGACAGTTAATTGACCACTCTAGCTAATTATGTAATTAGCCTTCTCATCAGGAATTCACGTAGTGGGAGAGGTTCTGTCAGAGTCTGTCAGTATTTGTGTTAACGTAATATGCTCGAGACTAATTACCTTTCAGGGGTATAGCAATTAGTGGCTCATGTTAATTAGTGGAGTAATTAGCATTGGAGAGCTCCGGTGACTCGGTAAAGCGAAGTCATGGAGCTAGCATAAATCGTTGTATTAATCATATCCTGTCTGAGGACAGTGGATTATTGGCACATCTTGTTAATTAGGGTAATTAACTCCTTTCCCGTGAATTCACAGTGTTTGATGAGACCTGCTTAGGCAGTGCGGAGTGAGACGTATTTATGGATGATTAATTATCGGTCCTGGTGACCGTTAATTAATGGCTCAGTAATTAGTGGGTTAATTAGGGTAATTAACACTCACTCGTAATTTTTTGACACGGACTGTGGAGAAGCTACCAAGTTAGGGTAGGCTTAGTTAACGTAACTCAATGGGGATGTAATTAGTGGTCCGTTTGACCTTAATTGAGAATTACTCACTGAATACTTGCAAGGAGTCAAGTGTGGTGTAATATGTTGAGTTATTGTTAACAAGAGAGAGACAAGTGTTAAAGATTAACGTAGAGTATCATCATGTTGTTGTCTAGTGGGAGACAATTGTTTGTGATTACCATAGTATTTTGTTGCTGACTGCTGCGATCAGTCAATTAACGTAATTAATCACTTCACGCAATTTCTTTTGGTTGTCGTCTGGTGACGAGAGTAGAGTCATCTAGGGATCTGTGGAGCTGTGTCCCAGAATCCCACCTTGCCTGTCTGTGTATCGGGTTACAACAGGGCAACTTCTTAGTGGGAGTTGCAAAGAGTGTTCACACGGGGTTGTGATAGGGGGGAGTCACTGTTAGACTTCCGCCTAGTTACGTGGGTCTCTCCTGGGGGGCGGGAGGGCCCCTAAGTTTGTGATTATAGTAGCTGTCAGGGAAACCGTGACACTATTGATTGCCTGCTTGTGTCTTGTTTCAGTGGATCCAACCATTTGAACAACCATTTGTTCAGTTAGTTCATGTTGTTAGCCCGAAGTGTCAGCAAGATGGAGCCTGCTGTCACTTCTCGAGGGGCAGTTGAATAGCTGTGTTGCAAATGCCACTTGATGTACAATAACGTAACCATTCGCTGTGGTGTAACTTAGTCTGTGATATTTTTCTTTGTTTTGCAATATTGCGTCATCAGTGGGCACACCTGTGTTCAGGTTAGTTCAGTATGCAGCCTCACAGCAAGGGTTGCTATGTAGCTGTTTGCTATCATGCCATTGGATTGACATTAACGTTATGTAAACTCGGTAGTGTAGTAGTTAGTCTCTTGTTATTAATAAATTGTTATGTTGTAGAAAACAGTCTTTGATGTCAACCCTTCAACCATATTATTCCACCATATTTCTGCATATTATTATTAAATGTTGATGTGATCTTGATAAGGCGTCTGTTTTTGGGAATTCGAATTCCAATTCATAGCGCCACATCAAATATAAATATTTGATTGTGAGAACCCGTCGGTTACCCTTTATTAGTTTTAACGTCCTGTTTAACTAGGAGGAGCCAGCGGCCTATTGTGGACAGGTTTTCACCCTTGGTGGTGGAGGCCTGGCGGTTTGCTCCCGCTTTTCCTTTTTCTACTGGACTCATGCTTAACTGCCGTGAGCAGACTTTAAACTTGTAGTCCACCTCTTAAGGAAGGTAGGCGTAGAGAAAAATCTCACAACTACTACCACACCACCACAACCACATTCGCCACCACTACTACTACCATACCACCACAACACCACTACTACCACACCACCACAACCACACACCACCACAACTACCACACCACCACACCCCCACTCGCCACCACCACTACCATACCACCACAACCACACCACCATTACTACCACACCACCACACCCCCACTCACAACCATTACTACCATACCACCACAACCACACCACCATTACTACCACACCACCACAACCACACTCACCACCACTACTACCACACCACTACAACCGGTGAGTACACACCACAACCACCCACACACCACAACCACACTCACCACTACTACCACCACACCACCACAACCACACTCGCCACCACTACCACCACACCACCACAACCACACTCGCCACCTCTACCACCACACCACCACAACCACACTCGCCACCACTACCACCACACCACCACACTCACCACCACAACCACTCACCACCACTATTACCACACCACAACCACACTCACCACTACACTCACCACCACAACCACTCACCACCACTACTATCACAGCACCACAACCACACTCACCCCCACTACTACCACACCACTACAACCACACCATCACAAATACCACACACACCACAACCACACACACACCACAACCACCCACACCACCACTACCACACCCCCCCATCACAACGACACATTACCACACCACTGCTACACCATCACTTCGACACCACCACCACTATTACACCACAACTAGTACATCACTACTAGTACACCACTACTACCACACCACAACTAGTACACCACTACTACCACACCACAACTAGTACATCACTACTAGTACACCACTAATAGTACACCACTACTACCACCCCACAACTAGTACACCACTACTACACTACTACCACACCACTACCACACTACAACTAGTACACTACTACTACCACCCCACAACTAGTACACCACTACTACACTACTACCACACCACTACCACACTACAACTAGTACACTACTACTACCACCCCACAACTAGTACACCACAACTAATACACCACCACTACTACGACTAGTACACGGCTACTGACACACCACAACTAGTACACCACCACCACCACACCACCACTAGTACACTACTACCACCACACCACTACCACACTACAACTAGTACACCACTACCACCACACCACTACCACACTACAACTAGTACACCACTACTACCACACCACAACTAGTACACCACTACTAGTACACTACTACTAGTACACCACTACTACCACACCACTACTAGTACACCACTACCACCACACCACCACTACCACACCACTACCACACCACTACCACCATACCACAACTAGTACACGGCTACTACCACACCACAAATAGTACAGCACAACTAGTGCACCACAACTACCACACCACATCTCGTACACCACTACTACCACAGCACAACTAGCAACACTACCACCACACAGCACACCATCAACACCACCACACAACACACCATCAACACCACCACACAACACACCAACACCACCACACAACACACCATCAACACCACCACACAACACACCATCAACACCACCACACAACACACCATCAACACCACCACACAACACACCATTAACACCACCACACAACACACCATCAACACCACCACACAACACACCACCACCAACACCACCATCACCAACAACACCCCCCACTAGAAACACCACCACCAGCAACACCACCACCAGCAACACCAGCACCAGCAACACCACCACCACCAGAAACACCACCAACACCAGCAACACCACCACCAGCAACACCACCACCAGCAACACCACCAACACCACCACCACCAGCAACACCACCACCACCACCACCACCACCAACACCACCACCAGCAACACCACCAACACCACCACCAGCAACACCACCAGCAACACCACCACCAGCAACACAACCACCAACACCACCACCACCAACACCACCACCACCACCAGCACCACCACCACCAGCAACACCACCACCAGCAACACCACCACCAGCAACACCACCACCAGCAACACCACCACCAGCAACACCACCACCAGCAACACCACCACCAGCAGCAACACCACCAACACCACCACCAGCAACACCACCACCAGCAACACCACCACCACCAACACCACCAACACCACCAACACCAGCAACACCACCACCAGCAACACCACCACCAGCAACACTAGCAACACCAGCAACACCACCACCAGCAACACCACCAGCAACACCACTACCAGCAGCACCACCACCAGCAACACCACCAACACCACCACCACCACCACCAGCAACACCACTACCAGCAACACCACCACCACCACCACCAACACCACCACCAGCAACACCACCAGCACCACCACCAGCAACCCCACCAGCAACACCACCACCAGCAACACCACCACCAACACCACCAACACCACCACCAGCAACACCACCACCACCACCAGCAACACCACCACCAGCAACACCACCACCAGCAACACTACCACCAGCAACACCACCACCAGCAACACCACCACCAACACCACCACCAGCAACACCACCACCAGCAACACCACCACCACCAACACCACCACCAACACCAGCAACACCACCACCACCAACACCAGCAACACCACCACCAGCAACACCACCACCAGCAACACCAGCAACACCACCACCAGCAACACCACTACCAGCAACATCACCACCAGCAACACCACCACCAGCAACACCACCACCAGCAACACCACCAGCAGCAACACCACCAACACCACCACCAGCAACACCACCACCACCAACACCACCACCACCAACACCACCACCACCAACACCAGCAACACCACCACCACCAACACCAGCAACACCACCACCAGCAACACCACCACCAGCAACACCAGCAACACCACCACCAGCAACACCACTACCAGCAACACCACCACCAGCAACACCACCAGCAACACCAGCAACACTACCACCAGCAACATCAGCAACACCACCACCAGCAACACCACCACCACCACCAGCAACATCACCACCACCACCACCAGCAACACCACCACCACCAACACCACCAGCAACACTACCACCACCAACACCACCACCAGCAACACCACCACCACCACCATCAGCAACACCACCACCACCAACACCAGCAACACCACCACCACCAGCAACACCACCACCACCAACACCAGCAACACCACCACCACCAGCAGCACCACCACCACCAACACCAGCAACACCACTCATCTACACCATACTACTCACCAGGCTACTACACCAAGCTACTACACCAGGCTTCTACACCACGCCACTACACCAGGCTACTACACCATGCTGCTACTACACACTACTACACTATACCAGGCTACTACACCATGCCACTGCACCACATCACTTCATCAGGCTACTACACCGCGCCACTACACCAGGCTACTACACCGCGCCACTACACCAGGCTACTACACCACTACCATCACTATTCTCTATACACCACTACTATCACCACACCACTACACCAGGCTACTACACCACACCACTATACCAGGCTACTACACCACACCACTATACCAGGCTACTACACCACATCACTATACCAGGCTACTACACCACACCACTATACCAGGCTACTACACCACACCACTACACCAGGCTACTACACCAGGCCACTACACTACGCTACTACAAATGATAAATGAATAAAAATGATGAACCCACCTTTATTATGATGCTTTATTTTACCAAATGTAGAAATATATTTTTATATTTTTACATTTCCTATTGTATTTATATTTGAGCATTTTAACTTGAAACACTTCATAAATGGGGTCACAAAGTTTCAAATTAGGTACAAAAGGTGTCAAAGTTTTAAATTAGGGTACAAAAGGCGTCACAACGTTTCAAATTAGGGTACAAAAGGTGTCACAACGTTTCAAAGTAGTGTTAGATACGTAGGTTTTGGTTATAAGTTTTGGAAACCTATTTACACACAAAAAACCGTATCTGATGCGTGAAAACAAACGTTTCCAATCCTTTCAAACACTTTCCAGATGCGTTGTGGCAACCTTAAATTGTTTCCTGGGTAACATGTCAACAATTGAAGCCACGACCCATAATTACACATGCACAGCAGTGGACGCTTGGGACTGGCTGACACGGTTTCGGCAGACCTCAGTATTTGACACGCTCATGTTAAGTATACCATTCTCGTTCGATGCATCATCCTAGATTGTATATTTGGGAGTAGTCTGTCGTTATACAGCAAGGATACCTAATACACAACGTTAGTTGAATTTCAACAATTTCTTCGTTTTCATGAATATTTGAAATAAATCGTAGCCTAATCAAATGCTACTTAAATTTCTCTGATTTCAGCGTGTATACGAGGAGTCGACAAGTTGTTTCTCATCATTCGTGATATTCACCTCGAGTTCTTTCTTTATTTGGATCCTGTGACCACGAGGACGAATGACGAAATGGCGTTACAGAAATCGTCTTACAGCCAAGACATTTTTTTCGTACAAATTTATCTAATATTACTGATTTCTATATAATTCATATAGGATCTTTACATTGAATAAACTATTGCCAGAAATGATGATTTGGTAATTAATGTGTTTTGCTCTGACTGTTGCTCAGTAATTCATAATCTTTAATATTCATAATTTGAGTTATCATATCTTTGAATCTATTGTAGTTTAGATTCACTATGTTATTAACTCAACAATGAACTAGTGACGAACCACACTGGTTCCTAGATATATTTGAACTTTTAGAAATACCCCCCAATGTTGATATTTGAGGCTTTGACTTTAATTAATTAATAATACAGTCTATTCATTATTTTCAAGTGATTATTCATTTAATTAGTTTCCATAGACACTGGTTCTCTAGTGTCATTCTAATGATCACTATTATTCGTTTTCCCTCTTTTCTCAAAAGTGGGTGGTCCTTCGATTTATTTAAATACAATAATAAAATAATTGAATATCTGAGTCAAGCCCCAGAAATCCAACACACACACACACACACTGAAAGGACACAGACAGACACACACACACAGACTGTGTGTGTGTGTGTGTGTGTGCGCACACACACCACTCTTACACTCACCCCTAACCCCCACCCAACCCTCACCCCTCCTATGCACCTCCAGCCCACATTTAACCCCCTCACCTTGTGACCCCCTAACACCTTCCCCCATCTCCCCTGTCGGAAATCTGACACCATTTACTAATATCATACAGACAGATAATATTGCTGCATTGTATAAACAAGTTAACCCATAGAAAATGTAACTTGTAGTGGAATTTTCCATCTATAGAAAACGGGATATCATTACCACATACTATTATAAATTCACCAGCTATTCTGCTGGGAATTATTCTTAAATACATTAGTCTTTGGACTTTACCATCATAAAAACATCTCATATAAATTAACTTAATTATCATAATTATAATAGAGTAAATGTGACCCTTCTATCACTTACTGTCATCTGGACAATGTAGGCCAGTAGTGTCAGTGAGGAGGGAGTGGTCAACCATTGTTATCAAGACCACAGAGGCGCAGAGAGCAAATTCGGCTCCTATCATATCTCTTGGACGAAGTGTAGTGGAGATCAGAGTAGTGGTCTACCATCATCAACACGCAGTCAACAATAAACAAGCTAAGTGTTCTGCTGAAACCCATTTATCTAATCATTTATGGCCATTAATGTCATTAGATAGGGTGAACCAGTTAGAATATGAAATCGCCTCATACTAAAGGTAATTAAGCCTTGGTCTTTATGGTTCAATGTACAGTGTTTTCTCTGATATAGCCGTCATATATTAGGATTCTGGCTTCATAGCTAGCGCCCTTTTGACAGGTCAAGACGAGGAAGCATGGTTTGCGTATCACTTACCAGGGTGATGGAAGCTACCTCACAGGAGGAAAATTTGGTATCTACATCCTAGTTATACCTGGTGGACTAAGGCCTGCTGTACAAATAAGATAAGGAACCTCTTCAATGTGTGTAGTTAATACTGTAGTTTGATTGGGTGCATATATATAAATTCATTATAAACCCCCCCCCCTAATGTGTAGTGGATCGATTTGTGAGATTATTGCAGAAATACAGTCCACTTAACATCATACAAATTGCTATCGAAATATATAAATTAACGTAAATATAAATTCTATATAAATTCATATAAATTAAATAAATATAAATCTCACAGGTCGGTTCCCATATCCCCCTTCCCTTCTTCTACCCCAAAATCCCCACCTACCCCCGATATCCCCCTAATACACCCTCTCTTCCACTCCCAGCACCCATGCTCCATTCTCCTCTCAGCCCGCTGCCCTCAATATCCCTCTCCCCCCCACCCTCTGAACCTCTATCTGACTCAGTCTCACTATTTCTCAACCCCCCTATGCTATTCAGACCCTAACTTTCAGGCCCATTATGCCCTTTCTACCCCCCTAGATGCCCAGACCCCATTCGCCTACCAGGCATTCCCAGGCACCTTCCTAGCACCCCCCCACTCACCCCCCAGACACCCCCACCCTGTCCCGTCCAGACCCCTGGTGAAAGGGGGAACTCTAACACCAGAGTTTCCTAGAAGAGTCTCAAGATTTGGTAAACCAATGCTGATGGGGTAGCCAAAAAAGCAGAAGAGATAAAAGAGATAGTGAGGCAGACCCAGACATAGTGGCAATAGTGGAAACTAAAATAAATGGCATGATCTCGGATGCAATCTTTCCAGAGGGGTACCAGGTGATAAGAAAAGAAAGGACACAGAGACAGGGAGGAGGAGTGGCACTCCTAATAAAGCGGAAATGGAAGTTTGATGAGCTGGAAAATCAGGGTACCAATGAAAGCACGAGCTTCATACATGGAACTCTGACAGTGGATGGGAAGAAGATTGTAATCTTGATACTCTACAATCCCCCACCAAACAGTAGAAGGCCCAGGCAGGAGTACAAGGACAGCAACAAGGCATGTATAGATGAACTGCAGAGGGCAGCAACAATAGCGCATAGAATGAGAACGAAGCTGCTGGTAATGGGGGACCTAAATCACGGAGAGATAGATTGGGAAACGAGGAATCCCCATGGCGGGGAGGAGACCTGGGGAGCAAAGCTGGTAGACGTTATTGACAGGAATTTCCTAACACAGCATGTGAAGGAAGATACTAGGGAAAGAAGAGGGGATACGCCCAGCCTATTAGATCTCATTTTCACCCAGAATGTAGAAGACATCGAGCAGTTGGAACATGAAATACCACTAGGAGCCAGTGACCATTGTGCCCTAGTCTTTGACTACATGATGGAGCTTAAAATTGTGACCAAAGGACAAGAGGTCTGGGAAAGGAATCTTGATTACAAAAAAGAGACTACAGAAGGATAAGGGACTACCTGGAAGAAGTGCAGTGGGAGGAAGAACTTAGAGGAAAAACAGTGCAAGGTATGATGAACCAAGTCATATTGAAATGCAAGGAGGCTGAAGAGAGATTTATTTCAACAAAGGAAAAAAGCAGGAGGGAATATAATAACCCATGGTTTAATAGACAGTGTCAGGAAGCAAAGGTGAGAAGCAGGAGGGAGTGGAGGAAGTACAGAAGACAAAGGACAGAGGACAACAGGATTAGATGTAACAGAGCTAGGAATGATTACATTAACATAAGACGAGTGTCGGAAAGAAGTTATGAGAATGATATTGCAGTCAAAGCGAAAAAGCAACCTAAATTACTACATAGCCATATAAGAAGGAAGATGTCGGTAATTGACCAAGTGACAAGACTGAGGAAAACAGAAGGGGCATATACAGAAAGCAACAAGGATATCTGCGAGGTACTGAATGCAAATTTCTATGGAGTGTTCACAACCGAGCCTGAGCAGCTCCTATTGTTAGAAGCGATTACCCTAGATGAAAGACTATCAGATATAGAGGTGACAGCAGAGGAGGTAATGAAACAGTTGACAACACTGGATTCAAATAAAGCTGTTGGACCAGACAAAGTATCACCGTGGATACTTAAACAGGCAGCGCAGGCTCTCAGCGTGCCTCTAGCAATGATCTTTAATGAGTCACTTATGTCGGGAGAATTGCTCAGTTGCTGGAAGGAGGCAAATGTCGTACCGATTTTCAAGAAAGGTGATAGGGAGGAGGCACTTAACTACAGATCCGTATCACTGACAAGCATCCTCTGCAAAATACTTGAAAGAATAATTAGGCTAAGACTTGTTGAGCACCTGGAGAGCATTGGGTTTGTAAACAAGCACCAACATGGGTTCTGGACAGGGAAATCATGCCTAACAAACCTTTTAGAATTCTATGAGAAAGCAACAAGGATAAGGCAGGACAGAGAAGGCTGGGCAGACTGCATATTTCTTGACTGCCAAAAGGCCTTTGATACAGTACCGCACATGAGACTGCTATACAAACTTGAGAGGCAGGCAGGAGAAAGCGGAAAAGCCCTGGTATGGGTGAAGAACTACCTAACAGGAAGGAGCCAGAGAGTAATGGTAAGGGGCGAGAAGTCAGGCTGGCGAACAGTAACAAGTGGAGTACCTCAAGGATCGGTGCTGGGACCAATCCTCTTTCTAATTTACGTAAATGATATGTTTACAGGAGTGGAATTATACATGTCAATGTTTGCGGATGACGCAAAATTAATGAGAAGAGTTGTGACAGACGAGGATTGTAGGTTCCTCCAAGAGGACTTAAACAGGTTGCAGAGATGGTCAGGGAAATGGCTACTGGAGTTTAACACCAGTAAATGTAAAGTTATGGAAATGGGATCAGGTGATAGGAGACCAAAGGGACAGTACACAATGAAGGAGAACAACCTACCTGTAACGATTCGAGAAAGAGACCTGGGAGTGGATGTGACACCTAATCTAACTCCTGAGGCACATATAAATAGGATAACGACAGCAGCGTACTCTACACTGGCGAAAATTAGAACTTCATTCAGAAACCTAAATGAGGATGGGTGTTTAGGGCGCTTTACACTGCCTACGTGAGACCCGTCTTAGAGTATGCCGTGCCATCATGGAGCCCCCACCTGAAGAAACACAAAGAAACTGAAGAAGGTTCAGAGGTTTGCGACGAGGCTTGTCCCAGAGTTACGAGGGATGGGATATGAAGAGCGTCTGAACCCAGCAAACAATTTTAGGTTGCCACAACATATCTGGAAAGTATTTGAAAGGATTGGAAACGTTTGTTTTATCGTATCAGATACGATATTGTGTGTGGACTTAAATAGGTTTCCAAAACTTATAACCAAGACATATGTATCTAACACTAATTTAAGATGTTGTGGCAACTTTACACTCCTAACATGAGTCATTCATAATCCATTCATACACCAATATGAATCTCTTGTGAAAGGTTTGAGCCTTATCTGAACCCTTTTCACATCTTTGTGTTTAAAGTTAAATTTCTTGAAATTAAATTATATTATTTTATATTATATTATTTTTATTATATTTTATTTTATAATGTATTATTATTTTTCTTATATTTTTTTATATTATATTATTGTTTTCAATTTAAATATTAAAACCAATTTAAGGGTAAAAAAATCAAATAATTTATATTTCTTTTATTATTTACTAACAAATCAGCAAAAATACAAAAAAATATGACCTATATAATTATATATATAATATATATATAAATAATATATATATATAAATAATTTATATAATATATATATATATATATATATATATATATATATATATATATATATATATATATATATATATATATTTATATATATATATATATATATATATATATATATATATATATATATATATATATATATATATATATATATATATTTATATGTAAATAATATATTTATACATAAATAATATATTTATACATAAATAATATATTTATACATAAATAATATATTTATACATAAATAATATATTTATATATAAATAATATATTTATATATAAATAATATATTTATATATAAATAATATATTTATATATAAATAATATATTTATATATAAATAATATATATATATATATATAAATAATATATATATATAATATATATATATATATATAAATAATATATATATATATATATATATATATATATATATATATATATAAATAATATATATATATATAAATAATATATATATATATATAAATAATATATATATATATAAATAATATATATATATATATAAATAATATATATATATAAATATATATATATATAAATAATATATATATATATAAATAATATATATATATATAAATAATATATATATGATAACCATCTTTGTAACCTATATGTAACTCCCTCTTTGTAACAAAGTTCAAATAAAGCAAATATATATGTGTACATACAAAAGAATGGGGGTGGTAAAAGATAATATTAGTGTTTAGTGAGTGACCACAAGGTCTCCTCTGAATACTTTTTATTTTCTTCTCCGAGGCTATGGGTCCCCTCATTGGCACCAGAGGTCTTCCTCACAAACTTTTTATATAATATATATATATATATATATATATATATATATAAATAATATATATACACCTGTAAAGGTAAAACTAGCTAGTTATACGTAGATATATGATAACTAACCAACCCTACCAAACCTAACCTATATATATATATATATATATATATATATATATATATATATATATATATATATTATATATATATATATATATATATATATATATATATATTATAATATATATACACACATATATATATATATATAGGTTATATATAGGAATCTATATGTGTCTATATATAGACACATAGATTCTTCTATATAGACATTAGCCATTTTCAGTATTCGTCATATCCAAGTCTGCTGTGTGATGCACATGTCTTCTTGCTTCACCACCCTGTAATGAAATATTGTTTGTTACTAATTGTTTTCAATAATACATTATTTTGTTATATAATATTTAATTTATTAATTGAAAACCGTTTCCATATTATAGAAAAAAAAACTAAAACAAGAATCTACATAAAACTATAGAATAGAATAGAATAATAGAATAGAATCTATATAGAATCTATATATCATATATATATTTATAAAAATAAATATATATATATAAATATATATATATATATATATATTTATATATATGTGTGTATATCACGAAAATAAACACGTGATTAAGAATGTGACAATGTCAGACCACGGAGGAAGAATGAAACAGGAATTTCCTTAAGTACTTTTGTATATTAAATACATCTTCAGAAGGACCTTCTGAAGATGTATTTAATATACAAAAGTACTTAAGGAAATTCCTGTTTCATTCTTCCTCCGTGGTCTGACATTGTCATATTTATATATATATATATTATTATATCCTGCATTATTTCAGCCCATTATTAGAGATAGTAGCCACCTCTTATTTTGGTTTTCTTTCATTATTAGTGCTCAGAAAATTAAATATATCTACATATTTAGTCAAAATCAGTTACATTATTTTATCTTATTCATAGCATAAATGTTCTCAAAGATTACTAAAAAGAAATTGAATTAGACTACAGCAAATTGGCAAACTTTACCTTGTATCTGTTTCCACCGAGTTTGTTTGGGGCGTTCTTCAACATATCAGCAATACTTGTCTCAACATCTCTTTCAGTTGCATTAGTGTGGGTGTTGATACAGGCTTCTGGAAATTTATAAGAATTAATTAATATATATAATTATAATTCACTTTGCCATTCCCCATTCCACAGTCCTCTCGTCCTTCCCACTACCCCGTCCCCACATCATCCCCACTATTCCCACTTCCCTGTCCCATCGTCCTCCTTACCATTTTCCCCTCCCCTGTCCTTCTTCCTCCCCCACCATCTCCCATTCACCTGTCCCTTTGTCCTCCCCAGCATTCCCCTGTCCCCACCATCCCCAACTCCCCAGTCCCCTCGTCCTCCCCACCATTACCCTCTCCTCTGTCCCCTCGTCTTCCCCACCATCCCCCCCTCTCGTCCTCCCCACCATTCCAAACTACCTCATCCGATGCATTCTATAATGGTCTGATGCTTCCATCAGAAAATTGGGAACATCAAATGATCTGATATTCCCATCACTGAAAAATAAGAACAGCTAAAAAAATGAAATGAAAAAAATAAAAAAATAAACTATACTCATGAAATGAACAGTATGGTAAACAACACAGCTCAATTTCAATGCAATGTCACACAAAATTATTAAATCGAAATGAAAATAAATTGAAATCTATGAAAATTCAAATTATCAATGCAATCGGAAATATTGAAATAATATCGCAACATAATATAGTGTGGGTTGCTCTTACGTGCAACAGACGGTGCTGTTTTTCAAAAAAGGCATGGTTTTACCTGTCACAAGTGTGGCATCTATACTTATACTCACGAAATGAACGGTATGGTAAACAACATAGCTCAATTGCAATGCAATGTCACAATAACATTTAATAACAATAATAACAATAACATTTAAATATACTTTAAGATATAATCTAGAAGAAAATAAAAACATTGAAACGGTTCATGAACTCGATTTCAATAAAGGACACTATGGGGAACTTTGAAAAACAGTTAATGAGTATAATTAGACAGACTTGTTGCTAGGCAGAGGAGTAAATAATGAGATATATGGCAAATTTTGCAAAATATACGGCACACAAACATTCATACCCAAACAAAGCAAAATGCTAGGCAAGAACAAAGCAGTTGGCCCGTAGGGGAAAGGAGATACCCACAAGACTGGAATACAAGTCATTAACAAGCACACAAGTACTACACCACACAACAACCGCACTACTACCAGAACTGGACGAATCACTACCAAAACAACACATTGCACATCACTACCAAAACAACACAACACAACACAAGCATTGGCAAAGAATTATAGACCAGTTGCACTAACATCCCACATAATAAAATTATTTGAGAGTGATCAGGAGTCAGGTTACTAGTTTTATAGAGACCAATGACCTCCACAATCCAGGCCAACAAGGATTTAGAGCAGGAAGATATTGAAATACCTCTTACAGCTATCTCTCATGTCCTCTACTTGTACAGTACAGCTACTTGACCATTACGACAAAATCACTGAGATATGAGATAATGATGACACTAACCTCATCTACTCAGACTCCAACCCACTCATATTAAATAATGATGTAAACAATAAATTAAAAAAAAATCCACTTATTAATGTCAACCAACAAACTCCCACTAAACATAGAAAGGACCTACAACATCTTACTTGGGAGCAAATCAACAAATGCAATTCATCTACAGTTACACAATGTTAACATCAGAAATAAAAAAGATGGTAAGTTCCTTGGTCTATACTTAGATCTGCCCGAAACGCTATGAGTGCTAGTTGCTTTACAAGAATGTATAACTTCAAGTCATTGTACTCTCCCCCAATGTACCTTCTTGTATATAAAGAAAAAATAAATAAACACATAATAAATCAATACTTACTAAATTTTGTCTATTATGTAGCAAAGAAGCAGGTCTATGGAAAGCTTTTCTGTTGAGTTCGAAGCCCAGATTACTCGTGGTCTCTGAAATAAGTTAAGATTATAAGTATAAAATTTATAAAACCAAATAATAAATCCGGTATTGCTCAATTTCAGATGCAGACGTACTGAATGATATATCAGACTGTCAGCATGGTATTCGATCTGGAAGGTCCAGTGTAACGAATTTACTCAGTTTCTATGATCGAGCCACAGAGATCTATAAAGAATTCTGATCAAGAAAGAGATCTAGGGGTGGTTTTAGATAGAAAACTATAACCTGAGGATCATATTAAGAACATTCTGCGAGGGGCCTATGCTACACTTTTTAACTTTAGAATTGCTTTTAAATACATAGGTCAAAAAGTTTTAAAAGTTTTAAAAGTTTTTTAAACCTCTCGTGTATCATGAGTGTGTTAAAGCTTCAGATGGTGCATTCAGATGATGAATATTACCAAGTTCCTTCATCTGGGAAGAATGAACACATATTGGTGCATTCGGATGATAAAAACTAACTACTGTAGTTCAATTGATCAACAGACTGTATATCATATGCAGACTGTATGTGGATCTGCGGGCCACTCCAAACAACAGCCTGGTGGACCAAGCTCCACCAGGCCTAAAGCACAAAGTGATATAGATGTGATAGAGAAACTAGGTCAAATGGAGGAGTAGGTCTGTATATTAAACAGCACCTGACGTGCACAGAGCTACTAAACTCAATGTGGTGGTAGAGTGGTGGGGGGGGGGGGAAACATTGCAGAAAAAAACAAAAATACAATTTGGTCAACAAAACAGCATTGTTTAAAATAGAAGACATGGGTTGACATTTTGGGGGTAAGGTAGGTTACATTGAGTTAATTAGTTAGTACTTAGTTTTTATCTTAAACTGGTTGGGAGAGGTACAGTGTTGCTGTGCTGGTGAAAGAACACCTAAAGGTAAATTAAATAATGATTGCGAATCCACAAGAAGTTGACATAATAGCGCTAGAGATCTGCAATCAGGATGATAAACTTTCCTTAAAGAATTTGGCAAACACTTGCTGATAGGACATGAAGTAAATGAAATGTATGTCAAGTTTTGTGAAATATATGATAAAAGCACAACAAAATTTGTACCAAAGGAGAGATGCAGAACTAGGAAAAGGGGTTTGTTCAACAGAAATTGCGAGAGGGCCTGAGACCCAAACACACACAAATGGAATCAAGCAAGTGAAGAATTACACACACAGATCACAATAACGTGATTCATCAAATGAACAAATCCACAAGGGCCGTGATGAGGATTCAAACCTGTGTCCGGGAGCATCCCAGACACTGCCTTAATCGACTGAGCTACGACAGGGTAAAAGGGTTGAAACCAAACTTCTACTGAACTTCCTGGATCCTTTTACCCTGTTGTAGCTCAGTCGATTTAGGCAGTGTCTGGGATGCTCCCGGACGCAGGTTCAAATCCTCGTCACGGCCCTTGTGGATTTGTTCATTTGATGCATCACGTTATTGTGATCTCTGTGTGTGATGATGTAAGGGCGAAGAGAAAGAACGACCTGTTGACATAGCTCGGGTGCAGGGGGAGGGTTGTGTACAAGCCTGGTTTGTGCCTCGGAGAGGCTATGGGATCCAGTAAGATCGTCCTTCCTTTCCTCCCTAGAATCTGGATGTAGCAGGTGCTCAATTGTCAAAAGTGAAAAATTTGGTTTATTTAACATACACACCATAGACCGGCTTGGGAAAAAAAAGTTCGTAAAACCAAGGGGCCATAGACCGGCTTGGGAAAAAAAAGTTCGTAAAACCCAGGGGCCATAGACCGGCTATGAAAGAAAATTTGAGAAAACCCTGGGGCCATAGAACGGCTATTTAATCCCCTTGAACGGATAATCATCTGTATCAAACCTTATTACAGGTAAAACCAGTAGGCAGTCTACTGTATTTTATCAAACCCTTATTAGAATAATAGATCTCGTAATAATTTTGCAAAAATAGTGGCATTTACTATTTTTAAAAGATTATTAAAAAATTTACTGATATGGTGCATTCGGAAGACAAACCCAATTTTTCACTTTTGACAATTGAGCACCTGCTACATCCAGATTCTAGGGAGGAAAGGAAGGACGATCTTACTGGATCCCATAGCCTCTCCGAGGCACAAACCAGGCTTTTACACAACCCACCCACCCCCCCTGCACCCGAGCTCAATTGTCAAAAGTGAAAAATTGGGTTTGTCTTCCGAATGCACCATATCAGTAAATTTTTTAATAATCTTTTAAAAATAGTAAATGCCACTATTTTTGCAAAATTATTACAAGATCTATTATTCTATAGAATAATGCATATAAATGCATATATGCATATAAATACAAAACAAGTAAATGTAAATAATTTTACCTTGCACCTAGATCCACCAAGCCTGTATGGCGCGCGTTTCAGTACTTCGGAAATCTAGAACTATCTTGAATCTCTAACCTGCAATGAAACAATACATATTATTGCACTTACCAAAACATGGATGAATGTAGAAAATACAGAACTATTAGCTGAATATCAAATAAATGGATTTAATCTATTTCACACAGATAGATATATTAGATATTATATTATATTCCTTTCCTCCCTAGAATCTGGATGTAGCAGGTGCTCAATTGTCAAAAGTGAAAAATTTGGTTTATTTAACATACACGCCATAGACCGGCTTGGGAAAAAAAAGTTCGTAAAACCCAGGGGCCATAGACCGGCTTGGGAAAAAAAAGCTAGGTTAGGCTAGGTAAAAGCTAGGTAAAAAAGAAAGGAGCTACGTTAGACTATGTATGTTTAAATCTCTGATTTAAACAGAGCCAGTGTTCAGTCAAATAACTGAATTTATCAAATCTTATCCTTGTATAATATACAAGCTGATGTAAGATCCCTGTCTACAGGTGGACTGGAACTTCTGTAGACAGGGATCTTACATCAGCTTGTATATTATACAAGGATAAGATTTGATAAATTCAGTTATTTGACTGAACACTGGCTCTGTCAATACACTAATCCATACATCAAACCTGTCCCTTACAGCCCACAATCTATCATTAGGAAAACCATGTGAGAAATCTTTAAGGAATTCTGATAAAGAAAGAGATCTAGGGGTGGTTCTAAATAGAAAACTATCACCTGAGGACCACATAAAGAACATTGTGTGAGGAGCCTATGCCATGCATTCCAACTTCAGAATTGCTTTTAAATACATGGATGGCGAAATACTAAAGAAATTGTTCACCACTTTTGCTAGTCCAAAGATAGAATATGCAGCAGTTGTGGGGTGCCCATATTGGGGTGCCATCACATTTAAACCAACCAAGCCCACAAATACGTCAACATGGACCAGCATTACACCGTCTAACATACTCTGTCAGATGTAACAACTAAATTTGTGAATTCAAGACCTAATCTATTGCATAATACAGTGTTAGTACGAGAAAAACATTACTTACATTCGAAGCCGTGTTTTAAAATGGCGGCGGTCTTGTTGTACTGACGCTCCACACTGTGTGTTCGTTTGCGTATGATGAACGTGTGACAATTTACTACAACAATTATTTAATTATTCTTATTCTTTATTTTACTATTTTTAGGGTACATGAAATTTCCAACTTATTTGCACACAATAATATAATTGCATTGTCATAACCTTTATATATTATGGAAAATACGATGACATGAACGAAGTCAAAGTGAAGTTGAAGTCAAAGTCATTCGCCGAACGTATTAGTCATTTTTTTTTCTCCCAAACGATAGGGGATAACAAATCCACAGAGCATATAAGTGTACAGTAAAGTCAATTTTATTCAGGAAAGTACATACATAGTTGATTTACAAACATAATGTTGGATTTATAGATAGAGCTAGTGTATACAATACCTAAAGCCAATATAGTAGGCATATAGCATTTCAGGCAACCGGGCAGTATATATGGACCCCTTACTCAAATCTCTGAATATGTTAGATATTAAGTCCCTGCACATACTCTCATGTGTATTTTATATATATAAAACGCTGCACTGTAATGTCAATCCTGACCTTAAAAGCTTCCTAGAAGGTTGTAACAGATCCCATGAGCACCACACCAGAAACAAATACCTATTTGATATTCCAAGAGTACGACTTAGTCAAACTAGAAATGCTTTACAAATCAAGGGACCTCGAATGTGGAATGACCTTCCCAATTATGTTAAAAACTGTACCTCTCCCAACCAGTTTAAGATAAATAAAGATAAATTTATAAGTTAAGAAAAATTCCACAAATCAACAACCCTGTTACTGACCCAGTATTTACCCAAGTCTTTCCTAAATCGAAACTTATCCAATTTATACCCATTGTTTCATGTTCTATCGTGTGTTGACAATTTTAATAACCTATT
Organism: Procambarus clarkii; assembly: GCF_040958095.1. Taxonomy (NCBI): domain Eukaryota; kingdom Metazoa; phylum Arthropoda; class Malacostraca; order Decapoda; family Cambaridae; genus Procambarus; species Procambarus clarkii. The sequence goes on along the minus strand of NC_091166.1, from coordinate 25,148,683 downwards.
AATATCCCCTTTGTTATATCCATTCAGGAAAATGTGGTTGATCTCGAACCCATTGATAATGTGACGACTTATACAGAATTTTGTAACTATATCATCAAGATTGTAACCAGCTTAGCTAAATGTAGTGTGGGGTTCAGTCCCTAAGCCCATATATTTGCCTCTCTAACCATTTAGGTTACAGGGCAAAAACATAAAAACAAAGGTAACTGCAGAAGGCCTATTGGCCCATACCAGGCATGCAGCTCCTATCTATAACAGATAAACACTAAGTACTACCTAATTAACTCAATGTAACCTACCTAACCACCAAAATGTCAATCCATATCTTTTATTTTAAACAATGCTGTTTTGTTGACCAAATTGTATTTTTACTCTTTTTCTGTCATGTTTCTCCCCCCCCCTCCTGTTTTTTCCCTTTTTTCTTATTTTTTCTCAACATAATTCATACTTTAATTAGGCGGATCAGGACATCACCTGATCAAACACATCAAACATCGTTTGACCACCATCAAACACACACATTTCGTGTGTGTTTGACACTCACTGATATGTACCAGCGTTGTTTTATATATGGTGCTATTCTATCTTACGCTTTGTTGCTCTTTTTTACCTACGGGCTCATAGAACATTCTATTGCGAAAACATTGGCACAAAAATGAATGACGTACATACAATAATAATGTCAGGACAGTGAAATAATTATAAACTTTCAAAGCACTGTATCGCCCATGTGTCGTCTTGTCACCAATACTGGGTAACAGTTCCGCCACTTCCCACACTCTTGCGGGTGGGCAGCGACCATTATTCTACGTTTATATTCATATCACCGTGTTGGGAATTTCATTGCGAGTACATTGATACCAAAATTAACGCTGTAGGACAAGTGTGGAAGTGATAACAATCCCAAGAGTAAAAACATTTTGTTGCTCTTGGGCACTCACGGCGAGTCATCTATGTAGGTATTTATTGGGTGCTGGTATTCATATAACTTTTGGTGACCGTTTTTGCTAATGTTCTTCTAGAGAATGTTATTGCGAACACGTTGGTACCAAAATGAAATACATAGCTCGAGAACTAAGGTCAGGAGAGTAAAAAGAGTATACACATTTTTGTTTTGATGCTTAATTAAGGTTATTGTGAGTACTCATCGCCTGCCTAGAAACTGGAACTAGTAATTCCATCTATCATCATACTATCATACAAGAGGAGCCACACATCTATGGATCATCCAATAAAATCAGCAGACTTCAAGATGTTACTACTGCTCGGCTTAGACTCGGTTACAAGTATCTCTGGGAATTCTCATTATCTGCTGATGTAGACCTGACCAAATGTAAACTGTGTCAACAAAATTATTCGCACACCCTCCGTCACTATGTGATGGAGTGCGAAAAGATACAGGAATTTAGAGACAATTCTATAACCAATGTTCCAGCGATGTGTAAATATTTCATTCAAAATGATCTGCTACCAGAAATTTTAGCCAAATATCCCCAGTTTGCTAACTGTAGATAACAACTAAGTGATTGTAACCTATCCACCGCTGCCCACTGGATGGGGGGCGGTGTGCAGGACAAACATATAAATTTTGATACTAGCTCTCCACATATGTCAGTTGCTTAATTTAGAACCTGTACTTGAGGTCGATCTCGAACCCATTGTTGATGTGATGACTTATATTGAATTTTGTAACTATCTCATCAAGATTGTAACTTGCTTAGCTAAATGAATTGTGGGGTTCAGTCCCTGAGCCCATTATGTGCCTCTGTAACCCTTTCCACAACCGCCCACAAGATGGGTATGGGGTGCATAATGGGGTGGGGTGTCTTGGCCAAACGTGCCACATCAAAACCACAAGTTGACATTGAATGTGAATTAACAATGAGACAAGTAAGATTTATACTAATACATTTATACTAACTCTGTTGAGCGTTGACCATTTATACATCAAATCTGTTGATGTGAGCACTTTAGTTTAGTCTGCCGTTTAAAGAAAAAAAGAGCATATCAATGGTATATCACAGAAAACGAATTTATCATAAACTCATGTATTTGTCTTATCATATTGAACTGCATTCATATTTTTAATATATAACAATATGAATATACAAATTTCTGTAAATCCCCTACCATGTTGGAATCTGTGGAAATGAATGAGCAAATGTGCTGGCTGAAGGCACTGAAGGAAACCACATTGGTTTCATTTTGGATACAAATGTCCATGGAGATTCAAAATGGAAACTAATTATATAGTTGAACCTGCAGAGAGGAGTTTAAGAATCTGTGTTGAAAGTGATGGACACAGCCTTCACAATTATACTTCAGAGAATGTAAACATCTAAGAGTCATTAGAAATATGTGTAGAATAATAAACCCTACATTGTTTGAGTTAGGGAAAACACCATTTGTGATATATAGATAGTATAGCTGTTCCTAAAGATTCACCCATTTTGCACCAGCAAGATAACATATAAGATTTTAAGAGTTGACGAATGTTAATATTCTTGTTTGATAAACTGTGAACTTGAGACATAGTTAATAAGAACATTCCAATTATAACACAACAAAAAGTTTTCAGAATCTTTAACACCACTTTCCAGCAACTTATATAATTTATATAAACTATTTTAGGGAATAATACATAAATTATATATTTAAACATGATATAGTGTTTAGTGGAATGCATAAGGAGTCAAATTGTGTTAAAAAGAGCGATTTTTAGAAAATTTGGAAAACTACTTTTTTCTGTTCAAATTATAACTAAATGGATTTTAAAGGTTTCACTCAGCCAATATATATCATTCACAATTAATTAATGAATTTTACAAAAATACACCATAAATTTTATATTTAAACATGAAAAAACTATTTGTTTTACATTTGGAAGAAAATAATTGTAGAAAAACAATTTATAATTAAACCTTTGTATTTGGATTTTTTGAGTAAAAGTTTCTCAAAGGCTCTCCTGCACCATTCTCAATGCAAATCATTCCCACACCTATGGGAAGAGATAGGCGAACGTTGTGTAGATGATTTGTGTTTGCTGGGAAGGAACTGAACCTTACAACACAAGAGAAAAGAAGGGAGAGAGGAGATATGATAGGGACATATAAAATCCTCAGGGGAATTGACAAAGTGGAAATAGATGAAATGTTCACACGTGATAGTAACAGAACGAGGGGACATGGGTGGAAACTGGAAACTCAGATGAGTCACAGATGTTAGGACGTTTTCTTTTAGCGTGAGTAGTGCAAAAATGGAATGCACTTGGGGAACAGGTTGTGGAAGCAAATACTATTCATACCTTTAAAACTAGGTATGATAGGGAAATGGGACAGGAGTCATTGCTGTAAACAACCGATAGCTGGAAAGGCGGGATCCAAGAGTCAATGCTCTATCCTGCAAGTACAAATAGGTGAGTACACAGACACAGGCGCGCACACACACACACACACACACAGGCACACACAGGCACACACAGGCACACAGGCACACACACAGACACACACAAATACACACAGACACACAGATACACACAGACAAACACAGACAGAGAGACAGAAACAGACAAACACATCATTTTTTGGGGCTGTCTGAAAGACTTTGACACAGTACACCATAAAACGTTCATGCATAAGCTGGAGAAACAGGCAGGAGTAACTGGTAGGGCGCTCCAGTGGATAAGGGAGTACCTAAGCAATAGGAAGCAGAGAGTTACAGTGCGGGGTGAGACCTCAGAATGGCGTGAAGTCACCAGTGGAGTCCCACAGGGCTCTGTACTTGGACCTATCCTGTTCTGATATACGTAAATGATCCCCTAGAGGGTATAGACTCATTCCTCTCAATATTTGCTGACGACGCCAAAATTATGAAAAGGATTAAGACAGAGGAGGACAGCTTGAGGCTTCAAGAAGACCTGGACAAGCTGCAGGAATGGTCGAACAAATGGCTGTTAGAGTTTAACCCAAGCAAATGTAATATAATGAAGATAGGGGTAGGAAGCAGGAGACCAGAATCAAGGTACCATTTGGGAGATGAAATACTTCAAGAGTCAGAGAGAGAAAGACCTGGGGGTTGATATCACGTCAGACCTGTCCCCTGAAGCTCATATCAAGAGGATAACATCAGCAGCATATGCCAGGTTGGCTAACATAAGAACGGCCTTTTGAAACTTGTGTAAGGAATCTTTCAGAACATTATACACCACATATGTCAGATCAATCCTGGAGTATGCGGCTCCAGCATGGAGTCCATATCTAGTCAAGGATAAGAATAAACTGGAAAAGGTTCAAAGGTTTGCCACCAGACTAGTACCCGAGCTGAGAGGTATGAGATACGAGGAGAGACTACGGGAATTGAACCTCATTTCGTTGGAAGACAGAAGAGTTAGGGGGGACATGATCACCACATTCAAGATTCTCAAGGGAATCTACAGGGTTGATAAAGACAGACTATTTAACACACGGGACACACGCACTAGGGGCCACAGGTGGAAACCGAGTGCCCAAATGAGCCACAGAGATATTAGAAAGACCTTTTTTAGTGTGAGAGTGGTTGACAAATGGAATGCATTACGAAGTGATGTGGTGGAGGCTGACTCCATACACAGGTTCAAGTGTTGATATGATAGAGCCCAATAGGCTCAGGAACTTGTACTCCTGTTGATTGACGGTTCAAAGGCGGAACCAAAGAGCCAGAGCTCAACCCCCGCAAGCACAACTAGGTGAGTACAGACAGACAGACACAGACAGACAGACAGACAGACAGACAGACAGACAGACAGACACATCACACGCGGGAGACGGTAGGAGAGACACACGATTAGTGAGGTCCGCGGAAATTCGTCAATTTCTCGGGACATTGAAGGAGTATAGAGGCTAGATCATAGTATTTGGCCTCTCGCAGTGTGTAGCTAGCAGGGTGCAACATAGCATAGTCATATCGCTAGCGATAGTGCGAAGATTTGGCGAAGAAACCAAAGTGGAGCTAGGGCATCACCGGTGCATGTAAGTGTGTGACCTGACCGGGTGGGACGCCCCGCCGTGGAACTACCAGATGGTGCTGTTGAGTGGTGACTGTGATCAGTGGTACAGTGAATTAGTGAACTGTCACATAACGATATAGTGACTGATTCCAGAGCTTTGTGTAGACAGAGAAGAACCGACCTCATCAATCTACCAGCACTTAGTGAATCACCTAGTGGGAGACAACGACGGATAACCATCGTCATCATACATCGTCCTTACTCATCTGGTTGTGTGAGTGGGAGGAGACTGGTATGTACCCCCTCTCTGGTCAATTAATCAGGTGTACAGATTGAGGTAAAATATTATCAAATTCGTGTTCAAGATATCATATATATTTAAAAATCTCAGAGTGGCTCATTTAGGCAGAGGTAACGCATAAGGGATATCTTGACACATACAAGCACGCCCGCCCACGTACGTATACACACACACAAGTGTGCACACGCTAAAACAGACACACACACACACACGTGCACACACACACACACACACACACACACACACACACACACACACACACACACACACACACACACAATTGTTCAGTCAGGGGAAAAGGCATTAACACCTGGGATCAGGACCTTACTATCCCCCCCCCTCTTGACCCCACCATCTGACCTGACCTGACCTAGTCGCCATCTCCGCCCCCCCCCCACCCCAAGTTCCCCGCATCTCCCATACACACTCTCTTACCCTCCCCACTCTCCCTCTCTCCCACTCCCACTCTCTCTCTCCTGCTCTCTCTCTCTCTCTCTCTCTCTCCCCCCCCTCCCCCCCTCTCCCTCCCTCTCTTTCCTTCCCCCTCCCTCTCTGCCCCCCCCCCACACACACACACACCTACCTCCCCCCCCTCTCTCCCTCACCCGCTCTCTCCCTCACCCACTCTCTCCCTCTCCTCTCTCTCCTCTCTCTCCCTCTCTCCCTCCCGCCTCTCTCTCCATCTCCTCCCCCCCTCCCCTTCTACTTTCTTCTCACTTCAGTGGAAGGGTCGGATCCCCCCCACCCATCCATTTATCTCTCCCTTTATCACTCCCTTTCTCTCTCTCTCTTTCTCTCTCTCTCTTTCTCTCTCTCTCTTTCTCTCTCTCTCTTCCTCTCTCTCTCTCTCTCCCTTCCCCATCCCAACAGGGTCAAGCATGGCAGCCAGAGGTACCAGGGGAACAGGAAAGAGCCAAGGTGACGAGATGAAGGAAATGTTCGCCCAGTTTCTGGAGGACATCAAGAGTGAGATGCAAGAAATGATGCAGGAAATGAAGAACGAAATAAGCAACCTGAAAAAAGAGCTGACAGCGGCAAAGGAGGAGATTAGAGCCCTCAAAGAGAATGGTATCGAGGCTGTGAATCAGAAAACCATCCAGGGAGAAGGTGGTAATAGTTTTTTGGATGAGAATGCCACAATAAAAGCAACATTTGCGGAAATACTAAAATAAAATAACTCTGAAGTAATGACTGCAGTGATGGAGGTGGCCATGAAAGCAGCCACCTCACAGGAGGAGGCACGCTCCACTAGCCAACTGCTGGAAAGGAACAGATCAGTGGTTGCTGTGGGTATTTAAGAGCAGGAAGGATCTAATAGGACAGAGTGGAATGACAAGGACAAAGCAGCAGTGAATGAAGTACTAAAGGCACTAGACATGGAAGGGGCTGAGCATAGCATTGAGAAGGTTTTCAGGCTAGGCTGGTACAACAAAGACCGAGACCGAATGATAAAGATAGTGTTTGCAAACAAGAACACAAAGGAGAAGATCCTATCAAGGAAGAGCTCCCTGAAAAACGTGGGAAAATTCAAAAATGTATTCCTACAGAGAGACATGACAAGGGAGGAGAGAGCCGTAGCGGCAGAAGCAAGGAAGAGGCGCAGGGCGAGAAGGGAAAACCAGGAAGTCACAGCTCCCAACACAACACCCCCAGAGGCGAGGGGGGAACCCACAACCAGCTACCCAGTAACACCAGAAGGGAGGACAACCCCGCCTCCCTCCTCTGCATAGAAAACCCCCCTACCCCAAACCCTCCCTTCCCCCACTCAAATGTTCAGCCAAATCTCCCTCCCCCCACACCCAATCCCCACCCTTCTACCCCTCCCCTCCTCCCGAGTCCTCCCTCCCCCCCCCCCTTTCCTTCCTGTCCTCCCTCCCCTTTCACCCCATACCCTCCCTGTCCCTCCCCCTTCACTGGATCCCTCACCCCTCATCCCAGTATCCTCTGAGACCCTATTATCCACCTCACAGGTCCTCACACCCATGGAACAGCCTCCCCCACCAGCAGAACACTCACCAAGGAGGCGATTTGAGAACGGACAGAAGAAAGTGAGCCTCAAAGCGATGTACACTAACATAGATGGAATTACAAATAAAGCAAATGAGCTTGGAGAACTGATACTAGAGGAAAACCCAGACATAATAGCCCTCACAGAAACAAAGATCACGAAAACGATAACAAATGCAGTGTTCCCACAGGACTATTATGTTATGAGGAAAGAGAGGGAAGGAAGAGGTGGGGGTGGTGTAGCTCTGCTGGTAAGAAAAGGCTGGGATTTTGAGGAGATGGATATTCAGGGCTGTGAAGGTTTCAGTGACTACATGGCAGGTACTGTAACAAATGGAGGGGAAAAAATTATAGTCGTAGTCATATATAATCCACCACCAAATGACAGAAGACCTAGACAGGAATATGATAGAAACAACATGGCCACCATTAACATAATAGAAAGAGCAGCTTCTGTTGCTAGCAGGAATGGATCTGGACTACTAATTATGAGAGACTTCAACCATGGGAAGATAGATTGAAAGAACAGAGACCCGCATGGAGGACCAGAAACATGGAGAGCTAAGCTGCTGGACGTGGCAACAAGAAACTTTCTAAGCCAGCACACCAAAGAACCAACTAGAATGAGAGGGGAAGATGAACCAGCAATGCTTGATTTGATATTTACCCTAAATGAATGGGATATAAGGGAAGTTAAGATGGAAGCGCCCTTGAGAATGAGTGACCACAGTGTACTGAACTTTGAGTACCTGGTAGAGCTAGGACCTATCTCCCCCCAAAAAGAACTAGGAATCAAAAGGCTGGCATACCGAAAGGGGAATTATGAACAGATGAGAAGTTTCCTAAGTGAAATACCTTGGGACACAGACCTAAGAGACAAGTCTGTACAGGGTATGATAAACTATGTTACCCAAAAGTGTCAGGAGGCAGTAAACAGGTTCATCCCGGCCCAAAGGGAAAAATCCGAGAAGCAACAGAAGAATCCATGGTATAATAGGGCATGTATGGAAGCGAAGAAACTGAACAAAAAGGCGTGGAGGAACTTCCGGAATAACAGAACACCAGAAAGCAGAGAGAGATACCAGAGAACCAGGAATGAGTACGTCAGGGTGAGAAGAGAAGCAGAGAAAAATTTTGAAAATGATATAGCAAACAAAGCCAAGACCGAACCAAAGCTACTCCACAGTCACATCAGAAGGAAAACAACAGTGAAAGAACAGGTATTGAAACTTCGAACAGGCGAGGACAGGTATACAGAGAATGACAGAGGTATGTGAGGAACTCAACAAGAGGTTCAAGGAGGTCTTCACAATAGAACAGGGTGAGGTCACTGTGCTAGGAGAAAGGGAGGTAAACCAGGCGGCCTTGGAGGAGTTCGAGATTACGAGAGAGGAGGTCAAGAGACACCTGCTGGATCTGGATGTTAGAAAGGCTGTTGGTCCAGATGGGATCTCACCATGGGTACTGAAAGAGTGTGCAGAGGCACTTTGCTTGCCACTCTCCATAGTGTATAGTAAGTCACTAGAGACGGGAGACCTACCAGAAATATGGAAGACGGCGAATGTGGTCCCAATATACAAAAAGGGCGACAGACAAGAGGCACTGAACTACAGGCCAGTGTCCTTGACTTGTATACCATGCAAGGTGATGGAGAAGATCGTGAGAAAAAACCTGGTAACACATCTGGAGAGAAGGGACTTCGTGACAAATCGCCAACATGGGTTCAGGGAGGGTAAATCTTGCCTTACAGGCTTGATAGAATTCTACGATCAGGTGTCACAGATTAAGCAAGAAAGAGAGGGCTGGGCGGACTGCATTTTCTTGGATTGTCGGAAAGCCTTTGACACAGTACCGCATAAGAGGCTGGTACATAAGCTGGAGAGACAGGCAGGTGTAGCTGGTAAGGTGCTCCAGTGGATAAGGGAGTATCTAAGCAATAGGAAGCAGAGAGTTACGGTGAGGGGTGAGACCTCCAATTGGCGTGAAGTCAATAGTTGAGTCCCACAGGGCTCTATACTCGGTCCTATCTTGTTTCTGATATATGTAAATGATCTCCCGGAGGGTATCGATTCATTTCTCTCAATGTTTGCGGACGATGCTAAAATTATGAGAAGGATTAAAACAGAAGAGGACTGTTTGAGGCTTCAAGAAGACCTAGACAAGCTGAAGGAATGGTCGAACAAATGGTTGTTATTTACCCAACCAAATGTAATGTAATGAAGATAGGTGTAGGGAGCAGGAGGCCAGATACAAGGTATCATCTGGGAGAGGAAATTCTTCAGGAGTCAGAGAAGGAAAAAGACTTGGGGGTTGATATCACGCCAGACCTGTCTCCTGCAGCACATATCAAGCGGATAACATCAGCGGCATATGCCAGGCTGGCCAGCATACGAACGGCATTCAGAAACTTGTGTAAAGAATCATTCAGAACTTTGTATACCACATATGTCAGGCCAATCCTGGAGTATGCAGCCCCAGCATGGAGTCCATATCTAGTCAAGGATAAAACTAAACTGGAAAAGGTTCAAAGGTTTGCCACCAGACTAGTACCCGAGCTGAGAGGTATGAGCTACGAGGAGAGACTACGGGAATTAAACCTCACTTCCCTGGAAGACAGAAGAGTTAGGGGGGACATGATCACCACATTCAAGATTCTGAAGGGAATTGATAGGGTAGATAAAGACAGTCTATTTAACACAAGGGGAACACGCACAAGGGGACACAGGTGGAAACTGAGTGCCCAAATGAGCCACAGAGATATTAGAAAGAACTTTTTTAGTGTCAGAGTGGTTGACAAATGGAATGCATTAGGGGGTGATGTGGTGGAGGCTGACTCCATACATAGTTTCAAATGTAGATATGACAGAGCCCAGTAGGCTCAGGAATCTGTACACCTGTTGATTGACGGTTGAGAGGCGGGACCAAACAGCCAGAGCTCAACCCCCGCAAACACAACTAGGTGAGTACACAGACAGACAGGCACAGACAGGCACAGACAGGCACAAACAGACACAGACAGGCACAGACAGGCACAGACAGGCACAGACACAGACAGACAGGCACAGGCACAGACAGACAGGCACAGACACAGACAGACAGGCACAGACACAGACAGACATGCCCAGACACAGACAGACACAGACAGACACAGACAGACACAGACACAGACAGACACAGACCGACACAGACACAGACAGACACAGACACAGACAGACACAGACACAGACAGACAGACACAGACAGACACACAGAGACAGAAGGGATTGTTATAGGTAAGGGTGAGATGGGAACAGAAATCCAAAGGACGAAATTCAAGAAGAAGGTTACGAAGAAGAAAGGATTGAGGAAGATGAGAACCAGAGCTAACTGATGGAAAGTGGGAACCCAATTCGGTCGCGACCTGCAACGGGTCTGCCAAAAGAGTACTACAGAGGTGAAGGACCGGTGAGACATCGGGAACGAACTTACCCGCTGTCTTGCAAATACTCTTCCAGATCAGCGGTAGAGGAGTTTTGGACGTGATGCAGGAGACACAAGACGTCCAACATGCACGTTTAGCCGTACAGATGGTCCTACGGGCCACCGCACTTGCCTACTGAAACAAAAGAAAAGAAAAGAGTCGTCTGCCGGCGACTGTATCTATTCCAGGCTGCACGTTAACGGTGGACAGGCCGAGCACAGTCCACATTCCACCAGGGAACACACTTCCGCATTCCCTGAGAGGAAAAGCGAGGAAGAGAGTGGAGGGCAGCATCGAAGACGGTGTCAAAAAAAAAAGAAGGTGCGAGGAAGAGGCAGAATGAAGAGGTCGGAGATAGTAGCACGGACGGTAAAGAGCGGCCAGTCAGCCTCGACAAACCGCCACCTAGGGAAGGAGAGGGGAGGGTGAAAAAGAGAGAAAGGCAATAAGGATGGGGAAATGGTCACTGCCATGGAGGTCATCATGAACCCGCAACTTGAAACCTAAGTAAAGGAAAGACGAACAAAGAGAAAGATCAAGACAGGAAAGGGTGAGAGTCCGAGAGTCTAAATGAGTGGGCTCACCAGAATTCAGAAAAGACAGGGAAGAGAGGATGAACGGTTTGAGAAGGCAATCTCAGGTGTTTGTCAGAACATCATCCCAAAGGGTATGTCGGCAATTGAAATCACCCAGCAGGAGCACAGGCAAGGAGTCCAGGTGGTGTTTAAGATCAGGAAGAGAAAGTGGGACATTTGGGGGAAAATTAATGGAACAAACCGTGTATCATTTACACACAGATAAGGGCAGCTGAACAATGGAGAGGTGATGGAAAAAGTAAGGGGACGAAAGGAACATCCGAGTGAATCAAGAAAGCAGAAGTGCTTTGGGCCCCAGCAACAGCTGGAGGAGGGAAGAAAGGAATAGCCACGGAAGCGACCAGGACGAGCACCAAGCATCGGCTCCTGGAGACAGACACAAAAGGGCAAAAAGAATGAAATAAGAAGTTGGAGTTCAAGGAAATTTGCGAAATATCCACTAATGTTTCACTGAAGAAGAAGACATCAACAAAAGGAGAAAGGATAGCAACAAAGAAAAAACAAAGGTGAAAGAGAAACACAGCACGTTAAAGAAGGTCAGGGTCGGGATCAGGGTCAGCAAAGTTAGGGTTAGGGGGCATGAGTAAGTTGAGCAAAGATGGAGGGAAGGGAGCGGGAGAGCAGATCAGAGGCGTACGAGCAGGGCCCGGAGGAGGAGACAACCGAGAGGAGTAGTCAAGGACAGCAGCAGGAAGAGGGGGAGCAGAAAGAGGGGAGCGCACCTAAGCAAGGGCAGCAACCGAGAGGGAAGCGGAGGCCAAAGAAACCTCCATAGCAGGAACAGGGGACAGGAGGGGATGGAGCGAGTGTGTCAAGGCATGGGGGGGGGGAGGCGTCCCGAGGATGAAAGCGAAGCCTTCTTACCCGCCAGGGAGGAGGAAGGAAAGGAGCCAGGCTTTCGCTTCTGACTCAAAGAAACTGGCGTCCCAGCAACAATGTACTGGGCAACAGATTCTAGTATCTCACAGGATAAACAGAACGATAGCAAATACGATAGCCGTTGGGAGAGTGATTGTTATCAGCCTTCACTGACTGGCGGCGTGGTGACCATAGAGACGGAGGAGAAGGATGGGAAGGAGGATCGGGGGAAGACGAGGAAGAAGACACAGGAGACATGCAAGACTGGGCAGAAAGAAGGGGAACCCCAGACTGAGAACCATGAAGGGGACCCCGCGAGACAGAACTCAAAGAGAGCAGAGGAGGCGTCCGTGGGCGTGACTGGGTCTAAGGCCTGGAAACGGTTGTGAAACTGAGGGGGAGAAGGAGAGCGCAACACGCGAGCATAAGAGATGTTAGTGTACGGCGGGAGACAGCGAACTTGGCGCCTCGGTTCAGGAAAAGACAAACGTTCCCGGTTCTTCAAGTTGAGGACGGCTGCCTCAAGCTTGTAATCTATACTCATGCGGGAGAAGGTAGGGAGGGCCTCTCCACAATTGAGGCATCAAGCCTGGGGAAAAGTACACTCTGGCTTATAGTGACCTTCGTCCCCTCACATGGGACAGAGAGAGAGAGACGGACAGTACCTGAGCATCGGAGGGCACCATGCCCAAACCTCCAGCACTAATTACAGAGCCTAGGAGAGGGAATGTACTCCTGGACGGAGCACCTGGCACCAGCAAGAATGACAGAGGGCAGAAGGGTCATACAATCAAAAGCAATCTTTACAACCCGAAGGGGCTGACGGCGACGACCACGAGGGGGACGAGTTAACGTGTTGATACCTGGTTGATACCTGGTTGATGGGGTTCTGGGAGCTCCTCCACTCCCCAAGCCCGGCCCGAGGCCAGGCTTGACTTGTGAGAGTTTGGTCCACCAGGCTGTTGCTTAGAGCGGCCCGCAGGCCCACCACAGCCCGGTTGGTCCGGCACTCCTTGGAGGAATAAATCTAGTTTCCTCTTGAAAATGTCCACGGTTGTTCCGGCAATATTTCTTATGCTTGCTAGGAGGACGTTGAACAACCGCGGACCTCTGATGTTTATACAGTGTTCTCTGATTGTGCCTATGGCACCTCTGCTCTTCACTGGTTTTATTCTACATTTTCTTCCATATCGTTCACTCCAGTACGTTGTTATTTTACTATGTAGATTTGGTACTTGGCCCTCCAGTATCTTCCAGGTGTATATTATTTGATATCTCTCTCGTCTTCTTTCTAGTGAGTACATTTGGAGGGCTTTGAGACGATCCCAATAATTTAGGTGCTTTATTGCGTCTATGCGTGCCGTATATGTTTTCTGTATTCCCTCTATTTCAGCCATCTCTCCTGCTCTAAAGGGGGAAGCGAGTACTGAGCAGTACTCAAGACGGGAGGTGACAAGTGACTTGAGTACAACCATTGTGATGGGATCCCTGGATTTGAAAGTTCTCGTAATCCATCCTATCATTTTTCTGGCTGTCGCAATATTTGCTTGGTTATGCTCCTTAAACGTTAGGTCGTCAGACATTATTATTCCCAAATCTTTTACATGCTGTTTTCCTACTATGGGTACATTTGATTGTGTTTTGTACTCTGTATTATGTTTAAGGTCCTCATTTTTACCGTACCTGAGTACCTGGAATTTATCACTGTAAACATCATGTTATTTTCTGATGCCCAGTCGAAAACTTTATTATTATCAGCTTGAAGTTTTTCAATGTCCTCAGCCGAGGTAATTTTCATACTGATTTTTGTGTCATCTGCAAAGGATGATACGAAGCTGTGACTTGTATTTTTGTCTATATCTGATATGAGAATAAGGAAAAGCAGCGGTGCAAGGACTGTACCCTGAGGTACAGAGCTTTTCACTGCACTTGGACTAGATTTTATATGGTTGACCGTTACTCGCTAAATCCTGTTTGACAGAAAACTGAGTATCCAGCGTCCTACTTTACCGGTTATTCCCATTGACTTCATTTTGTGTGCTATCACGCTATGGTCACATTTATCGAAAGCCTTTGCGAAGTCCGTGTATATCACATCAGCATTCTGTTTTTCTTCTAATGCCTCAGTGACTTTGTCGTAGTGCTCAAGTAGCTGTGAGAGGCACGATCTTCCCGCTCGAAATCCATGTTGGCCTGGGTTGTGAAGGTCATTGGTCTCCATGAAATTGGTGACCTGACTCCTAATCACTCTCTCAAATACTTTAATGATGTGCGATGTTAGTGTAGCTGGTCTATAATATTTTGCCAATGCTTTGCTCCCTCCCTTGTGTAGAGGGGCTATGTCTGCTACTTTAAGTGCATTTGGTATCTCCCCCGTGTCCAAGCTCTTCCTCCACACTATACCGAGTGCCTGTGCTACTGGCACTTTGCATTTCTTTATAAATATTGAATTCCATAAGTCTGGACCTGGGGCCGAGTGCATGGGCATGTTTTCAATTTCTTTTTCAAAATTTAGTGCGCTCGTGTTTATATCAGTTATATTTACAGGGGTTTGAATATCCCGCATAAAGAAATTGTCTGGATCTTCCACCTTCATGTTGTTTATTGGAGTGCTAAACATGTCCTCATACTGCTTTTTTAGGATTTCACTAATTTCTTTGTCATCCTCCGTGTATGAACCTTCACTTGTACGAATAGGTCCAATACTGGCAGTGGTTTTTGCTTTTGATTTCGCATATGAGAAGAAATATTTTGGATTTTTCTTTTCTTTATTTTTGAATTGCTTTCTGTTCACCTGGAGGACAGAATGGTCCTGGGCTTCGAGAATATGCTGAATATCTTCGTGTAGATTCCTGTAGATTCCTATGACCGGTTGCAACATGGGGTGGGAGGAGAACAGTGCCAACCCTGGCATTCAATCGAGCGTTCTTGGAGACTAACAGGGGTCTCGCCAAGGCAGGATAAGGCAGGTAAGCAGGTGCCTGCATCCTGAGAAGGAGCAGCAACGACACATGTACTGAGATGGGTGGGGTTAAAAGTAACAAGCATCTACAGAATCAACTAGGTGCCTATGGAGGGAGAAAGCGTCAGGAGGTGAGGAATCCAGAGGGAGGAGATCAAAGTATTTGACCCATGAAGCGGTACCAAACAAGGCTTATACCATCAGTACGGGACGAGTTCGGCCGTGGCGTGGACGGCGTTGAGAATCCCCAAGAAAGAGATGGGTTAAAAGGCACAGTAGTCACAACCAGAGACTGAGCTGTGCCAGCGGACAAGGTGGTCCTCACTGGGAGCTTGTGGCTCGACCCAACCACAGAGGAGGGTGGGGAGCCGAGGCGAGTAGTAAGGAGGGTCAAAGGTGGAGCAAGGTTGGGCCCAATATAGCGGGGGGCTACAGAGCCCGATCTTCCAACACTGTCCGAATCGGGGGCTTGGTCGCCCACCCCACGAGCCTGAAAAGGTATAAGCGGAACAGAATTAAGACATACAACGAGGGAAACTTTTTCACGAATGTGTCCCCACACCCACCATGGAACCACAATTAGAGGCAGGACACCTAACAAGAAGCTATCGCCGATCATGCCGGGGCTCCCCCCAAGGGTGCGTTGTGAGTACACATAACACAAACGCCACCTTAAGAACCGTCAGTCTGCCGAGATCGGGTTCAGTGACGAAAGTAGGATTGACAATGTTACAGCCCTTGACGCCTTGGTAGGGTTCTTTGCCTGAAGTGATCAACTGTGTGTGTTTTGGCCTCGTCTTCAATTTATGTCTAGGGGATAATATATAAAAAGGATATTTAAAGTGAAAAACTGCTTTAAAAGGGACAAACAATCTACTGTGCGTAAGAATGACAAACATATCAACATATAAATGGTAAAAAAATAACAGCCAGAAATATTCTTCAGCATACAATAATATCATTAAATCCTTACTGAGCATAGACAATATTCTTCAACACATGAACTAATAAATGGGATATCACAATAGTTTTATGAAGAGAATTAACTAAGTAATCAGCTAAAATAACAATAACCACTGACTTAACTCTAGTACATGTCTCCTTCCAATCAGCTCCGCCACGCTTCTGACTCGGCCGCCAGGACACAGGCGTCCTACCAAAACATCAACTAAGCTTCCACATGAACTTATGAAATATCTACTAACAAGATGTAGTATTAATAACCATTTAATCAGTAATCTTAAGAGTATATAATACTCTTACAATAATCACATGAATTTATTTGCAAACAATAACAGGAAATAATCAAGGTTGAAATATAAACGCTAGCTTGACAACCAGCCGCACTCTGGACACATCCAAATATGGTCATTCCCCCACACTGAGAAACCACTCCCCCTCCAACAAGAATTAATTTGCACAAGCGTATCAAAAATAATGCAACTCGGGCACATTATAGCATGCTACAATATACATCATACAATATTATATAAAATCATACAATATTAATTGGATACACAACTGGATACTATACTAGTAATAGAACAGAACAGAGAAAGTATAAAATGCTAGGCATCGTTATCATGATAATGATAGAATCAATGCAAGATTCGTAACAGACAATAAAAGGGGTCCCCTCTCTCGACGTCGGGTACTACAGTTCTACGGGTGCCTCCTCAAACACCCGGGCAACAAAATAGAAGAAGTCCAAAAGAATAATCAATGTGATATTTTTTTCTACGCCTACCTCCCTTAGGAGGTGGACTACAAGTTTAAAGGCTGCTCACGGCAGTTAAGCATGAGTCCAATAGAAAAATGGAAAAGCGGGAGCAAACCGCCAGGCCTCCACCACCAGGGGTGAAAACCTGTCCACAATAGGCCGCAGGCTCCTCCAAGTTAAACAGGACGTTAAAACTAATAAAGGGTAACCGACGGGTTCTCACAATCAAATATTTATATTTGATGTGGCGCTATGAATTGGAATTCGAATTCCCAAAAACAGCCGTCATATCAAGATCACAACAACATTTAATCGTAATATGCAGAAATATGGCGGAATAATATAGTTGAAGGGTTGACATCAAAGACCGTTTCTATAACATAACAATTTATTAATAACGAGAGACTATCTACTACATTACCGAGTTTACGTTACGTTAATGTCCATCCAGTGGCACGATAACAACCAGCTAAATAGCAACCCTTGTTGTGAGGCTGCATACTGAATTAACCTGAACACAGGTGTGCCCACTGATGACACAATATTGCAAATCAAAGAAAAATATCACAGACTAAGTTGCACCACAGCGAATGGTTACGTTATTGTCCATCAAGTGGCATTTGCAACACAGCTATTCAACAGCCCCTTGAGAAGTGACAGCAGGCTCCATCTTGCTGACACTTCGGGCTGACAACGAACTAACTGAACAAATGAAGGATATCCACTGAAGACACAAGCATGCAATCAATAGTGTCTCGGTTTCCCTGACAGCTACTATAATCACAAGCTTAGTGATCCTCCCGCCCCCCAGGAGAGACCCACGTAACTAGGCGGGTAGTCCAACAGTGACCCCCCCCTATCACAACCCAGTGTGAACACACTTTGCAACTCCCTACAAGAAGTTGCCCTGTAAACAGTAACAAAGACAGGCAAGGCGGGATTCTGGGACACAGCTCCACAAATCCCTAGATTACTCTACTCTCGTCACCAGACGACAACCAAAAGAAATTGCCTTAAGTGATTAATTACGTTAATTGACTGATCACAGCAGTCAGCAACAAAGTACTATGGTAATCACAAACAATTGTCTCACAACATCATGATGATACTCTACGTTAATCATTAACACTTGTCTCTCTTGTTAACAATAACTCAAACATATATTACATCACACTTGACTCCTTGCAAGTATTCAGTGAGTTATCCTCAATTAAGGTCAAACGGACCACTAATTACATCCCCATTGAGTTACGTTAACTAAGCCTACCCTAACTTGGTAGCTTCTCAACAGTCTGTGTCAAAAAATTACTAGCGAGTGATAATTCCCTAATTAACTCCGAGCAATTAATTAACTGTCACCAGGACCGATAATTAATCATCCATAAATACGTCTCACTCCGCACTGCCTAAGCAGGTCTCATCAAACACTGTGAATTCACGAGAAAGAAGTTAATTACTCCACTAATTAACAAGATGTGCCACTAATCCACTGTCCTCAGACAGGATATGATTAATACAACGATTTATGCTAGCTCCATGACCTCGCTTTACCGGGTCATCGGAGCCCTCCGATGTTAATTACTCTACTAATTAACATGAGCCACTAATTGCTATACCCCAGAAAGGTAATTAGTCTCGAGCAAATTACGTTAAAACAAATACTGACAGACTAACAGATCCTCTCCCACTACGTGAATTCATGATGAGAAGGCTAATTACATAATTAGCTAGAGTGGTCAATTAGTTGTCACACGGACAATTAATTGCTCCCGAGACATATCTCACTCAAGCTCAACGCTGTTCTCTCTCATAACAGCCCTCACTCACCAATAAGTGTGCACCCTTTATCCAGTTAAATCCCCAATTATTAACTCACTAAATCCTTAAGTCCTCAACACAACTTAAAGAAACAAAGTAACCCCAGTGTTACATAGGTCACACTACAATGGCATGCAACAACACAAATGCACTGCCCACAAACAGTTGCGGCTACTGCAACTCGTTAATTACTGTGCCCACACAATAATGACATGGTTGTGCAACAACAAGAGTATACCAATATTACTGCCCCCCTTATCTTGCAACCGTTGCAAAGGACTACTGTGAACACACTCTTACCTCAGCAAGGCAATTAACCCATCAATTGCCTGCTCTCATTATGCACTGTGAATTCTCCTGAATAATCCTAGAGGTCCCTTAAACCCTCAACACAGTTCCTAGGGCAATAATATCGTATAAATTGATAACAACACTGCACAAACCTGACACATAATGATGCCGTCAGCACATGCTAATGACATCATTAGGCAATCAGTCAGCAATCACATCTACTGACTTACCACACAACACAGTACATAAAGCATGCAAATGAACACAGAAATGGCATTCACATAATCAATGAAAATTATATCATCAGGTAAATGTAACTAACTACACAGACCTCAGGGCACCCACTGACATCCCTGCAACCTGGCCTGCCTACCTCTAATGATACAATTTATATACGGTACTCTATGACATTAATCCAGCCTGAACGATTATATAGAATTGACAGGCTTGATCACTTATATGGTAAATCTCTACACTGACCAGTTACATACTCGAGTCAGTCTACACACACACACACATACATTATATATATATATATATATATATGTCGTACTTAGTAGCCAGAACGCACTTCTCAGCCAACTATGCAAGGCCCGATTTGCCTAATAAGCCAAGTTTTCATGAATTAATTGTTTTTCGTCTACCTAACCTACGTAACCTAACCTAACCTAACTTTTTCGGCTACCTAACCTAACCTAACCTATAAAGATAGGTTAAGTTAGGTTAGGTAGGGTTGGTTAGGTTCGGTCATATATATCTATGTTAATTTTAACTCCAATAAAAAAAAATTGACCTCGTACATAAGGAAATGGGTAGCTTTATCATTTCATAAGAAAAAAATTAGAAAAAATATATTAATTCAGGAAAACTTGGCTTATTAGGCAAAACGGGCCTTGCATAGTAGGCTGAGAAGTGCGTTCTGGCTACTAGGTACGACATATATATATATATATATATATATATATATATATATATATATATATACATATATATATATATATATATATATATATATGCGAACAAGCCTGAATGGTCCCCAGGACAATATGCAACTGAAAACTCACACCCCAGAAGTGACTCGAACCCATACTCCCAGATGCCACGCAACTGGTATGTACAAGACGCCTTAATCCACTTGACCATCACGACCGGACATAATGAGGTGATAGCCGAGGCTATTTGAACCACCCCACCGCCGGCACTCGGATAGTAATCTTGGGCATAGCATTTTACCAAATCACCTCATTCTTTGGGGCACACGTGAGGAACACAAATGCGAACAAGCCTGAATGGTCCCCAGGACAATATGCAACTGAAAACTCACACCCCAGAAGTGACTCGAACCCATACTCCCAGATGCCACGCAACTGGTATGTACAAGACGCCTTAATCCACTTGACCATCACGACCGGACATAATGAGGTGATAGCCGAGGCTATTTGAACCACCCCACCGCCGGCACTCGGATAGTAATCTTGGGCATAGCATTTTACCAAATCACCTCATTCTTTGGGGCACACGTGAGGAACACAAATGCGAACAAGCCTGAATGGTCCCCAGGACAATATGCAACTGAAAACTCACACCCCAGAAGTGACTCGAACCCATACTCCCAGATGCCACGCAACTGGTATGTACAAGACGCCTTAATCCACTTGACCATCACGACCGGACATAATGAGGTGATAGCCGAGGCTATTTGAACCACCCCACCGCCGGCACTCGGATAGTAATCTTGGGCATAGCATTTTACCAAATCACCTCATTCTTTGGGGCACACGTGAGGAACACAAATGCGAACAAGCCTGAATGGTCCCCAGGACAATATGCAACTGAAAACTCACACCCCAGAAGTGACTCGAACCCATATTCCCAGATGCCACGCAACTGGTATGTACAAGACGCCTTAATCCACTTGACCATCACGACCGGACATAATGAGGTGATAGCCGAGGCTATTTGAACCACCCCACCGCCGGCACTCGGATAGTAATCTTGGGCATAGCATTTTACCAAATCACCTCATTCTTTGGGGCACACGTGAGGAACACAAATGCGAACAAGCCTGAATGGTCCCCAGGACAATATGCAACTGAAAACTCACACCCCAGAAGTGACTCGAACCCATACTCCCAGATGCCACGCAACTGGTATGTACAAGACGCCTTAATCCACTTGACCATCACGACCGGACATAATGAGGTGATAGCCGAGGCTATTTGAACCACCCCACCGCCGGCACTCGGATAGTAATCTTGGGCATAGCATTTTACCAAATCACCTCATTCTTTGGGGCACACGTGAGGAACACAAATGCGAACAAGCCTGAATGGTCCCCAGGACAATATGCAACTGAAAACTCACACCCCAGAAGTGACTCGAACCCATACTCCCAGATGCCATACCTCCCGTGATGGTCAAGTGGATTAAGGCGTCTTGTACATACCAGTTGCGTGGCATCTGGGAGTATGGGTTCGAGTCACTTCTGGGGTGTGAGTTTTCAGTTGCATATTGTCCTGGGGACCATTCAGGCTTGTTCGCATTTGTGTTCCTCACGTGTGCCCCAAAGAATGAGGTGATTTGGTAAAATGCTATGCCCAAGATTACTATCCGAGTGCCGGCGGTGGGGTGGTTCAAATAGCCTCGGCTATCACCTCATTATGTCCGGTCGTGATGGTCAAGTGGATTAAGGCGTCTTGTACATACCAGTTGCGTGGCATCTGGGAGTATGGGTTCGAGTCACTTCTGGGGTGTGAGTTTTCAGTTGCATATTGTCCTGGGGACCATTCAGGCTTGTTCGCATTTGTGTTCCTCACGTGTGCCCCAAAGAATGAGGTGATTTGGTAAAATGCTATGCCCAAGATTACTATCCGAGTGCCGGCGGTGGGGTGGTTCAAATAGCCTCGGCTATCACCTCATTATGTCCGGTCGTGATGGTCAAGTGGATTAAGGCGTCTTGTACATACCAGTTGCGTGGCATCTGGGAGTATGGGTTCGAGTCACTTCTGGGGTGTGAGTTTTCAGTTGCATATTGTCCTGGGGACCATTCAGGCTTGTTCGCATTTGTGTTCCTCACGTGTGCCCCAAAGAATGAGGTGATTTGGTAAAATGCTATGCCCAAGATTACTATCCGAGTGCCGGCGGTGGGGTGGTTCAAATAGCCTCGGCTATCACCTCATTATGTCCGGTCGTGATGGTCAAGTGGATTAAGGCGTCTTGTACATACCAGTTGCGTGGCATCTGGGAGTATGGGTTCGAGTCACTTCTGGGGTGTGAGTTTTCAGTTGCATATTGTCCTGGGGACCATTCAGGCTTGTTCGCATTTGTGTTCCTCACGTGTGCCCCAAAGAATGAGGTGATTTGGTAAAATGCTATGCCCAAGATTACTATCCGAGTGCCGGCGGTGGGGTGGTTCAAATAGCCTCGGCTATCACCTCATTATGTCCGGTCGTGATGGTCAAGTGGATTAAGGCGTCTTGTACATACCAGTTGCGTGGCATCTGGGAGTATGGGTTCGAGTCACTTCTGGGGTGTGAGTTTTCAGTTATATATATATATATATATATATATATATATATACATAGCTACAGTGTGGTCCCGTGTACAACATCTATCTCCAGGTACCGCCCTACCAGTCACCTGGACGTGCTACAGACAGCTGTCCCTCAGCTGCTTCCCTAGCCTGATGAGGCTCTGAGACAACTCATACCGGGAATTTCCACTGGTACTCATCACACTGTACACAATGATAAATTTTACTCACGTCTAACCTCCTCATTTTTACTCATTTCTCAGGTCACTACCACTCTAGCTGTCAACACTTAGCTTGCTCCTCATGCGTCGACAAGATGTGGCCCTAGGCTGTCCTGGGAAAGTGGCCAAGTGACCCAAGGAGGTGGCCAAGGCATGTGGCCACCGCATGGCCCTAAGAGGGTGGCCACGGGTAGCGCATGACGTCATAGCACCTTACCCGGCTGAGCTGGTGAGCGGGGTGGGGTGGGGTGGGGTGGGGGTGGGGGGTTGTTTGGCCGCGCGGGTGGCCTGGGCGGGTGGCCTGGGTGGGTGGCCCCCCCCCACCCCCCGAGCAGCTGGCCAAGGTGGGTGGCCGCGGGCGGCCTGGGGTGGCCTCGGGCTGGCAGGCTGCCGCCCACAGGCGTACACACGCGGATGCGGAATCACTAACAACCCCATCAAACCAGAGCCTGCCTTGCTCTACACTGAGGTGACAATGGCCGGCGGCGTCCCTACACTGAAGCCACCTGGCGGAACTCAAAGTCCAACATGGGCCTGTAATCTCACCACAATTACACTAGGAGGCCCCGCTCGATTCCGCCAATTGTCCAACAACACTAGACAGGTTATTCAACCCACCTGTTACACCATGAGGCTCTGCCAGCTGCCTCATGGGTGAACACTGTCAACTGTCTCTTTAGCTTTTTACTGTTCCTTCTGTAAATCCTTGGCCCCAATTCACGCCAATTGGGCCTTGACACAACCCCTGATGGCCGGAGTGCCATGCTTGATGAGTAATTTGGACGACAGAAATGATTAACGGGGGTGGAGGTGGCAGGCCTGCCACCTCCATCAGTCACTTCTTCCTCCGCTTGCCGCCCAATTCAAACTGCCTCTCTGGCGGGCAGGGAAACTCAAATGCCCATATCTCCCCCCTACCTTGTCTTGACCAATCAGCAGGGAGCCGGCACACTACCAAGATGCCGCTTCCAACCACAGCTCTTCGCGCCAAAACTCGGCTTGGGGCACAGGTGCCTAAACCAATCACATGCCTCAGGCATCCCGTGACGTCACAAGGAGGGGGAGGCCTAAAAGACAGTGGCGAACTGTCTCACATAGTGGGGGGGGGGGGGGGGTTAGGCAACGTTCACCCCACTGTCCCTCCCCCCCTGTAAAACCGTTGGGAGAGTCAAGTACCTCCCTACACCACTTCACTCTCAACTCCCATCCTATTTCACAGAAACAGGAAAATGTCTGTAATTCTCTCTACAGAGCAATCACAGGCCTCTAACCAGTCCCAACTGATAGTCCTTAACATAAGCTTTCATTCAACACCCCACAAGTATATGTTAGTTTGAAAGCTTCAGTTTTCTAGAGTCCCTAGAGTGACTAGCCAAATCTAGAAACAAGGAAAACTAGCCGAGGGAATCTAGATTCCCTCACAATCAAAACAAGCAAAAGGTCGGCGGGAAATGATTGAGAAAGGAGAAGAGCGAAAAAAAACGAAACATAAGGAAAAGGAAAAGTTGTCCAGCATAATTAGAGGACAGCAGCAGGAGCACAAGGCTACAAAAGGACAGAGGACCGTCCCAACGAGCATCACACTCTGGTAGCCACCCACCTAGCCCTCTCACGGCAACAACGAGTTGGACAGGGAGGGAACCCCAGGTCTAGAGGCTAACGATCCTCGCCCATCGAATTTAAAACTGCCACAATTCAATTTTCAAGGTTTATTCCTCCTCTCTAACCTTTCCAAATAAAGGTATGAGGCTTCTAAGCTATGTACAGAGTGGACATATGTTGCTTATAGGCAGGGCAGGAATGTATCTACTGGTAAATGCAACAGTGATCTGAGAGGCTTCAAAATCTGTCATGTTTATTAAGAGCACTAACAGGTTTGGGGTATATAGAGCTAAACCTCACTCTCCCCGTAGACACTGATGGGTAAGTATACTAATAACTCAAATCTAACTGGTAAGAATACACATTTACTCAATTCTTCCTGGGTAGCAATTTAAATATGGATATGCAAATCTAGAAAAACGTACCACACAAATTCAAGAGCCGACGACAAAATCGTCCACATATTGACATTAGAAGAACTTCTAATACGTCACACTACAATCTCACGCGTTGTCATTTTATTCCACC
>NC_091166.1:25038803-25118803 GCF_040958095.1 Procambarus clarkii | reverse complement strand
AACTAAGGGAAAAAGCACAAGAAGTGAACCCAGATGTAATTGGACTCACTGAAACAAAACTCTCTGGAATCATAACGAATGCCGTGTTTCCTCAGGAGTACACAATAATAAGGAAAGAGAGGGAAGGTAGGGGAGGAGGCGGAGTGGCCCTACTCATGAGAAAGGAATGGAATTTTAAGGAGATGGCTATCCCGGGCTGTGAGGGTTTCAGAGACTACATAGCAGGCACCTAGACAATGGGAGGACCAAGGATAGTAGTAGCAGTAATATATAATCCTCCACCAAATGACAGAAGACCCAGTCAAGAGTATGAGAGCAACAACATGGCAGTTAACACTATAATTGAGAGGGCAGCCTCTGCTGCCTGTAGAAATAGATCCCACCTGCTCATCATGGGGGACTTCAATCACGGCAGGATTGATTGGGAGAACAAGGAACCACATGGAGGCGAGGATACGTGGAGAGCCAAACTACTGGAGGTGGCGACAAGAAACTTCTTAACCCAGCATGTCAGAGAACCCACAAGGATGAGAGGAAATGACGAACCAGCGAGACTCGACCTGGTCTTCACCCTGAACGACTCTGACATAATAGAAATCAGTTTTGAGGCCCCAGTAGGAATGAGTGACCACAGTGTAAGTAGTAGGGTTGACACGCCACAGACGAATTTTTTTTTTGGGGGGGAAATTCGTCTGTAGCGTGTCAGGGTTTTCAGGTGAATTTATAAATTCGTTTGTAGCGTGTCGGGGTTTTCAGGTGAATTTGAGGAGTCACAAATTTGGGATTAAGGATTTCTTATGAGTGAGTAATTTCCGAGATTTTAGAAGTATGGAATTCTTATGATGAAAATAATTTCCGAGACTTAGAAGTTTGTTAAAGCCTTATGGGAGAAATTCAAATAACGTGTGTAGCACTTTAGGGCTTCCAGGAGAACTCTACGGACATATTTTACATGTTTTCAACTTACAAAATCGTCTATGTAAGCCTTAGTTATTCATATAAATTTAGAAAATCACCTGTGTAAGTCATGGTTTTCAAGTCTCGTACCTCACACCCCCCTCCCTCCCCCCCCTTACCTCGCAATCTGTCGCGTCACCTTTATTTACTTTACGCCCCGCCAGCCAGACATCGCATACAGGGTAGCTCTTATCTTATCTTATCCATAATATCTGGACCGTCCCTCCTCTCTCTCTCTCTCTCTCTCCCTCCTCTCTCTCTCTCCTCTTCATATTATTCCCTCTTCCTATTTTCTGACATACTAATATTTTATTCATTTTTCATTAACCAGTCAGTTTTATACAAATCAACCGAAGCATCTCAATGTAACCTTTAATACTGAAAACTGCCTCAGAGACTATCTAAGCTGGCCCCAGCTACCTGCCCCAGGCTATCTGCCCGAGGCAATCATCACCTGATTACCTGCCCCAGACATCCACCAGTCATTGTCGGCATTCGCCACCGTAATAATTTATATATATACATTAAGCGTTAATAAAACTTATTTATTTATTTATAATTTATTTAGTCATCTAATTCATAGTTTACACAATTTATAATAAACGATTCATTTAGCCCGAAGTTCTAAGAAGCTCGCTCCTCAATCCGCTTGTATAATATCCGTCCTATTCACTCTTCATCTCTGTAAATAAAGAATAACAGTTTCAGACAGCGTTTACACATGTACAATATTTATCAGACGCATAAAACCTCAAAACAAATGTACTCACCATTTTCCATTAGATAATTTGTTATAGCCTCATTCAGCCAGTCGTCTCCAAGCACATTTTCCAACAAATATCGCTCTTATCATAACACAGCGTTTCATAGCAGCTCGGCATATTTTTAAATAAAGCATAAGATAGCCTCATTACGTTCCTATCATTCTGCATATATTCTCCATAAGTAAAACTAGTTTCAAATAGCTTTATTGCAGTTTTTAGATCCTTGTTTGAAAGATGGTAACAGAAAAACATCGCATATAGCCCGCATACGTAAGTATTTAAACTCTGAAGTCTCTCTGTAAACGTGTATACATCACAGTCTTTATAATAATTTAAAAACTCCGAAATGTAGGGCGAATACACATTTATTCCATATGAATCGAGTATAACTATTTTCCGTTTAGATTTATATACAGCAATCCAGTGACCCATTACTTCCTTAGAGTCTCTTCCTAAGGTATTTATTATAAACATAATCGGTCTGTCCCGTATTTGCTTCATTATTCTATATATATCCGTTGCTAAATAGCATCCAATATATTTAGCTTTACTACCTTTCATATCGTTCAATGCCGTATTAATTTGTTTGCAGTTCATGCTCTTGTATCACACACAACTCGCCTATCGGAATAAATTCTCAATACTCCCGTTGTAATTCCGAATAAAATAATAACTTTATTTGATTTCGCTGGAACAGCAAATTCTAATGTAATTCTCAGGTTGCCCGAAGCCTCTATAGGAAGGGTATCTCTCAATTCCTCAGGCGTTAGTCTAAATGCCAGTAATGTTCTTCCTTTTATAAATGAATTATATGTCAAGGTATTACAAGCATTAAAGCCTACTGTATTTTGAGTCTCGTAGTATAGTTTCGAACATTTATTTGGGAACTTGCAAGTTATATTAAATAAGTTTGTCCCATCACGTGTAATATATACATTAGATAAATCGCAGTGATCGAAATAAAGTGGATTAAGTGTATACGCTCCTGATATTGCTTCCATATCCATCATCATAATAAATAATTTATCTGGGATAATGCTCCCCCATGGCTGGTCAATACTTAATCTCTGCTGCCCATTACCGAGAATGAACGTCTTATGGAGTGTCTTATCAAACGTATATGTAACTGGTGTATTTTGTTCAGCCAGAGCTCTATTAATAGCCTCCAATCCAGATGCAAATGGAGTTATCCGATCAATCCACATTCTAGCTAGTTTTATGTTAAACTTATATCCAGATTCAATACTGTTTATAACCCACGGATCACTGTTAAGTTCTAATCTCAAACGAATATCAATTCCATCCAAAAGATATTCGCTCAAAGTTGTAATGTCCAATAGCAGTTTAAAGCAACAATTTACTCCCTCGGTTTTTAACTTTACAAATCTAGATTTAAGGTCTTCTGAGGCATTCTTAAAATAATCTACATCATATTTTTCAGGGAAAACATCATTATAGAAATACGTCAGTTCTTTAAATCTTTCAGCTTTACATTCAGAAAGCGTCGTCATTAGCTTTACATATGATAAATATGAAAATAGTGAATTAGTTTCCACCACTTGCTCATTTAAATAAACAGTTACAGCTTTAAACATTGTCTGGGACAAGCCATTGACTATTGATGCATTTTTAATATCCGCTAAAGCCGTAATTCCGTCAGGTCCCGTTAATTCAACCATCAGTTCTAGCGTCAAGCTCGAAAGATCAATAAATTGGCCCTTAACTCCCGGGATACGGAATTCAATATAAGAGTCTTTAAATTTATTGTTAATACTTGAATTCACAGGTAAAATATCCTGTGTCTGTCTTGAAAATATCGTACTTTCAACCATTCTATGAGGACTAACTTTAGGAAAGCCATCGCTTATAGCAGCTGTATAATTTTCTAAAGGAACTTGCAATGCTGCACTAGGAGCATTTACACTCATCATGTCTGCGTCTAGCATACAACTAGTACTGTTTTTATGAAAACACGTCTTTATATCTATCCATTTTCTTTATATAGGCAGGTCTTTTCGTTTTTCTTTTCGTTATTCGGCCACCTGCTAACAATTTAGGACCTATACTTTTCAATGTTTCCATACCGCGTTTTCTAATTGAATCTTTCAAAGTACCTTGACCGGCATTTATATCCTGCAAAACATTCTGTCCCATTGTCAATGCAGCTGGCATGATAGTTTTTAATAGGAAAGGAGTTGCTCTACGAGCTAGACCAGTTAAGAAACTTAATATTCCACCTCCTCTTAAATGTCTTCTATCAAAAACAGTAATATCGCCCAGTGCTCCACCTCTCTTCCCTCGAGGAGCGATAAATCGCCCTACCTCGTCAACAGACAGCGGTACAAACCCGACCCTCATGTTTAAACAGGCCAAGAGAGAATGATAAACTCCATCTACTCATGCCATTATATATCAACGGGTCTAATATGTAATACTGCAATCGTACATCCATCCTTTTCAAAATATACAGGCTCCCCATCTTGATCTGTTAATCTAATACTGATGCCATCAATATTAGTCGTATTTAAAGGTTTATATAATTTCCTGTGTGTTACATTACTTTGAAACGAAACAACATCCAAGATATTTACAATCTGATTACCAAACATGGTGGGCTGCACCTTATCACAATATACACACAAGAAATCTATACGGCCTCCTGGCCTAGGATGATAATAGCAAGTATCTTGTACAAATAACCTGTTATTAGGTGGCTTATTCATAATAAAAATATCATAGGCTTTACCTACTTCAGCTCCAATAACTTTACATATATTTCGACCGAAAGATAAAGAAATTCTAACAACTAATTTTCCATCCTTTGTAATAAATAATTTTAACAACTTCTCACGAAATGCTGCATTAAACTTAATTCGATTAATACTCGAATCATATTTCATATAAACGTCCCCGTTATCTGGGAAATTATAATTAAGTACGGGTCCTATAAAACTCAGTGAACCTTTTGAAAATATAGTAGAAATTTCTCTATTTAAAATAGTCGTTAGCTCTATGCAATTATCACTGGCTAAAATATCAGACTTTAAAGTGAAAGATGTATTCACCGTACTCAAATCAGATAAACTTTTATTAGACACTAGAAGTTGAACTGAAATAAAACTTTCCGGGTCATTCCTCCTAACAGCGAAATAAGATGGAGGCAGGAATATATTCTTCAGGCACACTTCATAAGCTTTATTCGGGTCTAAAGGCAGCTGATTATGTAATCTATTTTCAAAAGCATTGGGAGCATTGTTTTTAAATACATCAGTATCAGAGTTACTCGCTGCATATATAACGTAACTATCCATCCTGTAGACTAATAGTAAATGATAAAAATAAACAGAAACTCACCTTAATATGATATCCAGGTAGCCTCTCCTTCATCTACAGCCTTGATCTTCCTCTTCAAACTTGGAGGAGAAAACACTTGATTTTTCGCATCTACATTTCTAAATAAATTCTTAGGTGTAGATGTCAAAGAGTAGAACAACTTTGCAATTGGCAGTTTATCTTCTGGGAATAACAATTTCGGAGTGCACATCCTGCCTATAACGTCATCAACAATATTGAGCCCAGTAACTGGCGATGTAATGTTCCCTTCCTCATCCCACTTTACAAGTCCAGTTGTATTAAAATAATTTAACAAGGAGACAGCAAAATCATAATCCTTAAGCTTTAATCTTAAGTCTATCAAGTGTTGTATAACAGGATTTGTTCTCACTGTCGTCGTAGGTTTCTCAACACTTACTGCCGTAGGCTTCTGTTGATCAATAGCTTTTCGTGGTACAAGATAGAATTCTTTCATTATTCCTTATTAAATAGCCTTGAAATGAAATTTATAGCTATGGGAAGTAAAATGCCCAATAAATTACCTCCTCTTTTACTCGTTAATATGTCTTTCTTGAGTGAAATAGCTTTCTTCTTACAGGCTAATGTATGGAGTAGAGCTCTATATTTAGAAAGTCTCTTTAAAATAGGCTTCCCAACTTCAATTTTATTTTTTAAGAAATTATTAAATATTTCTGATAAGCAAAGTATATGTTCCTTTTTAAGAGTCTTAATTAACTTTTTCCTAGAATTATAACCTAATCTAGCTAATAGTTCAATAAATCCACGATACTTGCTAACTAAGGGCTGCTTCTTCATAGTTTCTTCACGTCATCTGAATTCACCCACTGATCAAATGAACTGTCGTAACCGACGTATCTAACGTTATATAAAGTAGTATTACCAACTTTACGTTTACTTATAATTCTCTCAATTTCAAATGTATCTGACAAGTAGGTGGGAGTCAACTCCTCTCTATAAAATCCGCCTTCTATAAGTCTATTATTTAAGTCCTTTAGATAATATAAAGGCACGGGTTGTTTAGTATCAATTCGAGCAATTGTAAATATTTCCTTAGTGTTCTGTTGATGAAAACCTCTTTTGAACTTTGAAATACGATTAGATAAGGCAAGCCGTACTGTATCTCCTACAGACAGATGATTACTGATGCGTGGCTTAGTCTGCTGCTCTCCTTTATACATGAGCTTAAATTGCCTAGTCACATCTTGAGACGAAGATAAAGCATGTACATCAATAGGTATTTTCCCCTTTAATCCTCTATGTGGTGTTCTATTATACGTTTTAACCATATCAGGTAAAACATTTATATAGGTTAAGGTGTTATAAGCCGTTAAATATTTATATATCTTAGTTTTCAATGTTCTTATAAATCTCTCTGCAATGCTAGCTTTAGTTTCCTGAGAAAATACACTGTACAGATCAATGTTTTTACTGTCTAACAATCGTTTCATATATTTATTATAGAATTCACCGCCCTTATCAGTGTTAAGCTTCCTTACACCTTTTGATGAAGGTAAATCCAGAACAGCTTTCATGGCTTCACTTACACTCTGACCTGATTTAGTGGATAGTGGAACTACATGTGCAAACCTTGAAAATATATCAACACAAACTAATAAATATTTAATATCATTGTTGTGCTTAGCTAACAATGTCATATCAGCCAAGTCACTGGTAAAGAAAGCTTTTGGTCTAGGTGCTAAGATACGTCTTCGTTTAAATTTCCTTTTTTTTAATAGATGTAAGGTATAAGCATTAGACGTTTTTAAATAGTCTTTCACATCTTTTATAGTTATTTCAGGGATTGTTTTCTTTGCAGCCTTATACAATTTTAAAACGCCACCAAACCCACCTATGGACTTGGGGTCATTGTATATCTTATTAAGAGCTTGTGTAATGTTCACCATTGATACACTATTTCATATGGGGGTTCATTTACAATATTTCCCCTAAATATTATGGATTCAGGTGTTTTAACGCCCAAGTCAACAAGTAAATACCCATACTGTCGAGAAATCACTTTCTTATATATATCTAAAAATTTCTTGGCATCTTGTTTTCCGAATATTTGTCTGCCTAATGTTTCTATCTGGGACAAGTCTCTTGATTTAAGCAGAATAAAATGAGAAGCATTTAAACTTATAGATCTAGAAAATTTCCCACTGAAAAATATATTTTGGGTTATAAAAATAACAGAGATGTTCTCATGCCGTCCCTTAGTAAATATATCACTTACTATTTTAGAGTTTGTAGATTCAACATACAAGTCATCATAAACAACTAATATATGAGATGTGTCCTCTGGATCACGATCGTCTAAAGGGTTTACAATTTCAGAGTAAAAAGATATCTTATGTTTAATGAGTGGATTAGTTCTCAACTCTTTATACCCGCTTCCACAGATAATTATTTTTGCAAAGTTCTGCTGATATTTCTCTATCATTTTAGCACATAAATAGCTCTTCCCACCATTTGAAAATCCAGCAATAATAATTCTTGACGGTTCACTAAATATATTCAACTGGGATTCAGTAATAACTTTTTTCTGCCCTTCCATGTTGCTAGGATTCAATAGACTAACTACAAATATATAATGAAAGGAGTATTTAAACGAAATCTACATTCGAGTTTTATTTAAACATAACCAATAAAATCATAGTAATAACATATCCAATACAGTAATAAAATCATAGAATATACAATATCATAGCCAATAAAATCATAGTCATAACATAACCAATACAGTAATAAAATCATAGAATATACATTATTATAGACATTTGAATCATAGTCATAACTTATCCAATACAGTAATAAAATCATAGAATATCAAATATCACAGCCAATAAAATCATAACATATCCAATACAGTAATAAATAAATCATAGTCTTAAAATAGCAATTTGAACATATCAAATACAGTAATAAAATCATAGAATATATATTATCATAGACATTAAATCATAACATATCCAATACAGTAACAAATCATATCCAATACAGTAACAAATCTTAGTCATTTTCATATCAAATACAGTAACAAATCATAGCCAATACAATATCATAGACATTTGAATATAGTTATAGATAATACATAGACAATACAGTAACAGACTTAGTTGTTGTTAGGGAATAATTGCTGAGCGACTCTATCCCGCTTTTCCCAAAGATTAAAAATAGGGAACAATTGACGTCTTGGTTGGGGATTATCTACAATTACTGGATCCCCTACCTGCACCTCTTCCTCTACCTGTACCTCTTCCTGTACCTCTTCCTCTACCTGTACCCGTACCTCACGCTCTGGAATGTCTGGGTGACCGTAAGCTAATGACTCTGTGGGACTAATGAGGTACCTCTTGTCATCAAAAGCTGACAGACCGCGCTTAGTTGTTTTACACGTGCATATCTGTCCATTAACATTACGAATAGATCGGGATACAAAATTAAAAGTTGTATTTGTCTCTAATGTGTTCTGAAAAGATGCATGTGTTATTTTCTTTTGTTGGTGATAAGGAATCCCTTTACATTTACATAAATGTTCATTATCAAGGGTTAGGAGAGAGTAAGTTTTAGGCTTAAGTGCAATTAATTCAGTTATGATTTTCTGCTTTACTTCGGACTTGAGGAGTCCTAGTTCACCTTTGCGAGTAGCAGAATACATGGGATGGTCTTTGTCGAAATTACTGAAATCCATATAATCTACTAGAGGAGCTTTTGTCATTTCTTGGAAAGCATCTTTACAGGTCAGAGTAAATATGAATGAGTCTGTATCCGTATAAATTAGTCTAGCTCTCTCCCCATAATGGGCTTTAACTACATTATACCAGAACTCGTATAAACGCCTCTTGGCTATCTGCAAGATCTGATATCCCATGTAAGAAGGAGTGGTAACTTTAAGGATGTCTTTCATTACTGTACAGAGAACCCTATCTTGACCTAAAGAGACAGCTCGTTTATACAAAGGGTTTCTTGCATGAGTTAAGAATGAATGTTTTGTCGTTACTAGATGGTGAGTATTAGCATATCTAGATATATTTGTCATTGATTTCCCGTACAGACTATTACTTATGAGTTTAAAAGCTTTTCCTTTAACTTTACAGGTGGTATTGGCTCGTTCTCGAATGTTGGTTGAAATAAAATCTTTTAAATAGGGAGCCTGTTTAAATTCATAGATTGTTTTTACTCGTTCAACTTCTAGTCCAAGTTTTAATAGCAATTGCAGGAAATCAAGGCTTACTAAGTAGTCGTTTTGGGGCAAGTGGGATGCAATTAACTTTGTATTTTTAGGTGGGAGCTTACGTTTTTCATCATTAAGGGTTTTCTTACTGTACTCTGACAAAAACTCCTCCGTTATATTAGTATGAGACAGTACAAGGGGCAGATCATCAGTATACCTGGCTACCTCGGGAGATACATGTTTTGTATCGCATAAAATCCAATAACCTTTGTCTTGATTACAGGGGATATGTTGTAACCCTTGCCCTAATAAGGTATCCCGCTCAAGGTCAGTTAATTGTCTAATCCCTCCCTGGGGAAGTACCTCAGCCATGCACGCTGCATATAAGCTGTTAAAGTCGAGGTACAAAATGTGAGTATCGTCATCAGAGCTAGGGTTAGATGTAGTGTGCTCGTTAACAGCCTGTGTAAATTGTCTAATGGAAGATGTGAACCCTCCTCTAAGATTCCTTCTCAACAAATCATATATATTCTGATCATACACATAGTCAAGTACAACTTTTGATTTAAATAAGAAAGCGTCCCAAGCATAACTAGGAAGTGATACATAGAAAACAATATCTAGTTCATAAATTTCTTTCAGTGATGTTCGCCAAAGTGTAAATATATCAACTAGCATTCCAACGTCAACTTTTAAATATAACATGAGGTAATCCTTGATGTTTGTACAGTTCCCTAAATTAAATACTTTAAGAGCATTGTTATAATCTTCTTCAGACAGTGGAGAGTCATGTAAAACATTGTAAAACTTATCTCGCGAAGGGAGCTGAGGTTCGTCTAACACGTCCATGGAAGAAATATAATCATAACATAGGCTTTGTTTACCTTTAATTAACAGAGCTTTAGCTTCATCGGATACGCCATTTAGTATGTGTTCAGTGTACTTGGTGGGTTTCTTACCGGCAACGTGCTCGATTGCTAAGGTTCCTAATGACCCATTAAGGAGAGCTAGGCTATCTAGGAATTTAAGTTTACCTATGATGACTTGCATAAATTTCAATCCTTCCTTGGTTAGAATTTCTACATCGCGGTGAGGATTTTTGGACAGTTCTTTAAGTATAATTCCAAGATCATAGGCAGCATTATGGGAAAATGTGGTCAAGTATCTACGAGCATTTTTACATTGTAAATTGCAACGAGCACAATAAGCACCTAAGTAATTATTTTCCTGAATAGCATGATTATGATGTCTATGTTTATCTTTCTTATCCTTGAAAGTTTGATGACACAATTGACACGTATTTTGTCTTTGAAACATTCTTTCCTGTTCTCTAGACAAGTTCTTAGGGAAGTTGGGGAGCTGAGCATGAATAGCTTTCCATGAGGCTTCTAGCTTGGTAATAAAATGATTGACCGCATCTGGACCTACGTATGAATACGTTTCTACGACATTGAATTCCCTGTCTAAAATCATGTAGGCATAAGCAATTGCTTTATGCTTACATTCCACCATGCCTCTAGGATTTTGACGGTCTAATAGACATTCAAAATCGTAATAGGCGGTGTGAGTTGGGCTATAGGTCCTACCGTAATTTTTAAAACTGATTTTATCACTAGGATTATAGAATGAAAATACTTGGGATACAGTGCATGACTCTTCGTGAGCCTGAATTTCATCTAAGGGAGCATGCAAAAGGCAAATTTTACAGAATTTATGAGTGTCAGGAATTCTACCATGGTTATGGCTAATATTCTTTACAAATTTATCAAAATCCTTGATCAGACAGAGATGCTTGCCTTCTAATAACAACAAAGGGACTTTATCGGCATACTTTTCCTGGCTTTTCCTAGCTAAACTAAGATAGTATCTGTTACTTTCATGAGTTACTGTATAAATATAAATAGAAATTTTGTTAAGCTTCTCTATTTTCTTAAGGTTATCAAATGATACGGGGAATCTGATTTCATCTGCCCATACTACGAATCTTCTACACCATCGAAGGTTTTTGTAACACTTTCTAACGTTATCCATGGTCCTGCCCATTGCTAAGTTTTTATACGCCGCAATGCACTGTAACAAACACTCATCTCCTTCACTTTCAGGATTAAATACTGATTCTTTACCCTTTAATTTTGCAGGATATGGTACGTAAGATCCAAGGTGCATAGGGTGGCGAATATATGAAAAATTAATGGCAAAGCCTGACATGGAATGAATTCCTACACTTGAGGATTGGACATTTTTTAGGCATTCGTCAATTTTAGCAGACATTTCGTCAACCCATGAATTTACAAGAACTTCCACCTCTTCCTGTGTAACAGTCTGAGTTTCGCCTCTAATTGAAAATACTTCGTCTAATATTTCATATTGATCGTCGGCATGATTAAGTTTTTGCAAAATTAGGCTTACATCAGGGTAAATGTGAAATGAGGGAGGGAATTCTTCCTGTATTTGTCTGAACTGATTGTCTATATATTCTATAAAAAATTCCCTATACCTATTTATATATACGCTGGGGTCAGCGTCTAAATGTCCGGGAATGGAGAACGAATGTCTCGAGAAAGAACCTTCGAAATGGTTAATGACTTCTAACACTCGCGGAACAACGTTATCTAAGTTAAGTACCTCTGGGGAATCTGGAGCGTTGACTTCTT
Source organism: Procambarus clarkii (assembly GCF_040958095.1). Classification (NCBI taxonomy): domain Eukaryota; kingdom Metazoa; phylum Arthropoda; class Malacostraca; order Decapoda; family Cambaridae; genus Procambarus; species Procambarus clarkii. The sequence goes on along the minus strand of NC_091166.1, from coordinate 25,106,900 downwards.
CATCTGATATGTCGTGAACAGGGGGTTGATTGTCTTCTTCTTCTTCTTCTTCTTCTTCATCTGAGGATGCATGCTGGTTGCCGTCTGGTGCATCTTCTTCTAGCTCCTGGGACAGCTGGGGTTGACTGCGTACAGGTGTGCTCCACTCAGAGGGTTGGGTTGAATCCAGGGGCGATTCTGTAATATAATATTAGCAATGAATAAACATTAAGAGGAAAACACATTTGAAAACAATAAGAGGATTTGAAAACCTTAATAGGAAAATATCGTGTAAATAAGAGGAATTATTATTAAGAGGAAAAACAAAAAGTTTAAATAAGAGGAAAAACTGAATTACAGATAAATAATAATATTACTTACGAGCTGGGATGTTGATTCCACCAAGTATGAGATTCTCTTGATCACGAATAGGAACTCCTGTAATGGAAATATTTTTTGTATGAGTACTTATTACTTGTTTATACACTTGTTAAAATATACAATTAATAACTTTTAAAATTACGAAAATTATTGTGAAAACGTACGGTTATTTATGATGCGACGGCGTTTGGGTGGAGGATCAATGACGTTTCTGGCTTCGGTGGGAGGCTCCCGGTTAACGGAGAAACGGCAGTATGGGCAGGAAGTAGAACTATGAACTGAAATGAAAATAATATATATAAATTGACTGTCTGTATGTATGTATGTATGTGTGTTTCGGATATATATTTTCTTTGAAAGTTTATTGAATGTGCGAGAAGAAGCGGTACTTACGATTTGCACAATAGAGTTGTCCACAGCTGGTACAGGTTACGTCAAAATGTCCAGGCGGTGTAGGCCCATTGCATCCTATACAGTATAGTCTGCATTCTTGAAGAGCGTTGATGGACATTTCACCTAGGCATGTTAAACATCGTGTTTGACACACATGAACGATTTCGTTGTTGATAGGAGACAGGCACAGAGGACACACTGACATGATGATATGACTAGGCTAGGGGAACCTTGTGAACAGGATGAAGATTGAATGTTGACTGAAAGTGTAGGCCTCTGAGACTTTGGCGATCTGAGGGGGCCCCTGAATGAGCGTAATAACGATAGTGTGCCCCTGAGTGAGCGTTTGGCTGTTTTATTAATAGCGAGAATGATTGGCGAATACTGGGAATAAACTCTTTTATTATAAATTGTGTAAACTATGAATTAGATGACTAAATAAATTATAAATAAATAAATAAGTTTTATTAACGCTTAATGTATATATATAAATTATTACGGTGGCGAATGCCGACAATGACTGGTGGATGTCTGGGGCAGGTAATCAGGTGATGATTGCCTCGGGCAGATAGCCTGGGGCAGGTAGCTGGGGCCAGCTTAGATAGTCTCTGAGGCAGTTTTCAGTATTAAAGGTTACATTGAGATGCTTCGGTTGATTTGTATAAAACTGACTGGTTAATGAAAAATGAATAAAATATTAGTATGTCAGAAAATAGGAAGAGGGAATAATATGAAGAGGAGAGAGAGAGAGGAGGGAGAGAGAGAGAGAGAGAGAGGAGGGACGGTCCAGATATTATGGATAAGATAAGATAAGAGCTACCCTGTATGCGATGTCTGGCTGGCGGGGCGTAAAGTAAATAAAGGTGACGCGACAGATTGCGAGGTAAGGGGGGGGAGGGAGGGGGGTGTGAGGTACGAGACTTGAAAACCATGACTTACACAGGTGATTTTCTAAATTTATATGAATAACTAAGGCTTACATAGACGATTTTGTAAGTTGAAAACATGTAAAATATGTCCGTAGAGTTCTCCTGGAAGCCCTAAAGTGCTACACACGTTATTTGAATTTCTCCCATAAGGCTTTAACAAACTTCTAAGTCTCGGAAATTATTTTCATCATAAGAATTCCATACTTCTAAAATCTCGGAAATTACTCACTCATAAGAAATCCTTAATCCCAAATTTGTGACTCCTCAAATTCACCTGAAAACCCCGACACGCTACAAACGAATTTATAAATTCACCTGAAAACCCTGACACGCTACAGACGAATTTCCCCCCCCAAAAAAAAAATTCGTCTGTGGCGTGTCAACCCTACTACTAGTGTATTGGTGTTTGAGAACCTGATTGAAGAAGGGTTATTGAACTCGAGGAGGGATACCGAAACCAAAAGGTTAGCATACCGAAAGGGAAACTATGAGGAGATAAGAAAATTCCTAAGAGATGGGAAACAGAGCTCAGGGAAGAGACGGCCCAAGATATGATGGAATATATCGCGCAAAAATGCAAGGACGCAGCAAACAAGTTTGTCCCAGTCCAAAAGGAAAACAGTGAAATGAAGATGAGAAACCCATGGTTTAATCAGAGATGTAGGCTAGCTAAGCAGCAAAGTAAAAGGGCATGGAGAAACTATAGGAATAACAGGACACTGGAGAGCAGAGAAAGATACCAGAATGCCAGGAATGAATATGTCAGGATGAGAAGAGAGGCAGAAAGACAATACGAAAATGACATCGCAAGCAAGGCAAAGACTCAGCCTAAATTGCTGCATAGCCACATCAGGAGAAAAACAACAGTAAAGGAACAGGTTATGAAATTAATGATAGGGGCAGAAGGATTCACTACAAACGACAAGGAAGTGTGTGAGGAACTGAATAAGAAATTCCAAAAGGTCTTCACCTTAGAGCAAGGAGAAATCCCAGAGATAAGAGAGGGAATAGCTAACCAGGAACCACTGGAAGAGTTTGAGATTACCAGCGGGGAAGTAAGGAAGTGTTTACTAGAATTGGATGTGACAAAGACTATAGGCCCAGATGGAATCTCCCCTTGGATACTAAAGGAAGGAGCAGAAGAACTGTGCCTCCCGCTCTCCATGGTGTATAACAAATCACTGGCAACAGGGGAACTGCCAGAAATTTGGAAAGCAGCTAACGTAGTGCCGATATACAAGAAAGGGGATAGACAGGAGGCACTGAATTACAGGCCAGTGTCCCTAACCTGCATACCATGCATGATGATGGAGAAGATTGTGCGAAGAAAGCTAGTGGAGCTCCTGGAGCGAAAGAACTTTGTAACACAGCATCAACATGGATTCAGGGATGGCAGGTCCTGCCTCACAGGGTTACTTGAATTCTACGACCAGGCAACAAAAATAAGGCAAGAAAGAGAAGGGTGGGCAGACTGCATATTTTTGGATTGTCAGAAAGCCTTTGATACAGTGCCACACAAGAGGCTAGTGAAAAAACTGGAGATGCAGGCTGGAGTGAAGGGGAAGGTACTCCGTTGGATACAGGAGTACCTAAGTAACAGGAGACAACGAGTCAGTGTGAGGGGTGAGGTCTCAGATTGGCGAGACGTTACGAGTGGAGTACCGCAGGGGTCAGTCCTTGGACCTATACTGTTTCTGATATATGTAAATGATCTTCCAGAGGGTATAGAATCGTTTCTCTCAATGTTTGCCGATGATGCAAAAATTATGAGGAGGATTGAAACTGAGGACGATAGTAGGAGGCTACAAGATGACCTAGACAGACTGAGTGAATGGTCCAATAAATGGCTGTTGAAGTTCAACCCGAGTAAATGCAAAGTAATGAAACTAGGCAGTGGAAATAGGAGGCCAAACACAGGATACAGAATAGGAGATGAAGTACTTAATGAAACGAACAGAGAGAAAGATCTAGGAGTTGATATCACACCAAACCTGTCTCCTGAAGCCCACATAAAAAGAATAACGTCTGCGGCATATACGAGGCTGGCTAACATCAGAACAGCGTTCAGGAACCTGTGTAAGGAATCATTCAGAATCTTGTACACCACATATGTAAGACCAATCCTGGAGTATGCGGCCCCAGCATGGAGCCCGTACCTTGTCATGCACAAGACGAAGCTGGAAAAAGTCCAAAGGTATGCCACCAGACTAGTCCCAGAACTAAGAGGCACGAGTTACGAGAAAAGGCTGCGGGAAATGCACTTTACGACACTGGAAGACAGAAGAGTAAGGGGAGACATGATCACAACCTACAAAATCCTCAGAGGAATCGACCGGGTAAACAAGGATGAGCTATTCAACACTGGTGGGACGCGAACAAGGGGACACAGGTGGAAACTGAGTACCCACATGAGCCACAGAGACGTTAGAGGGAACGTCTCCCTCTAACTTTTTTCAGTGTCAGAGTAGTTAACGGATGGAATGCATTAGGCAGTGATGTGGTGGAGGCTGACTCCATACACAGTTTTAAATGTAGATATGATAGAGCCCAGTAGGCTCAGGAATCTGTACACCAGTTGATTGACAGTTGAGAGGCGGGACCAAAGAGCTAAAGCTCAACCCCCGCAAGCACAAATAGGTGAGTACACACACAACCAGCTCGTGGCAGCAGGTCCACAAATATCTGATGAACCTTTTTGGAAACTACTTTCCGATGATCAGGGATGTCTGACAACGGGGAATTCCCATCATCATTACCAGATGCAATTTTATCCTTTTCCAATAACAGACGTAAATCGTGCCCTGCACCCCCCCCCCCCAGCACCAAGGTCAACGAATCCCCACCTTTGTGCACTGGCACTATGGGGGCCCCACTGGCAGGCACCGGCAAAGCAGCCATCTCATCCCACTCCCGCTCCTCGACAACTACCGCCTCATCAACCCCACCTTTTATCTCCATTGGATCCTTACCACCAAGGCACCGTGACCTGTCAGTGCCCTTCCTGTGTTTCTGCTGAGTGACCAGCTCAGTTCGACGCGAAAGGTCCTGTAAGCGAGTCGAGAGGGACGCACACCCTCTATTGGAGAAGCAGCTGGAGAAGCCTCCGAGATGAGGAGGAAACCCCCACGTCCAGAGACCCCCCCACAAGGGGAGCAAGTGCACTAGAACCGCTCTCCAAAGCAGATGTGGACGCCTCCTGGGGAGCTGGTACTTCCACCACAGGAGGCGATACACTGAATCTCCACTGGCATAGTTTGCACCACACAGCCCGGCAGATGAAGCCTCATACACCGGCCATTCGACAGCTCTCAGTTGCACAGGACCCTCCACCGGCTCCTCGCAAGCCTCACAGACAGACGCAGACAGGCGTCTAGCAAGCTGGGAAGCGGAACACCACCAACAGCCAACACTTCTGTAGAATTCCACTGGGTTCGGAGAAGCAGAAAAGTCACCCTCCCTGAAGATATTGACATGTTCAGCCACCTTCACTAAGCAAGCTGCCACCAGGCTGCCACCACCTGCAGCCCACAGCGATAACAGATACAGGGCTCACCCGAATACATACTTCATACTATAAACCCCATCAGAGAAAACGAAGATGGTATATCCTGCATCTGGGACTTTGTCAGCGATCAGGTGCCAGCAAGCATTCCCTTACATTAGCCCGCTGAAACTTTATTCCACCTCTCGTTTAACACCTTCACGAACTACCCAAACATCCTGGTCAAAAGCCCATCTGTTATTTCAAACAGTACACGATTCACTGGCACATATATAAAAGGTCACACTCAAGTTTATCACTCTTACTGTGCCAGCACACCCTGACACACGGAAAGAGCAACCCTCACACCACTCGAGGAACTTCTGGAACGTATCTAGCTGAATAAATTTCACCAACATACATCGGTCTTTAATTAGCTGCACTCCTACTAGATCAGTCAACTTCACATGGACCACCTCCACCAGCACAATACCAAGCGTCGTATGGTCATGTGACGTTGAAAATTTTAGTCCAGTCAAGATGTCTGTTTCAGATACGTCTTAACGACCCCATCGTAAAGGAAATCTGTACAGCGGGGTACCACACGGGCCACAGTACTGACACCCAACCACCGACTCCATGCCTTGGTAGGCAACTGGGGACCAACACCTGAGCGACCAGCCAGCCATAACTGTGGATGTGAATAATCGCTCTTCTGATTTGGCGATTGACTGCATGGATTGGTTGTCCTCGCTTTGTCTCTCCTCGCCGCTGTCCCCTTCAGGGGTCGGGGTCCGGGCGTTCCATCACTAGTGCCTACTCTTCTCCACGGAGGTGGTCTGAGTATCCTGGCCTGGAGTTCACTAATGAAGTGAATTATTATGTTGTTGTGGGATCGACATTTAGAGGATGTGCTGCACAAATGTTCACAAAACCTGCTTGGAGTATAATGGGTAATGTCTGGCTGGGTAACGCTTAAAATTAAATTGAGCGACGTTTTTGTATTGTTTGTGACCATGTACGAGGACCAGACGTTCCCTCTACCTCATGGGCAGGACGAGGTGAAGATCTATTATGTTAGCAAAAGTTTTCTTGTTGGTACATGATGCGGCTTTCGAGATGGCTAAAGAGGTAATTCTATCGATGTTGTCAAGTTGTTGGTGCACATGAAAATGTTTACTTCTGGACTAGTCAGGGTTTTATTAAATGGTACTCAAACCATCCGTGTGTAGTTGGTGAGAAATATTTCCTCTTTCAAGTTGGTAACAGGTTACAGCCTACACTATTCATGCTGGGCAACCATGTACATGCTATAAGTTGAAATTCCAGAATAAACATGTCGCTGCTTGCCGTGAGGGGCCTGTGGACAGGGGGAATATTTATGGAGAAAATTTCTTCCCTTCCTCCCCGGAGAAGCACCAGTGATGGCTCCAGCGTCAGTGATGCAGCAGGTAGTGATGGCATTCCTGGCTAGGTCCCTGTGCATGTGCGTGCTCCTGGTGTAGCAGCCCCATTGCTTCTGGGTGGTGTGGAGTGTGAAAGCTGTGGTTCCTCCGACAACCAGCAAATAAGGGTGTGGTCGATGACGTGATGTATGGGGGTGAATTCCATGCGAGATGATGCGTCCTAGAGGTAATGCAGTGGAGCCTTGTGACGCCAGTGAGAGTGATCTGATTGTGCAGTGGGTACTGGCGGTTATTCCAATCCCACCTATTCCAGTGAGTCGCATCCCTGTTCATAGTTCGTAGCACGAGTGGGGTCGCCGTCGGCTAGTGCTCGTAACAATCTTCGAATTCGAGTCAAAGGCCAGTCGAGTTTGTGTAAAGGCAATCTGATACGGATGCAGAGGGTGGGGTGTGGTGTAAACATCGTGGACGATGTTCTTGACCTGTAGGTAATAGCTGGATGTGGTGTAAAGGTTGCGCTTACCTCGGACGTGAGCTGCTAGTGGTTCTGTAGGTCGTGACGCACCTCATGTCAGTGGTGGAAGATTGGAACCTCTTGGGGGGCCCCCTTGCCCAGGGGGGGTGAGATATGTGTACCCACCTTGGGAAGATGTTAGCGAGGTGGGTGATAGTAAAAGACTGTTTAGTCTCAATCCTTTTGAGTTAAAAGGTTTCGTATTTTCTCTTTTGCCATTCTCAATGTGAATGGGATGTGTTGTCAGACGAAGCAGTTATGATATCATGGCAACGAAAGCAGACATAAGACTGCTGTGGTGTTTGTGCCCCCCCCCCCCTGCACAAAGTGCAGAGGGCGGCAGAGTTCACCTTTAGTGGACTGTTATTGGGTATTGTTTAATCACACAGTATTGTTTAATCCCAAAGGCTGTTGAAAGCCTCTGGGATTAAGCAATCGAAGAAATCGAGTTGAAAATCACATCAGGTATTGTTTAATCACAAAGGCTGTTGATAGGTGGCACCTGGACTCACTGAAAAATTGGCTCCGGTTCGTGTTTTACACAAAGAGCCGGATGGTGTGGGTCACATTCGTGCTCGGGTGTGTCTTGCGGATCTTTGATGCGTTACCAAGTTAAGTTCTGTGCGCCTCCAGGGTTTACCAGGTGTATAGAAGGGAAGAGTTTTTCTCCAGTTATGTTATGGTCTTAATGAGGCATGATAATAGTGTTAAGGTCTCAGGGATGCGGTTAAGTTTTATTGTGTGCATGCTGTGTTGGACTGTAGCAGTCAAGGAAGAACCTCTCTCTCGTGCTCTTTTCAAGATATTGAATTGTTCTGGGTTCAAGGATGCCAGTTCCCGGTTGGATAAACTGCGTTCATTGGTTGCATGGTGGTACTGGCTCCTGTGTCTCAATGTCGTAGCTTCTCTAACAATTGCATGATTGTAAATTAAGTGGTGGTTTGGAGTAAAGTTCAGTCGGGGAAGTGGCGGTTGTAACTGAACTGTAGCTTGTTGAAATGTGAGGATGTGGCTCGATGACTTCGGGTATATGGGTAATTTTCTTTATGATTAAGTGATGAGATTGCTGTAAGGAGGAATCTAGAATGTTTTCCATATCTGAAGACAAGGCGGGTGGCCAAGATGTTTGGCCTCAGAGTACCGCAGGATGCATTGATTCATCTGCATTCGCTTATAAATAGTAGATTGGATACACATTGCGAGTTCTCCGTGTAAAGCTGAATTAAATGGATCGAGTGATAATATTGAAGGGGTGCAAGTGCAGGCACGTTATAAGAGGATGTATAGCGGTTTCTACAGATCCTGCTTAAGGGTGCGGAGGGGGTAGAAGGCGAGGTAAGGGTCCATGTTTGTCTGGTTTACTCCTACTCAATGGTAGGTACGGATGGGATGCTCTACTATGCCCATGTGCGGTTTGAGGCATTGTATAGGATATAGAAAGGTTGATGGGCATGTTGGTTTGCAGAATTGAGCTGCTGATGGTTTGGCACGGGTTGTGCAGGTGGTTGTGGGCGAGGTGCCCCATGATGGGAAGGCTCAGATGCCTCTGAGTCAGGAGGTTATGCTCCAGGAGGCCCTTGTGGAGTTATGGATGCTGGTCGTCTGCCAGCTGGTGTGCCTGTGGAGATTCCTCTTCCTTGGTTTTATTGACCTAAATGTTCATCTTGTGTGACTGTGTTCATACAATAAGTCTTACGGATGCCTGTGTGTGTGTTTCGTTGTTTTCCGTCTCCTCTGTGTCCATTATTATGCTTTTATGCGATCGTATTGTTTCGTATTTATGTATTCACTGTTGTCATGGTTGATCTGTAGAACGCTTGCCTGTGTGTAGTGACTCGAGATATTCCTTGCGTGTGTGTGGAGGGTGTTCTGTGGCTTCCATTGTGCGTCACATGTTGCCCTATTATGTGTATGTTGCATTGTTTGTTGTATTTTTCATATTACTTTTCTATCATGCTGATGGGATTTCTGTTTACTTTGTACACATTTCTGTATACAAGTATTGTGTTGTATGTTTAACTGGGGACTATTGTAACTGTGGTGCTTGGGGGGGCGGGGGGCTTCCAGGGCCTGTGAGGTTCACTGTTCTTGGTTGTTTGAGTTTATAATGTTTTCTTGGGTTTGAGAGGATTGTTGTGCTATCTTGTGTATTGCTTCTGTTAATCTCGACATAAATTGTATGTATATACTGCATACGTTGTATTTTAAAGTAAAGCAAATTGTACGAAGGCGATATGCAAACTAACCGTAAAATTGTAGATCAGTGTGTCATAAATGCTACACGTTAAAGTTACATTTTTCATTGAAATATTTATATGCAAAATAGCTTTCAAACGCTTGAGGAAGCGTTACATCTCTTTCTTCCTCTGGTCCAACACAGGTTCACTTCACAAAAATATTGCAGCACTCCATATTTTAGAGACATTTCTGAGAGTATCTACCGTCTTTCTGAGCAAGTGACTGGTCGGCATGATTAAAACGGCGCCTCACAGTCTAGACTGAAACCACTAGATTTCCTGCAAGGTCCAGGCTGGGGCAATAGGGGGAATAGGGTCTTAGCACCAGTGTGGGAGAATGGACGATGTAGTAGGTCTTCCCTGTTGAAAAGGGGGAGCACCGCTGGGGACGACGCACCCTTCCAGCACTAGCCCGCGCTCGGCCTCCCTGGCTGCCCTGGTAGGTGGTATCCCTTGGTTCCAGACTTTTTATATTGTTTGCTGCATGGATGACGACACGACTTCTCTTACACAGGCTCGTGGGGTGGGCGACCAGGCCTACGAGTAGGACTGTCCTGGAAGGGAAGACCGGGATCTGTAGCCCCCACTACAGGGCCCGGTTTAGGCCCAGACTGGACTCTTCCTCCCTGCTCCCCTCCCTCCTGTGGTTGGGTCGAGCCCCAAGCCTGCTGTGGTAACTGCCTCGTCCCCTTGCACGGCTCCATCTCTTATTTTGACTACTGCGCCTTTTGACCCGTCTTTCTCTGAAGGTTCTCATCGCCGTCCCCACCACGGCCGCTCTCATATGCTCCCTTCCCATACTAATTTGTACCATGCTTTGTTTGCTCCTGCTACGTGGACTAAGTACTTTGCCCTCCATTCTTTAGATTCAACTCTTGACGGGTTTTCCCTACACAGGCATCTTGTGGATTCTGTAGATGCCTCTTACCTTCAACTCCACCCGTCTTGGTACCCGTGTCGTTGCTGCTCCTTCTCAGGATGCAGCTTCCCGCTTGGCTGCCTTATCCTGCCTTGTCGAGACCCCTGTTCGGGTCTCAAAGAACGCTCGGTTAAATGCCAGTGTTGGCACTGTTCTCCTCCCACACCATATTGCGACTGGTCTTAGGAATCTGAAAGACTGCCACGAGGATATCAAGCATTTCCTCAAGGCCCAGGGTCATTCTGTCCTCCAGGTGGATACGTTTACTCGTCCCCCTCGTGGTGATCGCCATCTGCCCCTTCGGGTTGTGAAGATTACCTTTGATGGTAGTGTAGAGGGAACCACATTCAAAGTGCCCGCCAAAGGAGACATTTTACAGTATAGGCAGGGCTGTGCCCTGATTGGTGGACGGCGACGGCGCACAGCCTACCCGCGCAGCAGCCCCGCGCAGGCCGAGTGGGCCAGATTTGAACTGCATGTGACCCAACGCGGACGACGCCTGCCCGGCACCACTGGCACTTAGGATATGTGCTCATAGGACCCCTAAGAGGCATTGATTCCCTCTGTCCTACCCTTCCTGAAGAGCCTAGACTTGCTCCACCTACCCTACCAGCCCTTCCTCTCCCTACGACGACAGTTCCAGGTGAATTACTGTACTATTGTTGTAACACGTGGGTCACCTCTACAGTAGGAACCTTCCGCCTTCTGTCATTCCTGCTGGTGCCAGATGCTCCGTTCAGGAGTATATTCCATCTCCTCGGCTCTGTAACAAGTGCTGGAGGTTTGGGTATGGTGCCCTCAAATGCTCTAGTCCTGTTTCTTTCTGTCCCATGTGTGGAGACGAGGGGCACTAAGTTGGAGTGCACTTCTCCCCAGGCCCGCTGCCTCAATTGTGGCGAGGCCCACCCTACCTTCTCCCGCATGTGAATATGTTACAAACTTGAGGCGACCATCCTCAACTTGAAGCACCGGGACCGTTTGTCATTTCCTGAGGCTCGGCGCCAAGTTCATCGTCTCCCCTCTTTCGCTAACGTCTCCTATTCCCGCGTGGTGCGCTCTTCCTCTCCTTGTCCTTCCCACCTTCCTCAGTCTCACAACCGTTTCCAAGCCTTAGACCCTGACACGCCCACCACCACCACCCCTGTTTCCCTCCGTTCTGTCCTGGAGGGTCCTGGTTCTCTGTTTAGGGTATCCCTTCTTTCTACCCAGTCTGTCAGGTCTCCTGTGTTTTCTTTCTCCTCTCCCTCTGGTCCTCCTTCCCATCATTCTCCTCCGTCTCTTGGCTCTCCACGCCACCTGATTGTGCAGGCCGATGTCCATTGCTGTCCTGGTGGTCGTGTTATTCACTCGCGCTCTTATCCTTTGGAGACGCTGGAGTCTGTTGCCCAGTACATTGCTGCTCAGACACCTGTCTATGTGTCAGAAGCGGAAACCTGGCTCCTCTCCTTCCTCCTCCCCAGTAGGTAAGAAGGCTTTGCTTTCTTCTTCACCTCCTATCTCTGATTCTATCGTTCCTTCCCCTCCCGCTTCGGTGGTGGAGCCCCCCTGTTCCTACTGTGGGGGTTTCTTTAGCCCCCGGTTCCGTCTCGGTTACTGCCCTTGCTGAGGTGCTCTCCCCCTCTTTCTGCCCCCCCCCTCCTCCTATTCCTTCTCCTCCAGCCCCTGCTCGTCCACTTCTGGTCTGTCCTCCCGCTTCTTTCCCCCCCCCCCTCCTCTACTCAGTTTACCCATGCCCCCTAACCCTGAATTTGCTGACCCTGTGCTTCTTTCACGTGCTGTGTTCCCTTTTCACCTTTGTTTCTTCTTTGATCTCTGTTGCTATCCTCTCTCTTTTTGCCGTTGTCTAATATTCAGTGGAATATCCGTGTATTTTACGCCAATTTCCTTGACCACCAATTTCTAATTTTACAGTTTTCGTCCCTTTGTGTGTGTGTCCAGGAGCCGATGCTTGGTGCTCGTCCTGGTAGCTTCCGTGGTTATTCTCTTCTCCCCCCCCCCAGCAAAAATAGGCCCATAACTCTTCTGCTCTCTTGATTCACTCAGTTGTTCCCTTCGTCGCCTTACTTTTTACCTCGCCTCTCCACTTTTCTACTGCCCGTGTCTGTGCGTAAATGGTACACGGTGTGTTCCATTTATCTCTCCCCCCACCCCCCCACTGTCCCACTTTCTCTTCCCGATTTTAACCACCACCTAGACTCCTTGCCGGAGCCTGTGCTCGTGCTGGGTGATTTCAATTGTCATGCCCTTTGGGGTGATGTGCTGACAAACACCCGGGGTCGCCTCCTTGAACCTTTCATCCTCTCTTCTTCCCTGTCCCTTCTTAATTATAGTGAGCCCACTCATTTGGACTCTCTGACTCGCTCCCTTTCCTGTCTCGATCTTTCTCTGTGCTCGTCATCAATTTCCTTAGATTTCGGGTGGTGGGTCCTTGATGACCTCCATGGCAGTGACCGATTTCCTATCCTTGTTACTTTTCGCTCTTCACCCTCCTCTCTCCTTCCCTAGATAGCGGCTTGCTGAGGCTGACTGGCGCCTCTTTACTCTCCGTGTTACTATTTCCGACACTCTCCGTTCTGCCTCTCCCTCGTGCCGCCACCCTCTTTCATAACACTGTTTTTGATGATGCCCTCTGCTCTATTCCTCGCTCTTCCTCTCGGGAAACGCGGAAGTGCCTTCCCTGGTGGAATGTGGACTGTGCTCGGGCTGTCCGCTGTAAGCGTGCAACATGGAAGAGACATTGCCGCCGGCAGACTGTCTAGTCTTTTTTTTTTTTTTTTTGGAAGGCGAGTGCAGTGGCCTGTAGGACCAACCCTGCTGCTAAACGTGCTTGCTGGATGTATTATATCTCCACCGTTACGTCCGAAACTCCTCTACCGCTGGTCTGGAAGCGTATCCGGAAGATTGCGGGTAAGATTGTTCCCGATGTCTCACCGGTCCTTCGCCTCCGTGGTGCTCGTGGCGGACCCGTTGCAGGTCGCGATGGAACTGGGTTCACACTTTTCATCTGTTCTGGTTCTCATCTTCTCCAATCCTTCCTTCCTTCCTTTGTAAGCCTATTCTTAAATCTCGTCCTTTAAATTTCTGTACTCATCTTCGCCTTCCCTATAATGATATCTTCTCCATCTCTGAGCTTCAGTCTTCCCTAGCCCTCTGTGGTTCTACGGCGGCGGGCTCCGATGACATTTATTATGAAATGCTTTGCCATCTCCCTCCGTGCACGTCTCGGTATTTACCGGGTCTGGGAGTCGTCGTCAGTCCCTGAAGACTGGCTCGATGCCATTGTCCTCTCTGTTTGGAAACCAGGGTCTCTCAGGTAATCCCCTAAGGACTTCCGCCCTATTGCTCTCACGAGTTGTGTCTTCAAGCTCTTTGAACGTATGGTTAACGTTCTTTTGATGTGGTTCTTAAAACACTATCACCACCTCTCCCCTTCTCAATTTGGTTTTCACAAGTGCCGCAGCACAACGGATGCCCTGGTGAACTTGGAGGTCTATATGGGTACTGCTTTTGCTGCGAAGACCTCAGTTGTTGCCATCCTTTTTGACCTGGAAAAGGCTTACAACTACCTGGCGATATCATTCGGTCTCGGCTTTATTCTTTTGGCCTTCGTGGTCATCTCCCTCCAGAGTTTCCTCTCTTGGCGTTCCTTTCATGTGCGGCTTGGTACCACTCTCTCTCTCTGCCCCTTTTCGGCAGTATGAGGGTGTACCCCAAGGGTAGTGTTCTGAGCACTACTATTTTTCTAGTTGCCCTCAACGGTCTCTCCTCTCTTCCTTCTGGTGTCTTCTCCACTCTCTATGTTGACGATCTTAGCCTTTTTTGTCAGGGTAATGATTCGCCTCTCCTTCAATGGCGGCTTCAACTTGCGATTGATGCCGTGTCGTCTTGGGCAACTAATCATGGATTCAAGATCTCTGCATCTAAGACTTGTGCTTTGACTTACTCGAAAGCATGTCATTCTTTGTCCCTCTTTGTCGTTTTATGGCCATTCCCTTGTGTACAGGGATTTCGCTAAGTTTTGGGGGTTAATTTTTGACACTTTTGTCTTGGTTAGCCCATATCTCTTACCCCTGAGTAGAATGCTCTAAGGCTCTTAACCTACTTAAGGTTTTGTCCCATGCTTCTTGCAGAGCGGATAGGCACACGCTCCTCTATTTGCACTCCTCTCTCGTCCTTGTCTAAACTCGATTATGGTTGCCCTGCATACTCTTCTCCTACTCTTCGCCGTCTTGATGCTTTGCACCATACTGGGTTGCGTCTGAGCTCTGGTGCCTTTCGTTCGACTCCCGCCCTCAGCTTTTATGTTGACACTTGCTGCCTCTCTCTCCAGGACCGCTGTGATCAATACCGTCTTCGCTATCTTGTGCAGTCCTTACAACATCCTTTCTCCCGCTTTAACTTTAACGCTTTCTGTCGTGCTTTAACTTTTACCCCTCCTACGGTTCCCGTTCCTCTTCATCGCCTCCCTCTTTCTGTCTGGTTGTCTCGCTTACAGGATTCTTTTTCTGTTCATATTTCTAATGTTTCTCCTCATATTGTTCCTTCCTTGCCTCCATGGAGAATTCCCCTTCCAAAGTTTTGTTCGTCCTTGACTCGCATCACTAAAGCTTTTACCCCTCTTCCGGTTCTGAAACGCCTTTTCCTTGAACACTTTTCTGCGCACTCCCACTATTTCCGTCTTCACCAATGGGTCTAAGTCTGCGGACAGTGTGGGCTACTCTGTTTTTCCTGACCGCACTTGTATGTGTTGCCTCCCTTCAGAGGCTAGCGTCTACACAGCAGAACTTTATACTATATTTTATGCTCTCCGTCTCTTACTTTCTCATTGTTATCCTCCTTTGTGGTTGTAGTCAACTCTCATAGTGCCCACATGGCTCTAGGGTCTATTAATCCTGTCCATCCGGTGGTCAGAGAGAGATTCAACATTGGCCGTTTCTTATTTCTAGCAAATTTAAATCAGTTTTGCTGGGTTCCAGCCAGGTGCCGTGCGGCACGCTCATATTAATGTGCGTGCGGATGCTACCACTAGGGAAGCCATCCGTTCTTGTCCCATCTCCCATAAAGGTATTCTGACAAACTGACTTTTATCCTGTTATTCATTCCTCCATCCTTGCCCGTTGGCAGGATTGTTGGTCCTCTGTAGTTAGTAACAAGCTGCATACTCTCAAACGTAGTGTCCCCCCCCCCTCCCCCCGTGGCCTTCCTCCTACCACCGTAACCGGCGGTGGGAAACTGCTTTGGCAAGGTTGCGGATTGGCCAAACTCGTTTAACCCACGGTCACTTAATAGAGTGCCGCCCTGCTCCTTATTGCCCAAATTGCGTTGTCCCTCTTACAGCTGTGCATATCCTTGTTTAATGTCTGGCCTTCCAGGACGAGTGCGTGTCTTGCTTTCCAACCGTCCCTCCGGTTACTTGTCCAACCGTCCCTCACGGTTACGACAGAATTCTTAGGGAATTGGATACTTTTGATATCGTTCACCTTGTGCGTTTCTGTTCTCGTCTTAGCATTCTTTGTGATATTTAGCACCCTCTGATTATTTCGCACTTTGATGGTGCTACATAGCCTTCCTGGTTTGGTGCCTTCTTTTGATATATACCTTACCTTCAGAAATTATTTGCAATAGTGTTATGAGACGCCTTACATACTTTATCTAATAAATTGAAACAACTCTGATTTTTAATTACCAATTATGTATGTTCATATGTAAGTGAATCTATTTCGCTCGTCTATCAAAATCAGAATATATTTTCTACTGGAGCGTCATTGTAATTACTAATGTTGATCATTAAATCGTCATATTAAACCAAAGAAAATTACTATATATACTAATTAAAAAATTACTATACTAATTAAATATATATATATATATATATAATATATATATAATATTATTTAATTAGTATATTTTAGTAGCAGTCTTTCTTGTAAACATATGATGTTGAATATGACCGAAAATGTAAGATTAATAATTCTAACTCGAATTTTCTCAATATTTATGTTTTTCTACATTGTCAGTGGTAATAAAAATATTAATTCTGCAAAATTCATTTTTTTAATGTCTGACGCCTGAATGCGTTTCGTAATGCTTATTTCATTTTCAAAGACATAATTTACACACATATTCATCGAACTTGTACTCATTTTGGGTGAGGTGAACAAACATTCTAGGGTCGTTGATACTACCATATTGACAAAGACAGAACATGGAACAATGGGTATAAATTGGATATGAGATATGCAGAAGGCCTATTGGCCCATACTTCCTCTTGTTGCTTCCATATTGGTTCCGGGTCTTGAAGTGGGTTGAATATAGTTGTACATTAATTGGCAGTTGATTGCTGGTGTTGACTTTTTGATGTGTAGTGCCTCGCTGATGTCGAGCCGCCTGCTGTCACACTATCTATTGATGATTTCTATGTTTGTTAAGTTTTCTCTTGTGATGGTCTGGTTGTGAGAGGAGATTATATGCTCCTTGATGGAGCCCTGTTGCTTATACCTTGTTAATCGCCTGGAAAAGACGTTGTCGTCTTGCCTATATACTGATTTCTTTGGGGCTTACATTCCCAAGTGGGCGTTTAAAGGCACAGATGACGTTGGTCTCCTTTAAGGCGTTCTGCTTGGTATCTGGAGAGTTTTTCCACGAGTAGATTGGCCGTTTTTTTTTGGTTTTATAATAAATTGTCAATTGTATTTTCTGATTTGTGTCTGTAGGGATAACGTTCCTATCAACAATATCTTTCAAGACCCTTTCCTCTGTTTTATGAGCCGTCGAAAAGAAGTTACATAAGAACAAAGGCAATTGCAGAAGGCCTATTGACCCATACGAGGCCGCTCCTATCTATAACCACCCAATCCCACTCATTTACATGTCCGACCCGCACTTGAAATAATCGAGGGACCCCACCTCTACCACGTTACGCGGTAATTGGTTCCACAAATCAACAACCCTGTTACCGAAACAGTATTTACCCAAGCCTTTCCTAAATCTAAATTTATCCAATTTATATCCATTGTTTCGTGTTCTGTCTTGTGTTGATACTTTTAATACCCTATTAATATTCCCTTTGTTATGTCCATTACTCCACTTGTAAACCTCTATCATGTCACCCCTAACTCTTCGCCTTTCCAGTGAATGCAATTTAAGCTTTGTTAATCTTTCTTCATATGAAAGATTTCTAATTTCGGGAATTAACTTAGTCATCCTATGCTGGACGCGTTCAAGTGAATTTATATCCATTCTATAGTATGGCGACCAAAACTGAACTGCATAATCTAAATGGGGCCTAACCAGAGGAAGATATAGCTTTAGAACCACACCAGGTGTCTTGTTACTAACGCTTCGATTAATAAATCCCAGTGACCTATTCGCCTTATTACGAACATTCATGCATTGATGACCAGACCACACACTAGAAATTGAAGAGACGACGACGTTTCGGTCCTGACAATAGGAGCTGCCTCGTATGGGCCAATAGGCCTGCTGCAGTTCTCATTACTACTATCCCCTACACCTGACTTTCCTCCTCAGCTCTCTCTTGCCTATTTAATTCCTGTCCCTATCTGTCCTCATCACAATCGACTTGAGAATGGTCCAGGACGGACCGAAACGTCGTCGTCTCTTCAATTTCTAGTGTGTGGTCTGGTCATCATACTTCAGCCACGTTATTGTGACTCATCGCCTGCATATGGATACCACACGTACGCGTCTTACTCTGTTTAATTTCTTTGATGCTCTACCTTTCTTCAAACGGCCTTTTCGCACCTTTGAATCTTCCCTTCTTGCCGCCAAGCGTCGAAAGAACCAGCTCAGGTTTCTTAAAGACTGTCTTGCTGAGCAAGTTCTCCCTCATTCTTTATCTCACTTTCTCCAGTTGAACACTTCGGGATCTCCTTTCCCTGAACATGCCCGCCTTCTTCTTCAAGAACTTATTCATGCCACCTCCTTGCAAGTTGACGAGGCTTTTCTTGCTGTTCGTCAACAGCAACGCTTTCTGTCCTCTTCTCTTCCCAGTGATCTATGCAATATCATTTTTCCAATTGCTTTGACACTGCTCACGTCTCCTCTTCCCACCACTCCTCCACACTACACAACAAACTTCAACGCCTGATCTCCAACAGTCCTTGGGCCAAATACTCTCTCTCTGACTGTGTTACCAACCTTTCGTCCTACTCTCTTTCTAAGCACCAGCAAGAACTTCTTGGTCTTGGTCTGTCTTTTCCTACTTCCCCTGGCCCACGCTGTGGCATTGATCTCATTAGTTCCTTTGACAGGTTTGTCAATTCTAACTCTAGTACTCTTTCGGACCTGTCTGCCTTTAGAGGGGCCCTTATCCCCGTTCTTGACAGCTTGTTTTCTAAAAATAACCACCTTCCTCGTCGCTTCCAGCTTGCCCTTGCCTCCCTGAAATCTAACAACTCTATTCTTATCCTTCCTTCAGACAAAAGCAATTCGGTGGTTGTCCTTGACCGTGAGGACTACCTCCGAAAAGCAGATGTCTTGCTCTCTGACTCTCACACTTATGCTACTCTGACTTCTAACCCTTTGGATCGCCTCAAAACTTCCTTTAACCGCAAACTAAGACAGCTCTCTAGTCTTTGCCCTCCTGACTTTGATCTCATTAAACGTTTCCGTGTCATCTGCCCTTCTCTTCCTTATTTCTATGGTCTTCCTAAGACTCATAACCTGGTGTTCCTCTTCGTCCTATCATTTCTTCACGGGGCTCTATCAGCTATCCTCTTGCCTCCTGGCTCGCTAAAACCCTGACACCTTACCTTGGCACTTTTTCCCCTGCCCACCTTCGTCACTCTCAGGACTTCATAGAAAGACTGCGCCTGCAACCCTCTTGTAAAATGCTTAGTCTTGATGTCGACTCTCTGTTCACTAATGTTCCGCTCGATGACGTTCTCTCTTTCCTCAGACAGAAGGCGTCAGAGGGTCTCCTTCCTCTCCCACTTCCCACTGACGTTTTCCTCGATCTCATTAGACTCTGTGTTGAATCTAACTCTTTCTCTTTCAACGGTAAATATTACACTCAAACTTTCGGTGTCGCTATGGGTTCCCCTCTCTCCCCTGTTCTTGCTAATTTCTACATGGAATACTTCGAAACTGTTCTTCTTCCTTCTATTGATACTCGTCCCTCTCTCTGGCTTCGCTATGTTGATGACATTTTTGCTTTATGGCCTCATGACCTTAATCTTTTCCAGCCTTTCCTCGCCTCTCTTAACAATCTGGCTCCTTCTATCCATTTCAAAGTTGAGTGGGAATCTAATTCCCTCCTTCCTTTTCTTGATGTTCATGTTCACAGCTCTGTGTCCGGGTTCTCTTTCTCTGTCTACCGTAAACCCATGCATAGTGGCATGTACATTCACTTCTTTTCCTACCATCCTCCTTCTGTTAAGAAAAGTGTCCTCGTCTCTCTCTTCCTCCGCGCTCTACGCATCAGCGACCCTCAGTTTCTTGATTCTGAAATTGCCTTTATCTACAAATCATTCTCTCGCCTTGGTTATCCTTTGCATTTCATCAACTGTGCCCACTCTCAAGCTAAACGAAATTTCTTTCATCCTAAACCTGCTTCCAACACTAGTAGCACTGTACTATGCCTTCCCTTCATATCTGAACTCAAAACTTTTACCAATACCTTTCGTCCTCTTGACATTAAACTCGCCTTTCGACAAACTAACACACTTCGTAGCAATCTAGTTCACACTGCTCCTCCTGCTTCTAATGCTGCTGGTGTCTACTCTATTTCCTGTTCATCTTGTCCTCTCCAATACTTTGGCGAAACTGGCCGTACACTGAATGACAGATTTAAAGAACACAAGAGAAGTGTTATGTCTGCAGACACTAACAATGCTCTCTTCTGCCATGTGAGGGATTCTAATCATCCCATTGATTGGTCTTCCTCCAAAATAATCTTTCCTGCCTCTACTCTACACAGACGCCGTCTTGTAGAATCGGCTCTTATTAACAATGTACCCAACATGAACTTGAGTCCTGGCTTTGTTGCTGTGGACTCTTCCCTTTCACAGTATATACTCAAATGCTCTAATCTTTCTAACAAACGTGACTTAACATAAGCTTTCCCCCTTCCATTTCTTTCTTTCTCTTTCCCTTTCTTTCTCTCTTCTCCCTTTTTCTGTTCATTGTCTTCTACGCTCCCTTGCTATCCTCTTCTTTTTCCTATTACCATCTCCTTAGGTGGTTATAATAGGAGCTGCCTCGTATGGGCCAATAGGCCTGCTGCAGTTCTCATTACTACTATCCCCTACACCTAACTTTCCTCCTCAGCTCTCTCTTGCCTATTTAATTCCTGTCCCTACCTGTCCTCATCACAATCGACTTGAGAATGGTCCAGGACGGACCGAAACGTCGTCGTCTCTTCAATTTCTAGTGTGTGGTCTGGTCATCATACTTCAGCCACGTTATTGTGACTCATCGCCTGCATTCATGCATTGTTCCTTTTGTTTTAAATTCTTACTAATAATAACTCCCAGATCCCTTTTGCAATCAGACTTCGCAATCTCAACACCATCTAGCTCGTATCTTGTAACTATCATCATTATCTAGCCTCAGAACTTTACATTTATCAGCATTAAACTGCATCTGCCAATCTTTTGACCATTTCAAAACCCTATTTAGATCAACTTGAAGTGATAGTGAGTCTTCTTCCGTGTTAATTTTGCTACCGATTTTTGTATCTGCAAATTTGCAGATGTTGCTACTCAAACCTGAATCTAAATCATGTATATATATTATAAACAACAGAGGTCCCAGGATAGAGCCTTGAGGCACTCCACTAACAATATTATCCCACTCTGACTTAACCCCATTTATACCAACTCTGTTTCCTTTGGAATAGACACGCCCAAATCCAACTTAATATAGCACCCCCAATACCATGAGCCTCTATTTTTTTTAATCAGTCTTTCATGTGGCACTGTATCAAATGCTTTGCTAAAGTCAAGGTACACAACATCACAATCCTTACCACTATCAACTGCCTCAACTCTGCTGCAATAAAAAGATAGCAAATTTGTTAAACATGAACGGCCATTTCCCACAATAGACGTTAGGCTAATAGATCACTTGCGTCAAACTTTCTCCTTTTTTAAAAATTGGTACCACATTAGCTACCTTCCATGACTCTGGCACTCTACCTGACTATTGATTTATTAAATATGGCAGACAGTGGCTCGGAAAGCTCCTCCTTGCATTCTTTAAGCACCCTGGCAAACACTTCATCCGGCCCTGGGGATTTGTTTGGTTTTAGTTTGACTATTTGTTAAATTACAACATCCCTGGTAACTGCTAAACTAGTGTGACGGTAACGCGTTGGTGTTCGGCTGTTCAAAGCTAGGGGTATGGCCTCGTCACAGAATTAAAAAAAAATAGAAAATCTGGAACTTCGTCTGTGGTAAGGTAAGGAGAAGACACACAAAACACAAGTAAATTTTAACAATGAAATTTTAATTACGTTAAAGAAAACAAAACATGAATAAATTGGACATACAAATTCGTATAATAAAATCAATCAAAGTAATAAGAATAATTAAATGACAAAATGAAAAGTTACGTTAAGACAAGTGAACAAATAACAAGTAAATAGGTGACGGAATATTGGCTTCAAGCTATCACTTCTCTTAGTACACGTAAGCCACAGCTTGGTCTACCAAGAAGACGTGTTAACCTTATGAAAGCACTGAATATTCTGAAGACTGAGGTCGTGGCGGCCCCAGACATCAAGTAGTATGGTGGGTGGAGTGCAGTTGCAGCTAGACTCGCAGCCAATCAGCGAGGAGCCGGCGACAAGACGGGTAGTTTGGCGGTTTGAGGTGGAGCAGGTGTTCCTGGCTGCATACGTTTTGCTCTCTGGCAAACCTTGGAGATGTTGTTGTCGTTGTTACAAATACAAAGCCCATCGTAGAAGACGCTGGTTGGTGAATTGGGCTTGATGTAGGAAGCGGAGAGGGTTGTGGTCTGAGAAGATGGTTGTAGACCTGGCGCCTTGTACGTACGGAGCGAAGTGTTGGAGGTTCAGGACGATGGATAGTAGCTCCTTTTCAATAGTGCTGTAGTTCCTCTGGTGTGGTTTCAATTTGTAGCTGTAGTAGCTGACAGGTAGAACCTCCTCGCCTCGTTGTTGCATCAGGACACCACCAACGCCGGTACCACTGGCGTCGACATGAAGGACGAAAGGCTTGGTGATATCTGGAGAGGCGAGAATGGGATTAGAACAGAGGAGGAATTTGAGTTGTTCGAAAGCAACGGTTTGCTGCATGGTCCAATTATACCGTTGCTTGGGACTGGTTAATAGAATTAGAGGTGTGGCGACTGTACTGAAATTCCTCACAAACCTATGGTAGTAGGAGGCAAGACCGAGGAAGCGCAGGAGCTGCTTCCTGGTGGTAGGCTGTGGATACTGTTGGATGGCTTGAGTGTGAGAGTCTAACGGAGCTAGGCTGCCACTCCCAATAACATGACCCAGATAACGCACTTTACCTTTCGCGAAGATGGACTTGCCCAGGTTGATGGTGAGGCCGGCTGTCAGGAGCTTGGAGAACAGACGTCGCAGCTGGAGCAGATGTTCACTCCAGGTGTTGGAGGCTACGACGATAACGTCCAGGTAGGCGTATGTGTTATCCAAGCCCTGGATGACACGGTTGACAGCTCTCTGAAAGGTGGCCGGGGCATTACATAGTCCGAAAGGAAGGCGTTCATATCTGAAAAGTCCAAAAGGAGTGATGAAGGCAGATATGTCTTTAGCTCGCTCCGTTAGACACACTTGATAGTACCCTTTAAGCAAGTCCACTTGGGACAAGTACTGGGCACTACCAATGGCGTCAAGGATGTCATCTATCCTTGGCAAGGGGTAAGCATCCTTGACAGTTACATTGTTGAGTTTACGATAATCAGTACATAACCGCACCTTACCTTGGGGTTTGGGCACCAAGATACAAGGTGAGGCCCAGGGGGACTCAAGGTGTAGCCAGTCCATGATCCAAGAGGTACTGCACCTCAGCACGCATGACTTCCTTCTTGCTCGGGCTGATTCGGTAGAAGGGTTGACGAATCGGCCGGGTGTCGGGGAGCAGTTGGATGTCGTGCTGGGTAACATTACACTCTTGGGGGTCATCTCGGAACAACTCCTGATGTTCTCTGAAGATCTTGACAAGAGATGCACTAGGATTATCCTGAAAGTATTTGGGAAGATCATTAAGGATTTCGGAATTAGAAAGCGCTGACTCCTTGTCAGTGCTTTCGGGAGGAGAAGCTGGGAAGGTCTCACTGTGGATGTAGGGTTCTGTGAAGGTGGAATAATTAATTAGGACAGTGGGAGGAGTACCATTATATTGCTTCAGGAGGTTGACATGGCACAGCTGGGTCTTCCACCGCCTATCTGGAGTCTCTATTACGTAGTTGTTATTTCTGCACTCTTTGACGCGGTAGGGTCCTGAAAACCTGTTTTGTAAAGGTGAACCTGGGATAGGGAAGCATGCTAGGACGAAGTCTCCCGGCTTGAATTTTCTTACTTTGCTGGTCTGGTCGTAATGAGTCTTCATCCTCTCCTGGGCTTTCAATAGATTATCATGGGCAAAACGGTGGACTCTCTCTAGAATGTGTTGAAGGTTTTGAAGAAACTGGGGCACATTCCGATGCTCACTGAAGGTGGCATCTCGGAGAGAGTCTTTGAAAGCCTTAAGGGGAGTACGGCACTTACGGCCGTAGAGCATCTCATAAGGAGATACTCCTAGGGACTCATTGGGAAGACTTCTGTAAACACACATTATAAGGTCGATTTGCTTATCCCAATCCTTAGAGGTTTCACTACAAAACTTTTTCAAGAGTGCTTTGATTGTCTGATGACTACGTTCAAGAGAACCCTGTGAAGCAGGATGATAGGGGCTGGACAATACCTGTTTAATGTTGAACTCCTCCAGTGTCCTTTTGAAGAGATCACTGGTGAAGTTGGTACCACAGTCGCTCTGAATCTCCCTGGGAAATCCGTATTGAGTGAAGATCTTCAATAGATGTTTTACAACCGTAGCAGCCGTGATGTTCTTCACTGGAACTGCTATGGGAAATCTGGTGGTAGGACACAGGATGGTTAAGATATTGGCGTTACCTGAACTGGTCCGAGGTAAAGGACCAACACAGTCTATTATGAGTCTGTGGAAAGGTTCCGCAGGCACCTGTATGGGAATCAGTGGCGCTCTGGGAATGGAGATGTTCGGTTTGCCTGCCATCTGACATGTATGACACTGTTTTACGTACTGTTTGACGCTATTTACCATACCTGGCCAGTAGTAGTCTTGACGAATTCCATGGTAAGTCTTGTTGAAGCCGTAGTGGGAGAGTGCTCCGTGGGCCAGGTGTAGAATAGTGGGCCGCAGGCTGGTAGGAATCACAAGTTGTTCGATGTTGGCCCAATCGTCGTCCTCCTTCAGTTTACTGGGTCTATATCTGCGGTAGAGCAAGCCGTTCTCTAGGAAGAACCCAGGAATACTGTCGGGTCGAGTCTCAGCCTGGAAAAACAATGGTGTTAAAGTAAGATCTTCCCTCTGCAACTTACGGAACTCCAACTTGGTCAGATGCGGGGGTAGTTTCTGAGGGTCTTGAGGGACAGCGGTAGCAGTAGAGTCAGCTGGCTGTGGACGTGCGGCTTGTGCACGGGTGGTCACGAGAACAGGAGGAGAAACTTCATCACTCTCTTGAACCTCTGCTGGAACATACGCTAGAATAGGGTTTATTGGCACAGAGTTACACACCTGGGGTTTGTCCATGACGATCAGGTTGGTCGGTTGCAGGTCTTCTGCCAAGTCGTTGCCTAGGAGAAGTTGCACTCCAGGCATGGGAAAAGGCTTTTCCCTGACGGCGACTTGGACTTCTCCGTTCACGTAGGGACAATCCAGGTGGACTCTGGCGAGAGGGTATGGAGTGGTAGCAGTGAGGTCAGTGATGAAGACAGTTTCTCCGGTATAGACGATGTTGGGCACAGCCGACTTCAAGATGATCGATTGAAGAGCCGCTGTGTCCCTCAAGATCTTCAATTTGAAACGTCCCTCCGGATTTGAACCGTTGGCAGAGACAGTTCCAGTATACAGGTGGTTACTGAAAAGAGAAAGATCATTAACATTAACACCAACATTCATCACAGGCTTACCGGACTTAGGAGGAGTTGGTTTGGGTTTCTGTGGGTCAGTGGTTCCCTTGTATTGAGACTTACCACACTTGTCTATGGTATGTCCATAGAGTCTACAATACTTGCAGTACAATTGCGAGCCAGCTTGATCGGTGCTCACTTTCTCGTAACTGTACCACGACTTCTTACTGGAGGATGGTTCGGGTGTCAGCCGGTGGATGAGGCTGTAAGTGTCAGCCGACTTAGCACACTTCAGGTAGTCGGTTTCTTCTTTATCTGCTAAGTAGAGACGGACAGGAGGCGGCACACGTCTCAAGAATTCTTCAACTAGCATCAGGTTGACGAGTTCTGTAAAAGTAGAGACATGTGCTGCTTCCAGCCATTTCATGAAATACCTCCGTTTTGTGTTAGCAAACTCGAGGAAGGTAGTGGTACTTGCCTTCAGGTGGTCACGGAATTTCCTTCTATAACTTTCTGTAGAGAGGAGGTAGGCGTCCAACACTGCTTGTTTCAGAGTCTGGTAGTCATTCTCAGACGCCAAAGTACTGAGTGTGACTGCAGCTCTACCTGTAAGATGGACTCTGAGAAGTGTGGCCCATTGGTCGACAGGCCAACTGAGTTGATTAGCAAGGGTTTCAAAGGTGGTGAAAAACACATCAACTTCTGCTTCTACAAAGGATGGCATTAACTTGCATGTGATATATTAAAACTGACGGGAAGATTGGCAGTAGCTTGCTGGCGTTGAGCGAGGTGTGAAGTTTCCAACGTGTATTCTCGTTGACGACACACTAGAGCCAGAGTCGCTTGTTGCTTGTCATGTTCACGTTGCATCTCCAACTCTCGTTGTTTTGTTTCAAGCTGTACGCGTTCCCGCTCCTGGAGCATGGCAACCTCACGTTCCTGGAGGGCGAGTTCACGTTCCTTGAGGGCGATTTCACGTTCGTGTTCTTCCTTCCTCAAGGCAGTTTCACGTTCCCTGAGGGTGATTTCTCGTTCTTGTTCTTCCCTTCTTATGGTAGCCGCTTCCCTTTGTTGTTCGAGGGCTTCCCTTTGCTGCTCGCGTTCAATTTTGGCTAGCTCTAGTTTGAGTTTCATCGTCGCCAAATCAGTTTTATCTGCAATATAGTAAGTTTCATGAGTTTCAGAGTCTATCTTACCTTGTTCTAAGAAATTATCCAGCAACAGATTGTGTATTTCACTCTTGTTGGCTTGGTAGGGAACTGTTAGCTGATACTCGTGTGCAAGAGTTTGTAATTCAGTCTTCTTGGCATGACTTAAAAGTCCCTATTGCACCTGCTGGATCTGCAAGGAAAGCTTGGAGACGAAACATGGTGAAATTAGCAAATAAATGTAACACGAATATTCAGTTATAGTGAATGTCAGAAACAGGACAACGTGGCAACTGATACCTATCCTGTGGGATCTTTAACAATTAAAGTTAAGTACAAGATGTTAAATGATTAATTTAAATCAAGGGCGCAGGAAATCTTGTACCCGGTACTCATGTAAGAGGATAAGGGCAAGAAAATCCTACTAACAAATGAAACAGAGTTTCGAAAACAAATGAAACAGTTAATTGCCTCAAAAGTAAAATTGGTAGTCCAAGGATGTAGGCATACCTTGCCGAGTCTCTATAGGACATAAAGCAAGTTTTTCCTACTGAATTAGTATGATACTTACAGAATTAGCGAACTTTTGTGCTCTGAAAAAGTAAGCTAATTCCCTACCGTTGTATTTATCATCATCTCTGACTGACGTGTAGGGGTGCGAGGTGTCAACTGGTGACGAGAACTGCTGCCGAGGTCCCAATTCAGCAACTAAAGTTCGAGCTAGAGGAACTATGGCCCTCTTTGTCCTCCTACAGTCAGATTGCAGAAGATTGGGTGCACTTGACCCGGGGCAGACCACAGTACCAGGGTACCAATATGATGATCTGTCAAAAATGAGAAATATCCAAGGGACAAAGATGGTAAACACGAGTAATAACACGGAGGGAGAGATGACCAATTAAGAGTATGACTGCGGCCTACAGTCACCACGTAATCCAAAGTTGTCTCACCTTCACCATATGTTACTCTCGTAATGCACAATACACCGCACCATATAAAAAATGAAATTGAATATGAAAAATAGTAAAGCTACGTTAACAAAGTTAAATACGCTTACCATAAATTACCACTTGGCACCAGTACCTGAGTGAAGCTCCTAGGACAGGCCCCCATATAATATGCGACGGTAACGCGTTGGTGTTCGGCTGTTCAAAGCTAGGGGTATGGCCTCGTCCCATAGAATTAAAAAAAAAAATAGAAAATCTGGAACTTCGTCTGTGGTAAGATAAGGAGAAGATACACAAAACACAAGTAAATTTTAACAATGAAATTTTAATTACGTTAAAGAAAACAAAACATGAATAAAATGGACATACAAATTCGTATAATAAAATCAAAGTAATAAGAATAATTAAATGACAAAATGAAAAGTTACGTTAAGACAAGTGAACAAATAACAAGTAAATAGGTGACGGAATATTGGCTTCAAGCTATCACTTCTCTTAGTACACATAAGCCACAGCTTAGTCTACCAAGAAGACGTGTTAACCTTATGAAAGCACTGAATATTCTGAAGACTGAGGTCGTGGCGGCCCCAGACATCAAGTAGTATGGTGGGTGGAGTGCAGTTGCAGCTAGACTCGCAGCCAATCAGCGAGGAGCCGGCGACAAGACAGGTAGTTTGGCGGTTTGAGGTGGAGCAGGTGTTCCTGGCTGCATACGTTTTGCTCTCTGGCAAACCTTGGAGATGTTGTTGTCGTTGTTGGACATTTCTTCCATAGTAGTTTTATATATTTGTTGATATCGACGTCTTTTGGAGGGAAGAGCAGGCTCAATCTCTTGAAGGAGATTATCGTCACACTAGTCAACCTGCCCTCGTCCCCACCCACATGGGGACGAGGACATCAGTTCCTGACTTGTTCGGCTGAAGGCATATTGTTAACTTCCTCTTTAGTAAATACAGATATAATATATATATTAAAAATACTTCACCTCCTCGTCATTATCCGTTATATGACCTGTCAGTTTTTAATGGACCTATCCTTTCCCTAGTCTTAGTTCGATATAACTGAAAAAACCCTTTAGGATTAGTCTTCGCTTGCCCTGCTATGCGAACTTCGTAGTTTCATTTTTGCATTCCTTATCTCTTTTTTTTAACATTTCTAACCAGTTGTGCGAATTCCTGTTATAAACTGACTTACCCATTCTTAATCCTTTTGTACCACGCTCTCATTTTACCTATAAGGTTCTTCAGATCCTTTGTTAACACAAGAACAAAGGTAACTGCAGAAGACCTGTTGGCCCATACGAGCCAGCTACTATTTATAACCTGCTGTTGTTGTTTCAGATTTAGCTACTCGGGACGAAGTGTCCATGTAGCACGGGCTATGGTGAGCCCGTAATTGAGTTTGGGTATACCTGATAACCTTGTTTCTGTAATATTTGGGTCTAAGTTTGAAATGGAGGAGGGGATTTCTCCTTTTTCTCTGCTTATTTATAGCTTCTGTTTTAGTGCACTGGTTTTAATCTCGTTTTACTAACATTATCTTGGAGGCGGATGTAGATGTAGAATGCTCACTAATGAGTCCCATTCCTCAAAGGATTTTCTAATCATTGTAGTCGCGGTGGATTGTGCATCTAATGCAGCTGCTGTCGTTGGATTAATATTGAGTTTGATGCGCAGGGGTTCAGTAGCTTCACATTCCAGTAAGTAGTGCAACAGTGGCGCCTCTGCTTCTGTTTCACAGATGTGACTAACTACTGGGTTCATTACCTCCCAGCAGCACTTGTAACCAAGTCTGAGTCTGTGTATGGCTACTGGAATGTGTCTGGATATTTTTTTTGCCAGGCTTGAAAGAGGAATAACCACTGGCTTGTTCGTACCATATTGCAGTGGATCTTCCTTCCGCTACTTTTTTTTTTTTTTTTTTTTTTTTTTTTTTTGAGATATATAGAAGAGTTGTTACATTCTTGTACAGCCACTAGTACGCGTAGCGTTTCGGGCAGGTCCCTGGAATACGATTCCCTGCCGTGAAGAATCGTTTTTTCATCCAAGTACACATTTTACTGTTGCGTTAAACAGAGGCTACAGTTAAGGAATTGCGCCCAGTAAATCCTCCCCGGCCAGGATACGAACCCATGACATAGCGCTCGCGGAACGCCAGGCGAGTGTCTTACCACTACACCACGGAGACTAAGACTTTTGTTAGTTGAGAATATTTTCTTCTTGATTTGCTCCTTTATCTAAGAACATAAGAACAAAGATAACTGCAGAAGGCCTATTGGCCCATACGAGGCAGCTCCTATCTATAACCACCCAATCCCAGGATGACTAAGTTAATTCCCGAAATTAGAAATCTTTTATATGAAGAAAGATTAACAAAGCCTAAGTTGCATTCACTGGAAAGGCGAAGAGTTAGGGGTGACATGATAGAGGTTTACAAGTGGAAGAATGGACATAACAGGGGGGGATATTAATAGGGTATTAAAAATATCAACACAAGACAGAACACAAAACAATGGGTATAAATTGGATAAGTTTAGATTTTGGAAAGACTTGGGTAAATACTGGTTCAGTAACAGGGTTGTTGATTTGTGGAACCAATTGCCGCGTAACGTGGTGGTGGGGTCCCTCGATTGTTTCAAGCGCGGGTTGGACAAGTATGAGTGGGATTGTTATAGACAGGAGCTGCCTCGTATCGGCCAATAAGCCTTCTGCAGTTACCCTTGTTCTTTTCTTCTTCTTAACCTTATCTTCCCCAGTGTTGGCCAGCCCCCATTTTGATCTAGGTTATCTTTAGATTTTGGGGCTTAGCGCCCTCTCGGTCCGGTCCTTGACAAGGCATCCTTTTTGTTACACATCCTCAGAAAGTAGCTGGTTACACATCGCCAGCTTGTAGCAGCTGTCTAACTCTTGGATACCTATTTACTGCAAGGTGAATGGGGCTATCAGAGTGAAAAAAAAATGCCTATTTGTCTGTGCCTCCACCGGAGACCGAACTCTGAACCTCGAGACTACGAATCCAAAGCGTTGTCCACTCCACTGTCAGGCGCCGAGCTGTCAGGCAGATTAGCAATATATCCTATATGTTGATGTGTCTGACTTATGTGTGTGTGGGGGGGGGGGCGGCAGTATTAATTAAAAATGGGGGAAGATACTGTCGATCATCAAGTGTACTATTTTTCCAGGAAGTTCGATAGTTCAAAAGTACAGGGAGAGTAATGTTTCAAAAAGGGGAAGAATGATACACTGGATGATCGTTTGAGAGTAACTATTCGCCCAATGAAAATCCCCAGCTCTGTACTAAGGCACAGAAAACGGGGGTACTATTAAAACAATGATTTCACAACTCTTCAGTAATATACGAGATAAAATGAGCTCCACTACAATCATACACTCCATGAACAGGACTTTACTTACGGGATGTAGGCAGTGTCTTGTGCACTAGGCTATCTATAAAACACCATAATAAAAATCTTCAACTCTACTGTTGAATGCTAAACTGAATGGTCATTACACTTCAAGTATAAGCACATTAAAAATGTTGGAAAACTCGACATCATTTTCTGTTATTAAATACAATCTGCAGATAATATTGCTGCTGCTGTATACACAAGTTAACCCATAGAAAATTTAGCTTCTAGTGGAATTATCCATCAATAGAAAACGGGATATCATTGCCACAGTGATATAAATTTACCAGCTATTCTGTTGGTAATTATTCCTAAATACGGTAGTCTTTGGACTTCGACCCTCATAAAAACATATTTGAATTAACTTAATTATCAGTATCAAAATAGAGTAAATGTGACCCTTTTATCACTTATTGACATCTGTACACGAGAGCCAGGCGTCAGTGGTGGGCAACCCGTTCTCGCAAGACAATATTGACTTATTAAATTAGCGCATGTGTGACGTACTAATTTAGTGAATATTTTAGTTTACCTTGAAAAGCTTCATAAAAAACACCGACCTTACCTAACCTTCTTAGTATGTTAAAATAAGCATCTTATTGCTTCGTAATTACAATTATTACTTAACCTATTATAGGTATAGGTTATGTAGTAATTGTAATTACGAAGCAATAAGA
Organism: Procambarus clarkii; assembly: GCF_040958095.1. NCBI lineage: Eukaryota > Metazoa > Arthropoda > Malacostraca > Decapoda > Cambaridae > Procambarus > Procambarus clarkii. The sequence goes on along the minus strand of NC_091166.1, from coordinate 25,075,380 downwards.
TTCTTATCTTAACATACTAAGAAGGTTAGGTAAGGTCGGTGTTTTCAATGAAACTTTTCAAGGTAAACTAAAATTTTCACAATAAATTAGTATGTCACATATACACGTATTTAATAAGTCAATATTGACTTATTAAATTAGATCAGATTAGTGCTTCTTCCATTATCAACACGCAGTCAACATCTAAACAAGGGAAGCGCCTTACCAAAACCCGTTTATCTAATCATTTATGGCCAGTTAATGTTAAGTAGATATAGGGCGAACTGGTTAAGACATTAGAGAAGCCACTAAACTCAGGAACGAGAAGAAGAAATAATTAATCTTGGTACATCAGTTCCTTGGGTGTTGGAAGCCAGCCTCACATGAGGATTAAATGGTGTCCACATCCTAGTTATACCTGGTGGACTAAGTCTACCATACAATAAGATAAGGCACCCAAATTTGTTTACTAATGTACGTAGTTTAATACTGTAGTTTAATTACCTGCATTTATATAAATATAACACCCCACCTAATGTGTAAGGATCGATTTGTGAGAATATTGTAGAAACACAGTCCACTAAACATACAAATTGCTATCGAAATACATAACGTATATATTTACTTTGTTCACATAAATTAACGTATATACAAGTTCTATATAAATTCATATATATAAAATAAAATTTAAATCTCACAGGTCGGTTCCCACAGAAAAAACCTTATTACCTAGTTTATACGACAAAACAACTCACAAGTGCCAAGATCACAGATCACCGGGCCATGTCTCCATACATGGAGACATGTATGGAGACATGGCCCAGTCGACAACAGACTCCAAAAGCCCGCCCTTCTAGCTGCATGCGGCCTACAGTCAGACAGACTGTGTTCGAGCGCCTAGGTCTAGTAATTTCCCAACCAAGCCATCTCAAAATATCCTTTATAGGTTAATCATTTGAGATGTAGAGAAGTAGAGGTGCATTCAGTCACAAACACCTCCGGTAAAGGTCTGATTAACGCAGTGATGGCTGTGCCAGGCAGCTGGAATGGTGGAGGGTTGAGATGTTCCTAATGTGTACACTTACACCGGAGCTGTTCCTAATGTTCGCGATCACAGCGGGCAGTTTTGCCAACCCATGCAGTTCACACTTGTGCCTACTGGCTGCCTGGTTCTTTTTCTGGGCCAAAGCGACAGCGGCAGTGAAGAAGCAAGTTTTGTGGAAACTTTAAAGTGAAGGGAGAAACGGGACAGCGAATGGGTTTATTCTAATGATTAGTATTTAGTTTGCCGTGTTTCATGAGGATTCTTGCTAGTGTTTTAAAGTAATAGGGTGAGTGAATAGTGTACTGTACAGCTAGATGATGTTATTAATAACAGACTGTTGAAAGAATATAGGTTTATTTTAATATGGACTACATATACCTGACACGTCATTGTATACTTAAGCAAGATACCTTGTTAAACAAGATATCTTCATATCTTGTAGAAAAAAAAAAGAGATATCTACATTTAAAATGACTGCTCGATTTTTTGTCACCAGTAATGAAAAACAAAATGGTGTAGTTGTAACTAGCAACTTCTGCCCATGTGAGTTGAAGAAAGTCAACATGCATCGGAACTCTGAGAAGAAGCGTGCTATGGCAAGGAGATTAGAGGCCAGGACTGGAAGCTCAACTCCAGCCTGTCACTCCTATGTGTGTTGTGGCAGACAGCACAGCGGCACTGTTGAAGCTAGACAGTGAATGGTGTGGATAAAGTTTCTTGATGGCTGAGACAGCAGCACCACTCCAAGGCCAGTTTGTGGTACACTGGCACAGCTCTCGATACTATCACGTTCACTCAAGTCTCAAAACGTGAGGGAGTTAACTCACTTTTAGTTTAGGCCCTGAAGTTGGTGGGGCAACCACAGCAGTACCAGAAATATGACCCCTTGATATTCTCTGTGATTGCTGTGGCTGTGTTTGTGACAATATTTGGGGCACTCACAGAAACTCGTACAAAAGATTACATGGATGGTGAAATCTGGATTCCAAATTATAATTTATATAGATGTGATAGAAAAACTAGGTCAAATAGAGGAGTAGGTCTGTATATTAAAGAGGACCTGGTATGCACGGAACTACTAAACTCAACTAATGAGGTGGTAGAGGTACTTGGAATTAAGGTAGAGAAACTTAACCTAATTATTATTCTTATATATAAACCACCAGATACAACGGTTGAGGATTCACAGAGCAGATGCACAAAATAGAGAACATACTTGATAACCTAGCAAACCCAGCTCCAGATATTATCTTCCTTGAAGATTTCAATTTACCGAGTCTAAGATGGAAAATAGCAAACACTATCATAGCAGGGAATGACCCGGGAAATAACCAACCACAGGTCAGAGAACTTTTGAGATTCTGTGACAAATTCTCGCTCAATCAACAGATTACAGAACCAACTAGGAACGAAAATACACTAGACTTGTTATTCACAAACAATGATGAACTAATCAGAGACATTACAATCTCAGATACTACATACTCAGACCATAAGCTCATTGAAGTGCGAACTAGCATAAATAATGGTAGTAGGTCTAAGAGACCCAACAAGTGAGGAGGAGTATTCAATCAATTCAATTTCAACAATAAGGGGATCGACTTGGAAAAAATAAATGTAAACCTTGTAACCATTCAATGGGAGACGGTCTTAAGCGACACATTTAATTCCCACACAGGGAATAGCTCAACTGACAACTGAAGCGCACAAGGTCTGTTTGAAGCACGTGCCTGTGAGGAGGGGCAGAAAGAGGACCACTCTAGAAAGAGAACGCAGACGACTGTACAGGAGAAGGAAAAAAATAACGGAAATGCTTCGGCAGACAGCTATCACAAGCAAGGAATATAAACCTAAGCAGGGAGATCGAAGAAATAGAACAAACGTTGAAGTGATCATAACAGTGAGGAAATGGAATTGGAACAGAAAGCTATACAAGAGATAAAGAAAATGCCAAAATATTTTTTCACATACGCAAAATCAAAAACCTCTACCAGTATTGGACCGTTAATTACGAATGAAGGTATGTACACAGAGGACACCAAAGATTAGTGAAATTCTAAGATGCCAGTATGAGGCTATGTTTTGCACACCAATAAACATGAAAGTTGATGACCCAGACAGTTTCTTTATGAATGATACTCAAGCTGCAGAAAATATAACGGATATTACCACCAACTTGGAAGACTTTGAAGGAGAAATTGACAATATGCCTATTCACTCAGCTCTTTGGCCCGACTCATGGAATTCAATATTCATAAAGAAATGTAAAGTACCAGTAGTGTGAGCACTCGGCGTAATATGAAGAAAGAGCCTAGATACAAGGGAGATACCAGGAGCACTTAAATCTGCAGATATAGCTCCATTGCACAAGAGGGGGGAGTAAAGCCTTGACAAAAAATTATAGGCCAGTTGCACTAACATCACACATAATAAAAGTGTTTGAAAGAGTGATTAGGAATCAAATTTTTAGTTTTATAGAAAACAATGAGTTGCACAACCCAGGACAACATAGATTTAGAGCGGGAAGATCCTGTCTGTCACAGTTACTCAACCACTATGACAAAATCACAGAAGCTGTAGAAGAAAAGCAAAATGCAGATGTTGTATACACAGACTTTGCAAAGGCGTTCGACAAATGTGACCTTGGGGGTGATAGGACACAAAATGAGGTCAGTGGGAATAACTGGAAAAGTAGGACGCTGGATACTCTATTTCTTGTCGATCAGAACACAGTAACAGTCAATCAAATAAACTCGAGTCCAAGCGAAGTTAAAAGCTCTGTACCTCGAGGTACAGTCCTTGCACCACTACTGTTCCTTATTCTCATATCATATATAGACAAAAACACACGTCACAGTTTTGTGTCATCCTTCGCAGATGACAAAAAAATCAGCATGAAAATAACCTCTGCTGAAGACATTGAAAAATTGCAAGTAGATGTCAACAAAGTTTTCGATTGGGCAGCAGAAAATAACATGATATTTAACTGATAAATTTCAGGTACTGGGGTACGGCAAAAATGAGGATCTGAAACATAATACAGGGTACAAAACACAATCGAATCTTCCCATAGTAGAAAAACATCATGTCAAGGATTAGGGAATAATAATGTCCGACGATCTAACGTTTAGGGAGCATAACCTAGCAAATATTGAGTCAGCCAGAAAAATGATAGGATGGATTACGAGAACTTTCAAATCCAGGGATCCCATCATAATGGTTGTACTCTTCAAGTCACTTGTGTTCTCCCGTCTCGACGCTTCCTCTTTCAGAGCAGGAGAGATTGCTGATATAGTGGGAATACAGAGAACATATACGCACGCATAGACGAGATAAAACACCTAAATTATTGGGATCGTGTCAAAGCTCTGCAAATGTACTGTCTAGAAAGGAAACGAGATACCAAATAATATACACATGGAAAATACTGGAGGGCCAGGTCCCAAATCTACACAGTAAAATAACAACTTACTAGAGTGAACGATATGGAAGAAAATGCAAGATTGAACCAGTGAAGAGCAGAGATGCCATAGAGAATCAGAGAACACTGCATAATCATCAGAGGTCCGCGGTTGTTCAACGTCCTCCCAGCGACCATAAGAAATATTGCCGGAACCACCGTGGACATCTTCAAGAGAAAACTGGACTGTTTCCTAAGAGAAGTTCCAAATCAGCCGGGCTGTGGTGGGTATGTGGGCTTGGGGCCGCTCCAAGCAACGGCCTGGTGGACCAAACTCTCACAAGTTAAGCCTGGCCTCGGGCCGGGCATGGGGGAGTAGAACTCCCAGAACCCCATCAACCAGGTGTTACGACCCAGAGTTCCTTAATTGGAAACCAGAGGACAAATTGAGGTCTAAATAATTATTTTACATTAATTCATAGAATTGGATCATGTGGGAAGGATATTTAATTACAACAACATTTATACCATGCTCCTTAAACCCAGGGGTATGCTCTATTCCCGTCACCCTTGCCAAACTTAAGATGAATCTCGTTTCTCACAGAGCATTCAGACTCTGAGCTTGTTGATTAAATATAATATTGAACTAGTTATCAGCTATTCTTAGAACTATTAAAGTAACTAGTAACGAAGGCCGGTGAAGACTTATTGTTTGTAGCTGCACGATGAGCTAGGTATCTTCCCGGCAACAACGTGAGAGAGCTCGGAGTCTGCTTCCTTCTTGTCTGGACTACTGTGCTGGGGTCGACACCTCTCCTGTGTGGCTCTATCTCCTCCTCTTCCTACTCTTCTCTTCCTTTACCCCATTCTAGTTTTTTTTCCACAGTTAAGTTTGTTAGGATTACTGTACCGTGTTACTGCAATTTGTGTGTTCTATTTACAAGTAGTGAATAGTATAAGCCAGTGTTTTAGGCATCCCTAAGCGTATTGTGTTGTAACTAGGGTACCACGTGGGGCTTAGCTACCCCAGGCTGCTTTAAGCCTTTCGAGTGCTTCTTTTCAAGTAGACTTTACCCTAGCTTTTCCAGGTGTAAGCCTTGTATTCTATGTGGACCAAGGTAGTTAACGTAATGAAGTAAAGTTTTTTTTATTATAGTAATGTATATGGGAGGTTATTAATAAAATAGGTTAGTTTGAGGTGTATTCATTAATCCTGTTGAAGTGGTGTAGGCGATTGTCGTCTAGACAACAGATCTGTAATCTAAAACCTTGAAACATTAACAGGAACCTATGTTACTTAGGGGCCAGGCCTATCTATCCTTCTATTTTGGATACATCTTGATTAAAGCGATTGGCCCTTCGCAGTAATACCTCATACTCGCCATAACAGGCAGCAACACTTTATCTCGAGTTAAGGCACTTCCAAAGTTAAGAAAATACAAAGAGATGTGTTATTCAAATTTGTGACAGTTTTGTGAAAGTTTCTTTTCCTTTTCTTTCTTTTCTTTCAGTACACTTCCCTCACTAAATTTTGTGCAAACGAATCTAAATTGAAGAAATTGTATACAAAAGACGTAGTTAAAAGGAAAGCCTTAGTTGTAAGGCTAACCAATAGACCTTTTGCTGAGGAGCTGTGTCAAGTGGAGGTTGAGCAGGCAAGGTGTTAAAGCCTTCTCCCCTCTTCTACCTCACACCACTTAAAGGTGGTGATGACATTCAACCTACGAGGTGATCTTGTGCTGCTATGACACACAAGTCTTGATCGAGATGGTGGTATTAACTGGCAAACCTTTTGTGTGCTGACCTTACACACTGTAATAGCTGCTCAAGTGCATCACCCAGGGCTATTGAATAAGGTTAATCTTTTGAAATGCGATTTTTTTTGCAAATTATGTAAGAGATGAAACCAGTTGTAGCAATTAATGTGCACATTCCAAACGTCTTCCTGTGCTTCCTAGAAGGTTGCTAGAAAAGCTTCCTAGATGGTTGTAACAGAACCCATGAGCACCACACCAGAAACAAATACCTATTTGATATTCTAAGAGTACGACTTAAACTAGAAATGCTCTACAAATCAAGGGACCCAGAATGTGGAATGATGTTCCCAATCATGTTAAAGACTGTACCTCTCCCAACCAGTTTAAGATAACATCTAAGCACTACCTAATTAACTCCCTGTAACCTACCTTACCCCTACATGTCAACCCATGTCTGCTATTTTAAACAATGCTGTTTGTCGACCAAAATGCATATTTGCTATTTTTCTCCCATGTTCCCCATTTTTATTTTTTTATTTTCTCGACAGTTTATACTTTAATCTCAATTAGTATTAAGTTTAAGTCATTAGTGTTTTTCCCGCCCGAAACGCTTTGCATAATAGTGGCTTTAGACATTGTATGGACTAGCTCTATCTATAAATGCTTCAATGTTTGTATCACATCTTGTATGTATGTACTTTACTTAAATAAACATTTGAATTTGAATTTGCTCCGGAGGGGACGAGTAGGGCGACTTCAGCAAACATGCGTCCTTTGTGTGGTGTAGTATCCTGGAGTCTCCCATGCCTCCCTTCATGCCCCTGCATCTTCCCCCTTCCCAGTCCTCCAGCACCACACCCGCCACCGTATCACCCAAGCTCTAGGAAAACATCATAAATGGTTCAAAACACACACAATACTACATTTAATTTTGTTATTGTGGCTCAAGTTCATCAAGCGACTGAATAAGTATGTGATATAAATGTAACCATATTGACCATTCATGTAGTCTAGCTGTTTGGATTGGCTCTTGATATGTAAACAAATCAGAGTCAAGGGGGCGGTTTATATAATTTTTGGGGAGAGAAGAGAGAAGGAGAGAGGAAAAGAGAGAGAATAAAGAAGAAGAAGAGAGAGAGGAGAGAGAAGAAGAAGAAGAAGAGAGATTAAGAAAAGAAGAAGGAGAGAGAGAGAGCGAGAACGCTAGCTTACCTTATTGTACTTGCCGGGGTTGAGCTCTGGCTCTTTGGTCCCGCATATCAATTAACAATCAACTAATGTACAGGTTCCTGAGCCTACTAAGCTCTATCATATCTATACTTGAAGCTGTGTATGCAGTCAGCCTCCACCACATCACTGTCTAATGCTTTCCATTTGTCTACTACTGACACTGAAAAAATTAAATTCTAACGTGTCTATGGCTCATTTGGGCACTCAATTTCCACCTGTGTCCTCTAGTTCATGTGCCCATTGTGGTAAATAGTCTGTCTTATTCTACCCTATCAATTTCTGAGAATCTTTCATGTGGTGATCATGTCCCCTCTAACTCTTATGTCTCCCAGTGACGTGAGGTTTAATTCCAGTAGTCTCTCCTCGTAGCACATCCCCCTCGGGTACGGGTGCCCGTATCGTTCGGGTACTAGTCTGGTGGCAAACCTTTGAACCTTTTCCAGTTTAGTTTCATGATTGACTAGAAATGGACTCCATGGTGGAGCCCACATACTCCAGGATTGGTCTGACATAGGTGGTATACAAAGTTCTGAAAGATTCCTTACACAAGTTTCTAAAGGAATCTTATGTTAGCCACCCCTCCGTGGTGAGGGGCTCATGTACACCTCCTTGGGACCGGTGTGGGTTGCCTGTGCCCCTTCTCCTGCCCCCTCTATGGGTGGTGTACGTGCTGAAGGGCACCATGTACGGGCCTTGTGAGCCATCGGACCACCCGTTGGAGGGGTCGCCTGTGAGAGGCCGCCCTGAGTGGATGATTGGGTGTCCAGGCTGGGGTGATAGGGGGACTGGGGTCTTAGCACCAGTGTGGGAAAATGAACGAAGTAGTAGAACTCCCCTGTTGAAAAGGGGGAGCACCGGTGGGGACGACGCACCCTTCCTGCACTGGCCCGCGCTCGGCCTCCCTGGCTGCCCTGGTAGGTGGTATCCCTTGGTTCAGGTCCCATCCCTTATATACTGGTCTGCTGTATGGATGACGACTTATCTAACCCAGGCTCATGGGGTGGGCGACCAGGCCCCTGAGTCGGACCGTCCTGGAAGACCAGGATCTGTAGCTCCCGCTACAGGACCTGGTTTAGGCCAAGACCGGGCTCTTCCTCCCTGCTCCTCTCCCTCTGTGGTTGGGTCGAGCCCCAAGCCTGCTGTGGTGACCGTCTCGTCCCCTTGCACGGCTCCATCTCCTTGTGACTACTGCACCTTTCGACCCGTCTCTCTCCAAGGGTTCTCGTCGCCGTCCCCGCCACGGCCGCTCTCGTATGCTCCCTTCCCATCCTACTTCGTTCCATGCTTTGTTTGATCCTGCTACGTGGACTAAGTACTTTGACCTCCAATCTTTGGATTGAACTCCTCCTGACGATTTTTCCCTTCATAGGCATCTTGTCGATTCCGTGGATGCCTCTGTCACCTTCAACTCCACTCGTCTTGGTACCTGTGTCGTTGCTGCTCCTTCTCAGGATGCGGCCACCCGCTTGGCCGCGTTATCCTGCCTTGGCGAGACCCCTGTTCGGGTCTCTAAGAACGCTAGGTTGAATGCCAGTGTTGGCACTGTTCTCCTCCCGCACCATGCTGCAACTGGTGTTAGGGATTTCAAGGACTGCCACGAGGATATCAAGCATATCCTCGAGGCCCAGGGTCATTCTATCCTCCAGGTGGATACATTTACTCGTTCCCCTCGTGGTCATCGCCGTCTGCCCCTTCGGGTTATAAAGGTTACCTTTGATGGTAGGACCCTTCTGCCCTCTGTCATTCCTGCTGGTGCCAGATGCTCCGTTCAGGAATATATTCCATCTCCTCGGCTCTGCGGTAAGTGCTGGACGTTTGGGCATGGTACCCTCAAATGCTCTAGTCCTGTCTCTCTCTGTCCCCTGTGTGGAAGCGAGGGTCACTAAGTTGGAGTGCACTTCTCCCCAGGCCCGCTGCCTCAATTGCGGTGAGGCCCACCCTACCTTCTCCCGTGTGTATTAGTTACAAACTTAAGGCGGCCGTCCTCAACTTGAAGCACCGGGACCGTTTGTCTTTTCCTGAGGCTCGGCGCCAGGTTCATCGTCTCCCCTCTTTCGCTGGTGTCTCCTATGCTCGCGTGGTGCGCCCTTCCTCTCCTCGTCCTTCCCGCTTTCCTCAGTCTCTCAACCGTTTCAGAGCCTTAGACCCGGACACGCCCACCACCACCTCCCCTGTTTCCCTCCATTCTGTTCCGAAGGGTCCCCATCCTGGTTCTCTCTCTAGGGCTTCCCTTCTTTCTACCAGAGTCTGTCACGTCTCCTGTGTCTTCTTTTTCCTCTCCTAGTCCTCCTCCCCGTCCTTCTCCTCCGTCTCTAGGCTCTCCACGCCGCCTGACTCTGCGGGCCGACGTCCATCGCTCTCCTGCTGGTTGTGTTGTTCGCTCTCGTTCTTCTTCTCCTATCGAGACGCTGGAGTCTGTTGCCCAGTACAATGTTGCTGGGACGCCCGTATCTTTGAGTCAGAAGCGGAAACCAGGCTCCTCTCCTTCCTCCTCCCTTGTAGGTAAGAAGGCTTTGCTTTCTTCTTTACCCACTATCTCTGATTCTATCGTTCCTTCCCCTCCCGCTTCGGTGGTGGAGCCCCTGTTCCTACTGTAGGCCCTAGGTTCCATCTCGGTTACTGCCTTGCTGAGGTGCGCTCCCCTCTTTCTGCCCCTCCTCCTCCAGACCCTGCTCGTCCACCTCTGGTCTGTCCTCTCGCTTCTTTCCCTCCTTTACTCAGTTTTCCCATGCCCCCTAACCCTGACTTTTTTTACCCTGATCCTGACTGCTTTTTTTTTAGTGTGCTGTGTTCCTTTTTCACCTTTGTTTCTTCTTTGCTCTCTGTGGCTCTCCTCTCACTCTTTGCTGATGTCTTTTCTTCAATGGAACATCCGTGGATTTTACGCCAATTTCCTTGACCTCCAACTTCTCATTTCACAGTTTTCGCTCCTTTGTGTCTGTCTCCAGGAGCCGATGCTTGGTGCTCGTCCTGGTCGCTTCCGTGGCTATTCTTTTCTCTCACCCCCCCCCCCACCCCAACGACAGCTAGGGTCCATAATTCTTATGTTTTCTTTATTCGCTCCGATGTTCCCTTTGTCCCCTTACTTTTTTCCTCGCCTCTCCAATGTTCTGCCTCCCGTGTCTTTGTGCGTAGATGGTACACGGTTTGTTCTATTTATCCCCCCCCCCCCCACCACTGTCCCACTTTCTCTTCCCGATCATAAACACCACCTAGATTTCTTGCCAGAGCCTGTGCTCCTGCTGGGTGATTTCAATTGTCGTCATGCCCTTTGGGGCGATGTGCTGACAAACACCCGGGGTCGTCTCCTTGAACCTTTCATCCTCTCTTCTTCCCTATCCCTTCTTAATTCTGGTGAGCCCACTCATTTGGACTCTCGGACTCGCTCCCTTTCTTGTCTCTATCTTTCTCTGTGCTCGTCATCCTTTTCCTTAGATTTTGGGTGGAGAGTTCTTGATGACCTTCATGGCAGTGACCATTTTCCTATCCTTGTTTCTTTTTTATCTTTTCGCCCTCCTCTCTCCTTCCCTAGGTGACGGTTTGTCGAGGCTGACTGGCGCCTCTTTACTCTTCGTGCTACTATTTCCGACCTCTTCATTCTCCCTCTCCCTCCTCCTTTTCTTGACACTGTCTTTGACGCTGCCCTCCACTCTATTCCTCGCTCTTCCTCTCGGGGAACGCGGAAGTGCATTCCCTGGTGGAATATGGACTGTGCTCGGGCTGTCCGCTGTAAGTGTGCAGCCTGGAAGAGACATCGCCGCCGGCAGACGGTTGAGTCTTTTCTTTTTTTTCGGAAGGCGAGTGCGGTGGCCCGTAGGACCATCCATGCATCTCATCATGCTTGCTGGGCGTCTTGTGTCTCCACCGTTATGTCCGAAACTCCTCTCCCACTGGTCTGGAAGCGTATCCGCAAGATTGCGGGTAAGTTCGTTCCCAATGTCTCGCCAGTCCTTCGCCTCCATGGTGCTCCTGTGGCGGACCCGCTGCAGGTTGCGACCGAACTGGATTCCCATTTCTCCTCCGTTAGTTCTGCTTCTCATCTCCCCCAATCCTTCCTTCCTTCATAAGCCTTTTCATGAATCTCATCCTTTAAATTTCTGTATCTTCACCTTCCCTATAATGATCCCTTCTTTCTCTCTCTGAGCTTCAGTCTGCCCTAGCCCTTTGCGGTTCTACGGCAGCAGGCTCCGATAGCATTCATTATGAAATGCTTCGCCATCTCCCTCCGTGCACATCCCAGTATTTACTGAGTCTGTACAATCGGATCTGGGAGTCGTCGTTGTCGGTCCCTGAAGACTGGCTCGATGCCGTTGTCCTCCCTGTTCGGAAACCAGGGTTTCTCAGGTCACCCCCGAAGGACTTCCACCCTATAGCCCTCACGAGTTGTCTGCAAGCTCTTTGAACGTATGGTTAACGTTCGTTTGATGTGGTACTTAGAACACTATCACCACCTCTCCCCTTCTCAATTTGGTTTTCGCAAGTGCCGCAGCACAACGGATGTCCTAGTGAACTTGGAGGTCTATATTCGTACTGCTTTTGCTGCGAAGACATCCGTTGTTGCCGTCCTTTTTGACCTGGAAAAGGCTTACGACACTACTTGGCAGTATCATATTCTGTCTCAACTTCATTCTTTTGGCCTTCGTGGGAACGTCCCTCTCTTCCTTCAGAGCTTCCTCTCTCGTCGTTCCTTTCCTGTGCGGCTTGGTACTGCTCTCTCTGCCCCTTTTCGGCAGTATGAGGGTGTTCCCCAGGGTTGTGTTCTGAGCACTACTCTTTCTAGTTGCCCTCAACGGTCTTCTTTCCTCTCTTCCTTCTGGCGTCTTCTCTGCTCTCTATGTTGATGATCTTACCCTTTGCTGTTGGGGTGATGATTCACCTCCCCTTCAACGGCGGCTTCAACTTGCGATTGATGCCGTGTCGTCTTGGGCCACCGATCATCGCTTCAAGTTCTCTGCTTGTAAGACTTGTGCTATGACTTTTACTCAGAACCATGTCGTTCTTCGTCCCTCTTTGTCGCTTTATGGTCATCTCATTGTGTACAGGGATTCCGAAAAGCTCTTGGGGTTAGTCTTTGACACTCGTTTGTCTTGGTCGGCCCATATCTCTTACCTCCGAGTTGAATGCTCTAAGGCCCTTAACCTACTTAAGGTTTTGTCCCATACTTTTTGGGGATCGGATAGGCTCACACTCCTCTATTTGCACTCCTCTCTCTCTCTCTCTCGTCCTGTCTAAACTCTATTATGGTTGCCCTGCATACTCTTCTGCTTCTCCTTCTACTCTTCGCCGTCTTGATGCTTTGCACCATACTGGGTTGCGTCTCAGCTCTGGTGCCTTTCGTTTGACTCCCGCCCTCATTTTGTATGTTGACACTGGCTCTCTCTTTTCAGGACCACCGTGATCGCTACTGTCTTCGCTATCTTGCACGGTCCTTACAACATCCTTCCTCTCGCCTCTGTCGTGCTTTGACTTTCCCTCCTCCTGTAGCTCCGGTTCTTCTTCGTCTCCCACTTTCTGTCCGGTTATCTCACTTTTTCTAGGGTTTCTTCTCATATTGTTCCTTCCTTGCCTTAGTGGAGAGTCCCCATTCCCAAGTTTTGTACCTCCTTGACTTGTATTACTAAAACTTTTACCCCTCCTACAATTCTGAAAAGCCTCTTCCTTGAGCACTTTTCTTCGCACTCCCACTCTATTTCTATCTTCACCGATGGGCCTAAGTCTGCGGACGGTGTGGGCTACTCTGTTGTTTTTCCTGACAGTACTTATATGTGTCGCCTCCCTTCGGAGGCTTGCGTCTTTACAGCGGAACTTTATGCCATTCTCTATGCTCTCCCTCTCTTGCTTTCTCATTCTTATTTCTCCTTTGTGGTTGTAGTTGACTCTTAGTGCCCTCATGGCTCTAAGGTCCTTTAATCCTGTCCATCTGGTAGTCATCGAGACTCAACATTGGCTGTTTCTGTTTTCTAATAAATTTAAATCAGTAGAGTTTTGCTGGGTTCCCAGCCATATTGGTGTTTCTTTCAATGAGCGTGCGGATGCTGCCGCTAAGGAAGCTATCCGTTCTTGTCCCATCTCCTGTAAAGGTATTCCTTATTCCGACTTTTATCCTGTTATTTATTCCTCCATCCTTGCCCGTTGGCAGGGTTGTTGGTCCTCAGAGGTTAGTAACAAGATGCGTACTCTCAAACGTAGTGTGTCCCCGTGGCCTTCCTCCTACCACCGCAACCGGCGGTGGGAAACTGCATTGGCACAGCTGCGGGTTGGCCATACTGGCTTAACACACGATCACTTAATGGAGCGCCGCCCTGCTCCTTATTGTCTGAATTGCGTTGACCCTCTTAAAGTTATGCATATCCTTGTTGAATGTCCTGACTTCCAGGACGAGCGTGTGTCTTGCTTTCCAACCGTCCCTCGCGGTCACTTGTCCCTCAATAGAATTCTAGGTGAATCGGATACTTTTGATATCATTTGCCTTATGCGTTTTTGTTCTTGTATTAGCATCCTTGGTAATATTTTGCACCCTCTGATTATTTCGCACTCTAATGGTGCTACATAGCCTTCCCAGTTTGGTGCCTTTTTATAATTACCTTACCTTATCTTATGTTAGCCAACCTGGCATTTGCCGCTGATGTTATCCTCTTGATATGGGCTTCAGGGGACAGGTCTGGCGTGATGTAAACCCCCAGATCATCTTCTCTGACTCCTGAAGTATTTCATCTCCCAAGTGATACCTTGTATCTGGTCTCGTGCTCCCTACTCCTATCTTCATTACATTGCATTTGCTTGGATTAAACTAACAACTATTTGTTCAACCGTTCCTGCAGCTTGTCCATGTCTTCTTGAAGCCTCAAGCTGTCCTCTTCTGTTTTAATCCTTCTCATAATTTTGGCGTCGCCAGCAAACATTGAGAGGAATGAGTCTACACCCTCCGGGAGATCATTTACATATATCAGAAATAGGATAGGTCCAAGCTCTTTAGGACTCCACTCCGCTGATGACTTCACGCCAATCTGAGGTCTCGTCCCCCTCACTAACTCTCCACTTCCTATTGCTTAGGTACTCCCTTATCCACTGGAGTGCACAACCAGTTACTCCTGCCTGTTTCTCCAGCTTATGCATCAGCATTTTATGGGGTACTGTGTCAAAGGCTTTCCAACAGTCCAAAAAAAGTGCAGTCCGCCCATCCATCCTTCTTGTTTAATCTTTGTCACCTGATCGTAGAATTCAATTAAACCAGAAAGGCAAGATTTTCCCTCCCTGAACCCATGTTGATTGGTTGTCACCAATTCTCTACCTCCACACGTACATTCGCATGCGTGCGGGCTATAGGGAAATTTTTTTTAATGTGTTGGGGTTTGATGGGTAACTATCTAATTTATATTAGTCTGACTTGTTTGTTAACCAAAGTGTTATCACCGAAGTCATATTTTATTGCAGTTTTAAAGTTAATATAAATAAAAGTGAGCTGATAATGTGGTTACTTGCTGTAAGTCAGGTTAATAAGTCAGGTTAAATAAGTTAATAAGGTTAATTACGCGTGAAAATGTTAATTTAATTAATTTTATCACTTTCACGCTTCGGTGACCCCTGAGTGAGTCAACAATTTTTGTGTTGAGAAGGGTAGCATGGTGCGCTCACAAGTACAAAGAAAAAATATTTGTATAAATTCCATTTACTATCCGATCTACTTGGGGATAGTTTACAAATGTTCGCAATGAAATTTACGTTTTCTCTAATAGCCGAACAGCTTATTTCGGAGAACGGCGTGGCAGTGAATCGTCGTGGTAAAACAATTGTATTATTGACACGACGAGTATAATCGACATAGTTTTTATATATGTTGCCGGTCGAACTCATCCTTGTGAGACCCTTTATACTTATGTTCTTCTAGAACATTCTATTGCGAACACATTGGTACAAATATTAAATACGTACATCGAAAAAATAATGTCAGGACAGTGAATTGAACACTTTTCAGGGCGGGTTTTGCCGATATTCCGCCGCGGGTGCCACTTCCCACACTGTTTTTGGGTGGGCTGCGACATTGATTCTATATTTATATTCATATGTCCGTGTAGAGAATTTTATTGCGACTTCACTGATATCAAAATTAACGCTGTAGCAGAAATGTGGGCTTCACAACCATGAAGAGAGTAGAAAACATTTTATTGGTGTTTGGCGCTCTCGGCTAGTGATCTCAGTAGTTCTTTATTTGGTGTTGATATACCTTATGCTTTCGAGGCATTTTATAGGCATGTTCTTATAGACAATTCTATGGCGAGGACAGTGATACAAAAATTAAATACGTACGCCGACAATTAGTGTCAGGACAGTCAAAAAAGTATACACTTTTCGGTCTTGCCGCGTAAGCGCTCGAAACCCTGAAAGAACATAGGCACGTTTTTTTTTTTCAATATGCCGGAAGCGGCAAAGAGAGAGAGAGAGAGAGAATGAGAGAGAGAGAGAGAGAGAGAGAGAGAATGAGAGAGAGAGAGAGAGAGAGAGAGAATGAGAGAGAGAGAGAGAGAGAGAGAGAATGAGAGAGAGAGAGAGAGAGAGAATGAGAGAGAGAGAGAGAGAGAGAGAATGAGAGAGAGAGAGAGAGAGAGAGAATGAGAGAGAGAGAGAGAGAGAGAGAATGAGAGAGAGAGAGAGAGAGAGAATGAGAGAGAGAGAGAGAGAGAGAATGAGAGAGAGAGAGAGAGAATGAGAGAGAGAGAGAGAGAATGAGAGAGAGAGAGAGAGAGAGAATGAGAGAGAGAGAGAGAGAGAGAATGAGAGAGAGAGAGAGAGAGAGAAAGAGAGAGAGAGAGAATGAGAGAGAGAGAATGAGAGAGAGAGAGAGAGAGAGAGAGAATGAGAGAGAGAGAGAGAGAGAGAATGAGAGAGAGAGAGAGAGAGAGAGAATGAGAGAGAGAGAGAGAGAGAGAATGAGAGAGAGAGAGAGAGAGAGAGAGAGAGAGAATGAGAGAGAGAGAGAGAGAGAGAGAGAATGAGAGAGAGAGAGAGAGAGAATGAGAGAGAGAGAGAGAGAGAGAATGAGAGAGAGAGAGAGAGAGAGAGAGAGAGAATGAGAGAGAGAGAGAGAGAGAGAGAGAGAGAGAGAGAGAGAGAGAGAGAGAGAGTGTGAGTGTGTGAGTGTGTGAGTGTGTGAGTGTGTGAGTGTGTGAGTGTGTGAGTGAGTGAGTGAGTGAGTGAGTGAGTGAGTGAGTGAGTGAGTGAGTGTGTGTGTGTGTGTGTGTGTGTGTGTGTGTGTGTGTGTGTGTGTGTGTGTGTGTGAGAGAGAGAGAGAGTTGGGGTCTTGATGGTTATCGTTGGGAAGATTAGTTTCAGGATGGGGGGGGGGGAGGGTTAATAAGTCAGGTAGCGCGGCCCACAGGTCGTCCTTCCACGCCCACATCTACACCCAGCGCCAAACACCATCAGTACAACACCTTTACTGCGTCAACTCAATGCTCATCTAATAGCATAACCTCTTGAATATTTATTTTATTGTTTATTCTGTAGGCCAACTCCCACTCTGCTATTGAAGATTGTGTGACTGTGCACAAGGTCGTACAGAGTACCATTCATATTCCAGAGTCTTGGTGATGTAGGGCAGTGCAAATAGTAAATGTTGCCAGCTGGTTTTTATGTTTTTTAGGTTTATTAGATCATTAGGTACTAGTACAGAGTATTTGAATATGGCTATGTAGTAGATCTTAGAAAATTCTGGGAGTTCATATTTGTATAGAATTTTAGATCATGTGAAGACTAATGTTGATTGAGTGATTCGCTACTGTCCAGATGCAATGCCCGAGAGTGATGTGGTACTGGAATGCATTGGCTGTTATTAAAAATTCCATAACATATATATTTAATATTATTGGTATTGCTAATTTAATATAATAGGTATTGGAATGATTAGGTAACAATATGCAGGATTGAGGCTGGGAAGTAAGTTGGTAATTATCAAAAGAAGGCACCAAATCGGGAAGGCTAGGTAGCACCATCAAATGTGCGGAATAATCAGAGGGTGCTAAATATCACCAAGGATGCCAATACGAGAACAAAAACGCATAAGGCGAACGATATCAAAAGTAACCGAGTCCCCAAGAATTCTATTGAGGGACAGGCAACCACGAGAGGCGGTCAGAAAGCAAGACACACGCTCGTCCTGGAAGTCAGGACATTCAAGAAGGACATGCACGACCGTAAGAGGGACAATGCAATTAAAACAATAAGGAGCTGGGCGCCACTCCATCAAGTGACCATGGGTTAAGCGAGTATGGCCAATACGCAACCTCGCCAGAGCTGTTTCCCATCGCCGGTTACGGTGGTAGGAGGATGGCCACGAGGAAACAACATTTAAGAGTACATAGTTTGTTACCAGTAACAGACGACCAAGAAGCCTGCCAACGGGTAAGGATGGAGGAATGGATAACCGGGTAAAAGTCGGAATACGGAATACCTTTACAAGACATGGGACAAGAGCGGACAGCTTCCTTGGCGGCAGCATCCGCACGCTCATTTAAAGACATCAATATGGCTGGGAACCCAACAAAACTCAACCGACTTGAATTTACTGTGAACAAGAAACAGTCAATGCTGGATCTCGACAACTACTGGATGAACCGAATCAAAGGACCCGAGAGCCATGAGGGCACTACAAGAGTCAACAACTACAAAGGAAGACTGACAATGAGAAAGCAGGAGACGAAGAGCATAGAGAATAGCATAAACTATGCTGTAAAGATGCTAGTCTCTGGAGGTAAGCGACACATTAGTGTGATCAGGAAAAACAACAGAGTAGCCAACACCGTCTGCAGACTTAGACCCATCGGTGAAGACTAAAACGGAGCGGGAGTGAGAAGAAAAGTGCTCAAGGAAAGGCGTTTTAGAATTGTAGGAGGGGTAAAAGCTTTAGTGATACGGATGAAGGATGTACAAAACTGCAGAAGGGGGACTCTCCATGAGGGCAGAGAAGGAACAACACGAGGAGAAACATTAGAAACACGAACGGAAAGAGAATCCTGTAAGCGAGATAACCGGACAGAAAGAGGGAGGTGGTGAAGAGGACAGGAACCGCAGGAGAGGTAAAAGTTAAAGCACGACAGAGGCGAGAGGAAGGATGTTGTAAGGACCGCGCAAGATAGCGAAGACAGCAGCGATCACGACGAGAGTTTGCAGACAACTTGTGAGGGCAATAGGGCAAAAGTCCTTTGGGGAAGTTCCCAGAGACCCTGGTTTGCGAACAGGGAAGACAGCGGCATCGAGTCAGTCCTCAGGGACTGACGACGACTCCTAGATCCGATTATACAGACTCAGTAAATACTGAGACATGCACGGAGGGAGATGGCGAAGTATCTCATAATGAATACCATCGGAGCCCGCCGCTGTAGAATCGCAGAGGGGCAGGGCAGA
This sequence comes from Procambarus clarkii, assembly GCF_040958095.1. NCBI lineage: Eukaryota > Metazoa > Arthropoda > Malacostraca > Decapoda > Cambaridae > Procambarus > Procambarus clarkii. The sequence goes on along the minus strand of NC_091166.1, from coordinate 25,056,569 downwards.
ACGAAGTTCAGAGAGAGAGAGAGAGAGAGAGAGAGAGAGAAAAGGGATCGTTATAGGAAACTCGAAAACGAGTGCAGAAATCTAAAGGACGAGATTCAAGGACAGGTTTACGAAGAAGGAAAGATTGGGGAAGATGAAGATCAGAGCTAACAGAAGGAAAGTGGGAACCCAGTTCGGTAGCGACCGGCAACGGGTCCACCACAAGAGTACCACGGAGGTGAAGGACCGGTGAAACATCGGGAACGAACTTGCCCACTATCTTGCAGATACGCTTCCAGATCTGTGGCAGAGTTGTTTCGGACGTAATTGTAGAGACACAAGATGCCCAACATTCACGTTTAGCCATACGGATGGCCCTACGGGCCACCGCACTCGCTTTCCGAAAGAAAAGAAAAGAATCGGCCGTCTGCCGACGTGCGTGCGTGCAGCCTCTTCCAGGCTGCACGCTTACAGTGGACAGCCTGAGCACAGTCTGCATTTCACCATGGAACCCACTTCCGCGGACCCCGAGAGGAAGAGCGAGGAATAGAGTGGAGGGCAGCGTCGAAGACAGTGTCATGAAAAAGGAGGAGAGCGCGAGGGAGAGGCAGAAGGGAGACGTCAGAGAGAGCAGCACAGAGGGTAAATAGGTTCCAGTCCGCTTTAGCAAACTGCCACCTAAGGAAGGAGAGGGAAGGACGAAAAAGAGAAAAGGGAAACAAGGATGGGGAAATGGTCACTGCCATGGAGGTCACCAAGAACCTGCCACGTGAAATCTAAGTAAAGAGAACAAGAGCAAAGAGAAAGCTCAAGACAGGAAAGGGTGCGAGTCTGAGAGTCCAAATGAGTGGGCTCACCAGAATTCAGAAGAGACAGGTTAGAAGAGAGGATAAACGGCTCAAGAAGGCGACCTCGGGTATTCGTCAGAACATCACCCCAGAGAGAATGACAATTGAAATCACCCAGCAGGAGCACAGGTTCCGGTAAGGAGTCCAGGTGTTGTTCAGATCAGGAAGAGAAATCAGAACACTCGGGGGGGGGGGGGGAGATAAATGGAACAAACTATGTACCATTTTCCCACAAAAGATACGAGCCGCATAACAATGGAGAGGCGAAGGAAAAAGCCAAGGGGACAAAGGGGAACATCGGAGCGAATCAAGAGAGCAGAAGAATAGGAGCCGAGCACCGAATTAGGACGAGCACCAAGCATCGGCTCCTGGAGACAGACACAAAGGGGTGAAAACCGCGAAATCAGAAATTGGAGTTCGAGGAAATTGGCGTAATAACCTCGAACGTTCCATTGAAGAGTAGACATCGACGAGAAGAGAAAGGACAAACAACAGAGAACAAAGAAGAAATAAAGGCCAAAAGAGCAACATAGCACGTTTAAAGAATATCAGGGTCAGCAAAGGGGGCATGGGTAAACTGAGGAAATACAGAGGGAAGGAAGCGGGAGAACAGACCATAGGTGGGTGGGTGGGGTCAGGAGGAGGAAGGAGGAGGAGACAATGGAGAAGAGCAGTCAAGGACAGCAGCAGGAAGAGGGGAAGCAGAAAGAGGGTAGTGCACCTCAGCAAGGGCAGCAACGGAGAGGGAAGCGAGGGCCAAAGAAACCTGCATAGCAGGAACAGGGGGCGCAACCACCGAAACGGGAGTGGTAGGAGCGATAGAGGCAGAAGTAGAGGCCGAGGAAGAAAGCGAAACTTTCTTACCCGCCGGGGATGAGGAAGGAGAGGAGCCAGGCTTACGCTTCTGACTTAAAGAGACAGGTGTACCAGCAACTACGTACTTGGGCAACGGATTCTAGCACCTCAACAGGAGAAGCTGAACGAGAGCACACACGACAGCCGTTCGGAGAGCGATGGACATCAGCCCGCACCGACAGGCGGTGGGGAGAGTCAAGAGACGGAGGGGAAGGATGGGAAGGAGGAACGCAGGGAGACGAGGAAGAAGACACAAGAGACAAGACAAACCGGGTAGAAAGAAGGGGAACCCCCAGACAGAGGACCAGAAGGTGGATCCTTCGGGACAGAACTCAAAGGAACAGAGGAGGGGGCAGTGGGCGTATCAGGGTCCAAGGCCCGGAAACGGTTGAGAGTCTGAGGAAGGTTGGGAAGGACGAGGAGAGGATGAGCGCAACACGCGAGCATAAGAGATAGTAAGCATAAGGCAGGAAGCTGCGAACGTGGCGCCCTCGCCTCAGGAAAAGATAAAACGCTCCCGATGCTTCAAGTTGAGGGACGGCTGCCTCAAGCTTGTAATGGACACACGCATGGGAGAAGGTAGGATGAGCCTCACTGCAGTCGAGACAACGAGCCCGGGGAGAAGTGCACTCCGCTTAGAGTGACCTTCGCCACCACACAAAGGACCGAGAGACAGTTCCAGAGAAGCGGAGGGCACAATGCCCAAACCTCCAGCACTTGTTACAGAGCCTGGGAGAAGGAATGTACTCCTGGACAGAGCACCTGGCACCAGCAAGAATGACAGAGGGTGGAAGGGTCCGACCATCAAAGGTAATCTTAACAACCCGGAGGGGTTGACGGCGAACTACCACGAGGGGGACGAGTAAACGTGTCCACCTGGAGAATAGAATGGCACTGGGCATCAAGGATATGTCGAATATCGTCGTGGCAGTCGCGCAGATCCCGAACACCGGTCGCAACATGGGGCGGGAGGAGAATAGTGCCAACACTGGCGTTCAACTGAGCGTTCTTTGAGACCCGAACAGGGGTCTCGCCAAGGCAAGGATAAGGCAGCCAAACGGGAAGCTGCATCCTGAGGAGCAGCAGTAAGAACACACCGTACCGAGACGAGTGGGGTTGAAGGTAACAGAGGCATCCACGGAATCAACGAGATGTCGATTGGAGGGAGAAATCGTCAGGAGGCGCAGAATCAAGACGGAGATCAAAATATTTGGCCCATGAAGCGGGACCAAACAAGGTATGATAGGTATCAGAACGGGAAGGAATCGAGCGAGGGCGGCCGTGACGAGGATGGCGTTGAGAACCCCCAGAGAGAGAGGGGGGTTAAAAGGCGCAGTAGTTTACAACTAGAGAAGGAGCCGCGCCAGGGGACGAGGTAGTCACCACTGGGGGCTTGGGGCTCGACCCAACCACAGAGGAGGGAGGGGAGCCGAGGGGAGGAGGTCAGAGAGGCCAAAGGAGGAGCAAGGTCAGGGCCCAATGCAGCGGAGGCTACAGAGCCCGGTCATCCAACATGGACCCAACTTGGGGGCTTGGTCGCCCACCCCACGAGTCTGAGAAGGTAAAGGAGAAACATTAGAATCGGTAAACATCATCGCTACGAAAAAAGAAACATTCATTCACTAATGTGCCCCCCACACCCACCATGGAGCCACAATTAGAGGCAGGACACCCAACAGGAAGCTATCGCCGAACATTCTGGGGCCTCCTAGGGGTGCGTCGTGAGTATACGCCCCACAAACGCCGCCTTAAGAACCGACAGTCCGTCGAGATAGGGTTGAGTGACAAAAGGGGGATTGACAATAAAAGGTTCTCCTCGCTCTCGATGTTGGGTACTACAGTTCTACGGGTGCAAGAATATGCCCTCCTCAAGCACCGGGCGTCAAAATAGAAGATGTCCAAAGGAATAACCAAAACAAGCAAAAGGTCGGCAGGAAACGGCAAGCAGATAGGAGAAGAGGGGGGGAGAAAAACGAAAAGTTGCTCAGCACAATTGGAAAGGATGGCAGCAGGAGCACAAGGCTACAAAGGACAGAGGACTGTCCCAAGGAGCATCACACTCCGGCAGCCACCCACTAAGCCCCCTTTACTGCATCAACGAGCTGAGCGAGGAGGGCGGGTTGAGCCTGGGAAAGAAAGTCTACCAAGAGCTATTTTTTGTATCCATGATCCTTTATCCCCTCCCTAAGAAAAGGCTTCTCCACCAATATATTGCCAAACTAAAAATTCTGTGTTCTTGAGTCGAGGGAAGAATTATTTGTATGTGAGAATCAGTAGCCAGGAAGTGTTGTGTAACAAAGTAAATCACTGAACAGCAGGTGATGAGATGCTCTAGCAACCGAGGTGCTTTCTCCTTATAAATAGCTTGGATCTCTGTTTGGCCGTGTGTCCTCCTTTCTTTGGAGTGGGAAAATAGATTGTGTGATAAATTCTAGAGCATAGGATAGTGGGCCAAAGGTGGCAAGTGTTGGCAGGGGGCGACTGGCGGGTGTGCACGGGATTACCACTGCTCGGGACCCCCGTAGACGATACACACACAGGGGGACAGGTTATACACAGCATGACTGCTTCACTACTGATTGGGACTAGTAGCATACAATGTTACACACCTGGACACATGTCTTAACTCAGGTGACTAGTGTAAGATTCATCCCTTATGTCCGACTGGGGTGGCGCTATACCTGCAACCCCACCCCCCCCACTCCACTGTTTCCCCTCCTTGACTATTGCCCTTCCGACTGTACCTTCTTACACACGGCACCGAGTGTGACACTGGCCTCTTACTTTCTCCAATTTTTTTTATCACTTCAATCATTGGCACTATTATTTCTCTTGCAATGTTGCTGCAAGTCTTAACTACCTTCTATGGTTTCTCTCATCTATTTTATAACAATGCATTTCTGCCCCTGATATTTTGTTTTCTTTATACAAGGATGTTTCCATGTTCTTTCCTTTTCACCAATTACATTTCATTTCTTTCATCATGGTTTTTCCACTTTGTTCTTGCTCTTTATATTCATCATTTCCCTGTCTTCATTTTCAGGTTAACTTTACACTTACATTTTCTTAGAATTTTAAAGAATGAATTTTTACTCTAGTAGAAATTCATAACAGTTTCTAACTACCAGTACCATGTTAAAATTATATAGTCTTTGTTGCATGTTTATTTCTATTGCAGCTGTAACTTCTTACAGATGTTTCCATCATTATAACTCAAAAGTCCAGTCAATAATAATAAAACTATCCTTCATTTACTTACAAATTGTTAAGCAAAATCCAGCTTATCATTACTGGGGCAACATCTAAGTAACTGAATCAGTACTAACAAATTTATATAGGCCTACGTATCTACGTAGATATAGGCCTACGTATCTAACATAGGCCTCCACACTGGGCTGGATGGAAGGCCTGGAGGAGCTCTGTCTACTGCCAAAAGTACACAGGCTGAGATATATATTACTGTTAAATAAGACCACCGACTGAATATACCCTAACAAGTGAGGAGTATATGCAAGACAGATTACATATGGTAAGCTTAAACCTGAAATACTGACATCAAGAAAAACTGGCAGTGGTCCACATGTCTGCCATGTGCGTGAGGTGAGACTCCTCCATACAAGCATGGCAGTATCCACTACAATTAACATAACAAGAGAAGGATTCAACTTCCTTGGCCTTAACCGCTTTCAGTCACACTTTTAACTGTACGACTCCAGAGCTCTGCAAGGCATCCGTGGCTCAAGGAAACGATAAATAATTATCAAAGAAGGCACCAAGCCAAGAAGACTATGTTGAAGACTATATAGAAGACTATAACGGCTGGCTCAAATGCAGTAGAGCAAAGCCGAATAGATGCAGGGGATGGGGGGGGGATTCTCAGGAGGACCCTGACTGTTCCCTGGCCCTTGCTAATTTGCATGAAGAGGTAGTGTTACCTGCCGTCACAGAGTCGGACAGTAATCTTTTCTTCAGCCACTTTGCAATGGTTGTAACGAGTCTTGAATGGCCCAAGAATCAGTGGGTACCTAGGCTGCAAGATTGATTAACGGGTAAGGCTCAGGAGATTTTTGCTTCCTTATTCATTACTCGGTGTTTTTATTATGATTTTGTTAAACAAGGAATTTTAGATGGGTATGAATTAAATCCTCGGGCACATAGGCAAAAATTTAGACACTTGAGACGCTCATTAAATCAATCAGATGTTGATTTCCTTAGAAAAGAGACAGGTATTTTTTATAGGTGTCTACACTCCACTAGTGAACACATTTGCTGGCCTGAAAGATCTCCTTCTCAAGGAGGAGTTTTTATCATGTTTACCTGACAAAATTGCAGCCCATAGGGTTGAGAAATGTAAAACAAATCTGCTCTCAAGTGGCTTTGCTGGCAGATGAACAGAGCTTTGGCATATTGTGCCTTACTGAGCACAATATAATTATTCCCCTGTTATTGTTAATGTTGCAAGACACCCTATGAGATCACCGACCAATACCCACCTCCTCAGCCGTGCCCACTGCAACTCTGATGAATTCTCTTAACCCTAAGCAACCGGTTCACCAAACTCAGTCAAGGTTCAGACCTTATAATAATGTTAGGTTTCCTTCCTAGGGCTCAACCTAGACCCCCCCAGTCTGACCGCTTATGAATTCATTATAATAAGGGGTCATTTTTTTAATTATTTTTTCCAGTTTTACCCAAATGTCAAACCAGTGGGTTGTGTATTGAGACCTAGAGGGACAACTGGACACTCAATTGATAACCCTTCAACCCAAAGGGTTGAAGGGTTATGAACCTTATATTATTCTGGACAAATACTGTGTGGGGGATGACCAGTGGAAACCATGACTATGTTGAGAGACACGGGCTTCTCCCAGAGCCTCATTATTCAGAGTGCTTTAGATTCCGTGGAAAAGAGGATCCAGATGAGTGTGTTGCTCTGTAGCATCGCTGGTGCGGTTCAGTCAGCCTCCTTGGTCCATATTAGGTGTCTTAACCCCGGAGTTTTGCACCCTAGCGATCTGTGAAAACTTACCCATGCCTGGTACTGATGTGATGACGGGACATTACCTCGCTAGAGAGCACAGCACCCGCTTATTTGGTCATGTTGACCCAGCCTGAGGGAGTGTCCTCATCCCAGCCTGTTGCTGAGAAGGATTCAGTGTACCCTGCCTGCACGGTTATTAGGTCGATGAGACCCAGTAGACCAAGTTTTGCAGCAGGTGAAAAGGTAGATTCTAGAGAGGCCCGGACAACTTCTGTTGAGTAGGAAGTGGACCTCACTGATACTTATGGCAAATTCGGAGGATGGTATTTAAACGCAAGCGTTGTCGACCCTTCCTGGGGTAATCAGTGTTGACCACAGGGAGGAAGTCGGTCCTGGGGGTATTTCCCCCAGCCTGCCGAAGGTTGATGCCTCCAACTTAAGTACCTTATAGAATAATGACCAGTTTAGCTATATGTTGTAAGGAGGCAGTCTCTTTGGTTGAAGCCTTGGCTGAGGGGAACTGTTTATTACTACCATGAACAGTTTCTGATGAGCAAATGGATGTCCCCAGCACATCCCCCCTTAGATGGCTGTGAGGGAATTATTCTGCTTGTCCCCAAGGCTTACCGAGAGCAGGTCCTCCAGGCGACCCTTTATGATCCCATGAGTGGACATCAAGGTATTTCTAGCATGTACTACAAAATACTTACATTTTTCTACTTGCATAAGGTAAAAAAGGACGGCCTAAGGTATTGTAGGCAGTGCACCATTTGTCAAAAAATAGGGAAACCAAATCAGGCCGGGCCCAGGGCTCCCATGCGATCTATTGTTGAACCCCAAGAACCATTCTCCCATGTGGTAATTGACGGTGTGGGGCCCCTGCCCCGGACCCACTCGGGCAACATCTATATGATTACCTTAATGTGCTCGATTAGACTTCCTGAAGAGTATGCGATCCAGAACACTAGAACCAAGACACTTCTCTTCTCAGATACTTGTGCCAGTTGCTCATTGTTTGGTATGCTTAAGATCACTGAAACTGATAATGAGGCCAATTTCAGGTCAGACTTATTCAGGGAATTCTGTGACTCATCCCCTCGAGCACCGGTTCGCTAGCCCTTACCATCCGCAAAGTTAGGGAGCACTGAAGAGGTTTCACCAGACCCTAAAGCAGAAGCTCTAAACCACGGGAGAGGGGTCCCAGTTAAGATGGGACGAGAATAATCCCCCAATGTTTGCGGCCCGGGAAGGGTTACAATAGTCATTGCGTTCCTCCCCCCTTTTGACCTAATGTTTGTACATGTAGTTAGGGGTCCCCTTAAAATGCTAAAGAAGAAGCTAATGGGTGATGTTTCTGCCTCAGTATGGGAGATAATTTTTGGGCGAGGGAGGACAAATTGTCTAAATGTAAGGAAGTAGCCCTGGAAGGGGTTCCAAGGGGTTGTCATAGCCAGGGGGTGGAAATGGGGGACGAGCTCCTATGACCTATAAAATGCTCCTATACGGCATGTGTCTCAAATAGCCTCTGACAACCAAATCCAACTCCTGGCCTGCACAGGTGGCTTAGTCTAAGTCCGGCGGAACCGCTTTTACCGACACGAGAAGGGGCGAGGGCGTGCCTCTGGCGCCTTAAAACCAGCTGCTCCGGGTAGATGGGACTCGATAGTCTGGGAAGGCAGCCCATCTAGGGGAAGGAAAACCCTGATTTTAAACCTCCGCTGCCTTGCGGCCATTCCCCTTTTTTGGGGAAAGGCTTCAGGAGTCAACCTCGAGGAAAAATCCGGAGTTGGAGCCCCTAAGGCAGTTCGTTGTTGACGTCGACCTCGTTCTGGCAGCTCCTGCGACGTTGCTGGAACCATGTGTATTGGCATTTGCCTTTCTATTGGATAATTTCAGCAACGTGGAGAGGGGGGGGGGGGGAGACCTGCTGCCTGGGTAACAGCTTCTCCATATCTACCTACCCAGGCTCTGCACCCTGGAGAGGGCACTCCAGCTCCGCCTCACAGCGTCGAACCAACACGGGAAGCGACAGTCTACCGGTTTTAAGTCTTCTGCTCGATTGGCGAAGAGTGTGACGCCAGGGGTTGCTTCCGACGGTGGGAGGGGTCATCGCGCCCCACTGGGCAGCTACCGCCCGCCTCAAGCTGGGCAAACCCCAGCCAATAAGGTGTTGCCTCGCCACGGTCCGTTAACCTCACTGGGTGCGTGGGGTTTAGGGTGAAAACCGACAAGCGGCCCGACAACTTTGCACCAAGCAATACCAAACCTAAGAAGAAAATATCTACTGCCCTAAAGCTGTCCTTCTCACATGGAACGTCAGGACACTGACACCAGGTTTCTCTGACGACCTGCAAGAAATCAATGACGCCCGAAAAACAGCAATCATCGATAGGGAGCTGAGCAAACTGCAGATGGATATTGTTGCTCTCCAAGAGACCAGGCTCCCTGGATCAGGATCTGTGAGAGAGGCCCTTCTCTTTCTTCTGGCAAGGAAAACCACCTGATGAGACCAGAGAACATGGTGTGGGATTTCCAGCCAGGAATGCACTGTTGGGATACATTACGCCACCGATGGGGGAAACCGAACGAATTCTGTCTCTGCAACTGCACTCCCAAACAGGACCAGTCAATATAATTAGTGCATATGCACCAACCCTGACTTCTCCAGCAGAGGCAAAGGAAAAATTCTACGATGACCTCAACAGAGTCATAGCGAAAATCCCTGTAAAGGAGCCACTGTTCATCCTCGGCGACTTCAACGCCAGAGTGGGTGCCGAGCACATCATTTGGCCCACTTGTCCGGGTCAATTCGGCATAGGGAGGATGATGAGAACGGGCAACGTCTGCTAGAACTCTGCTGCCTTCATGGTCTTTGTGTCACCAACACGTTCTTCGGCACAAAGCCTCAACACCGAGTATCTTGGAGACACCCCAGATCCAAGCACTGGCACCAGCTTGACCTGATTCTTACCAGGCGTGCAAGTCTACCCAGCATCAAGATTACGCATAGCTAGCAGAGTGCTGTCTGTGACACCGACCGCTCCCCGGTATGTAGCAGGGTCAAGATGCAACCAAAGAAGATTCATCACTCGAAAAAGGCGGGCAGACCTCGCATCGACACCACCAAGACCCGCAACCAAGACAAGGTGGAAGATTTTGCACATGTGCTCGAGGAAGCTCTCCCTGGCCCAGCTTGGGTCACTACCTGTAAAAGATGGGAGCACTTCAGAGAGACTGTGTTCAACGCTGCCATTTCCACCTTTGACAAGAAGACCAGCAGGTCGGCAGACTGGTTCGAGGCTCACTCGGAAGAGATGACACCTGTCATCGAAGAGAAGATAAACGCCTTGGCAGCCTACAAAGCCTGCCCAAGTCAGCGCAACTTACAGATCCTTCGGGCCGTCCGCTGCAAAGTGCAGCAGAGCGCCAGGCTATGTGCCAACAACTATTGACTCCAGCTCTGCTCCCAGATACAGACAACGGTAAGGGGAATGTATGACGGCATCAAGCAGGCCCTCGGCCCAATCCAGAGGAAGACCGCTCCTCTGAAATCTGCCACTGGCGAGGTGATTCAAGACCAGACACTGCAGCTGAAGCGCTGGGTCGAGCACTACTCTGAGCTATACGCCAGGGGCAATGTGGTCACTGAAGACACCCTGAGCGCCATTGAGTGTCTGCCTGTGTTAATGGAGCTCGACAGCGAACCATCCCTGGAAGAACTCGGCGATGCCCTAGACTCCCTTGCTTCTGGTAAATCTCCCGGCATAGATGGCATTCCTGCTGAGACCTTGAAGTGCTGCAGAGGTAGCCTGCTCATGTAGCTGCATGAAATTCTCTGCCTCTGCTGGGAAGAAGGAGAGGTGCCACAGGACATGAGGGATGCTAACATCGTCACGCTGTATAAAAATAAAGGTGACAGGGGCGACTGCAACAACTCCCGTGGAATCTCCCTCCTCAGTATTGTCGGAAAGCTGTTTGCTCGAGTCGCATTGAAGAGGCTCCAAGTACTTGCAGAGAGAGTATCCAGAATCACAATGCTGATTCAGAGCTGACAGGTCCACCAACGACATGGTCTTTTCCCTCAGACAACTGCAGGAGAAATGCAGGGAACAGAAGCAGCCACTCTTCGTAGCCTTCATAGATCTGACGAAGGCCTTCGACCTCGTCAGCAGGGATGGTCTGTTCAAGATCCTCCCCAAGATCGGATGCCCACCCAGGATCCTCAGCATCATCAGATCTTTCCATGAAAACATGAGGGGCACCGTGGTCTTTGATGGCCTAACATCAGACGCCTTTGACATCCGAAGTGGAGTAAAGCAGGGCTGCATACTGGCTCCAACCCTATTCGGGATTTTCTTTGCAGTTATGCTGCGGCACGCCTTCGGATCTGTCACGGAAGGCATTTGCCTCCGGACCAGGTCGGATGGAAAGCTCCTTAACCTCGCCAGGCTGAGAGCAAAGACGAAGGTTCGGCTGAGGTGTCTGCGCGACTTCCTTTTTGCCGACGACGCAGCAGTCACTGACCACTCAGCCGAAGACCTCCAACGGCTCAACCCGCTTCAGCAAGGCCTCTCAGGCTTTCGGACTCCCCATCAGCCTGAAGAAAACACAAGTCATGGGACAAGGAGTGGACTCCCCACCTGACATTGGCATCTCTGATTCCAAACTGGAAGTCGTTCACGACTTCGTGTACCTGGGCTCCACAATCTCTGACTCCCTCTCTTGATACGGAGCTAAACAAACGCATCGGTAAGGCATCTACTACCATGTCCAGACTGACAGAGAGTGTGGGCCAACAATAGGCTAACTGAGTATACTAAGATTCAGGTTTGTGTGTCCTGAGCACTCTCCTATATGGCAGAGAGTCTTTGACACTCCGCGCCCGCCAGGAAAGACGGCTGAATGCCTGCCCCATGCGCTGCCCTCGACACATATTGGACATCACCTGGCAGGACAAGGTGACAAACAACAATGTCTTGGGGAGAGCAATAATCACCAGCATGTACACAATGCTGAAACAGAGACGAATGCGCTGGCTCGGGCACGTTGTGCGAATGGGCGATGGCAGGATCCCCAAGGATTTCCTGTACGGAAAGCTGATGCAGGGAAAGCGTCCAACAGGCAAGCCCCAGCTACGGTACAAAGATGTATGCAAGAGGGACCTGAACCCCAGTGGGGAAATTGTAACTAACCTCCCCTCTTATTTGTAGTGTGGGCGGGGAGATGCCGACTCATTTGCAGGAGACTGAGCAGTAGGAGATGCGAGAGCTGTTGGTAGAGTTCGACGAGTTGTTTGGGGAGATTACATCCCAGACAACATTGGTTTGCTATGATGTCCAACTCACCGATGCTACCCTTATTCAGGGGTACCCCTATTGGGTGAACCCCAAGATGTGCGCTCTCATCCATAAGGAGGTGGACTTCCTCCTCCAGCATGGACTCATCCACCCAAGTAGCAGCTCCTGGTGCTCGTCGTGTTTACTAGTGTCAAAACCAAGTGGTGCCTGGCGGCTGTGCACCGATTATCGTCGTCCCAACAAGGTCACTAAAGTCGATACATATCACTTGCCCCTTTTAGAGTGTATTTACCAGATTGGTCATAACCTGTATGTGTCAAAATTTCACTTACCCAAGGGTTATCAAATTCCCCTCATGGAGCGTGCCAGTGAGGTCACCGAGTTTATCACCCCTGATAGGACGTTTGAGTATCTGGTTATGCCTTTAGGTCTGCATAATGCACCTGCTACCTTCCAGAGATTGATGAACTCTGTATTGACTTGTGTACATAATTGTAGGGCTTACTTGGACGATATTGTATTATACAGCCCCATTTGGGAGGAGCATGTGGTAGGATTACTCAAGTTATTCAGGTCCGTGATGCGGGCAAATTTAATTTTCAATGTACATAAATGTAGGTTGGCCCAAGGAACCATTGTGTATTTCGGCGATTAGGTCAGGCAAGGAGAGGTAATCCCCTTCAAGACAAGATTCAGGCCATCGTGGGCCATCCGGTGTTAACGAGTAAAAAAGAGGTACAGAGATTCATAGGTACGATTGCCTACTACTGGAGGTATTGTAAAAATTACTTCATTGTGATGGAACCTATGACCAAGTTGTTGAAAAATGGGGGTCAAATTCAGGTGGAAACAGGAGAGTGTGAACAATTTCGAGAGCCAAAAAGAAACGTTATCTTCCCCAGTGTTGGCCAGCCCCCATTTTGATCGAGGTTATCTTGAGATGATTTCAGGGCTTAGTGCCCCCACGGCCCGGTTTCTTACCTGGCCTCCTTTTTGTTACTCATCCCCAGAAAGTTGCTTGTAGCAGCTGTCTAACTCCCGGGTACCTATTTACTGCAAGGTGAATGGGGCTATCAGAGTGAAAAAAAATTTGCCCATTTGTCTCTGCTTCCACCGGGGATTGAACCCAGAACCTCAGGACTACGAATCCAAAGCGCTGTTTACTCAACTGTCAGGCGCCGAGTTGTCAGGCAGATTAGCAATATATCCTGTATATTGATGCGTCTGCACCTGCACCTGCACCTGCAGGTGCAGGTGCCTGATAAGTGTCTGACTTATGTGTGTGGGGGGAAGGGGGCGGGGCAGTATTATTTAAAAAAGGGGGAAGATACTGTCGATCATCAAGTGTATATTTTTTCCAGGAAGTTCGATAGTTCGAAGGTACGGGGACGGTAATGTTTTCAAAAAGGGGAAGATCGATACACTAGATCGACAATATTATTTTTCCAGAAAGTTTGATAAAGCCCAGAGGAACTATTCAATGGTGGAACAGGAAGCCTTGACCCTAATCCTAGCTTGCCATAAAATATGCTATGGAGAGCAATGTGATTAAATTTCGAGAGTAACTATTCGCATAATGAAAATCCCCAGCTCTGGTACTAAGGCACAGAAAACTGGGTACTATTAAAACTGACTTCACAACTCTTCAGTAATGTACGAGATAAAATGAGCTCCACCACAATCACACACTCCATGAACAGTTCTTTACTTACGGGATGTAGGCAGTTTCTTGTGCACTAGGCTATCTATAAAACACCATAATAAGAATCTTCCACTCTACTGGTGAATACTAAACTGAATTGCCATTATACTTAGAGTATAAGTGCATTAAAAATGTTGGAAAACTCGACATCATTTTCTATTATTAAATACAATCTGCAGATAATATTGCTGCTGTTGTATACACAAGTTACCCCATAGAAAATGTAGCTTTTAGTGGAATTATCCATCAACAGAAAACGGGATATCATTGCCACAGTGCTATAAATTCACCAGCTATTCTGTTGGTAATTATTCCTAAATACCGTAGTCTTTGGACTTTGACCCTCATAAAAACATATTTGAATTAACTTAATTATCTGTATCAATATAAAGTAAATGTGACCCTTCTATCACTTATTGACATCTGGACACGAGAGCCAGGCGTCAGTGGTGGGAGGTCAGCTATTGTTCAAGAACAGTGGCAGGAGGAAATTCAGCTCCTATAATTCTCCTTTGAACGAAGTGTTATGGAGATCAAATTAGTGCTTCTTCCATTATCAACACGCAGTCAACATCTAAACAAGGGAAGCGTCTTACCTAAACCCGTTTATCTAATCGTTTCTGGCCAGTAAATGTTAAGTAGATATAGAGCAAACCGGTTAGTACATTAGACAAGCCATTAAACTCAGGAACGAGAAGAGGAAGAAAGAATTAATCTTGGGACATCAGTTCCTTGGGTGTTGGAAGCCAGCCTCACATGAGGATTATTTGGTGTCAACATCCTAGTAATACCTGGTGGACTAAGCCTACCATACAATAAGATAAGGCACCCAAATTTATTTACTAATGTACGTAGTTTAATTACCTGCATTTATATAAATTTAATATAACCCCCCCCCCTGATGTGTAAGGATCGATTTGTGAGAATATTGTAGAAACAGTCCACTAAACATACAAATTGCTATCGAAAGAGATAAATTAACGTATATACAAGTTCTATATAAATTCATATAAATTAAATAAATATAAATCTCACAGGTCGGTTCCCACCTATTACCTAGTTTATAGGACAAAACAACTCATTAGTGCCAAGGCCACAGATCACCAGGCCATGTCTCCATACTGCCTCCCAGTCGACAACAGACACCAAAAGCCCGCGCTTCTAGCTGCATGCGGCCTGCAGTCAGACGACTGTGTTCGAGCGCCTCGGCCTAGTAATTTCCCTACCAAGCCATCTCTAACTATCCTTCATAGGTTTCTCATTTGAGAGGTAGAGAAGTAGAGGTGCATTCAGTCACAAACACCTCCGGTAGAGGTCTGATTAACGCAGTGATGGCTGTGCCAGGCAGCTGTAATGGTGGAGGGATGAGATGTTCCTAATGTGTGTGCTTACACCGGAGCCATGCTCACACCGGGCAGTGTTGGCAACCCATGCAGTCCACACTTGTGCCTACTGGCTGCTTAGTTCTTTTTCTGGGCCAAAGCGACAGTGAAGAAGCAAGTTTTGTGGAAACTTTAAAGTGATGGGAGAAATGGGACAGCGAATGGGTTTTTCTAATGATTAGTATTTAGTTAGCTGAGTTTCATGAGGATTCTTGCTAGTGTTTTAAAGTAATGGGGCGAGTGAATAATGTAATGTACAGCTAAATGATGTTATTAATAACAGACGAAAGAATAGTTTTTTTTTGATAAGACATATATTAATAAGGACTACATATGCCTGACACATCATTGTGTACTTAAACAAGATATCTTCTTATCTTGAAAAAAAAATATCTACATTTAAATTGACTGCTAGATTTTTTGTGTCACCAGTAATGAAAAACAAAATGGTGTAGTTGTAACTAGCAATTTCTGCCCATGTGAGTTGACAAGAAAAGTCAACATGCATCGGAACTCTGAAAAGAAGCATGCTATGGCAAGGAGATTAGAGGCCAAGACTGGAAGCTCAACTCCAGCCTGTCACTCCCACCTGTGTTGTGGTAGACAGCACAGCGGCACTGTTGAAGCTAGACAGTGAATGGTGTGGATAAAGTTTCTTGATGGCTGTGCCAGCAGCACCACCCCAAGGCCAGTTTGTGGTGCACTGGCACAGCTCTCGATACTATCACGTTCACTCAAGTCTCAAAATGTGAGGGAGTTAACTTTTTGCACTAACATCACACATAATAAAAGTGTTGGAAAGTGATTAGGAATCAAATTTCTAGTTTTATGGAAAACAATGAGTTGCACAACCCAGGACAACATGGATTTAGAGCGGGAAGATCCTGTCTGTCACAGTTACTCAACCACTATGACAAAATCACAGAAGCCCTAGAAGAAAAGCAAAATGCAGATATTGTATACACAGACTTTGCAAAGGCGTTCGACAAATGTGAACATAGGGTGATAGCACACAAAATGAGGTCAATGGGAATAACTTAAAATAGGACGCTGGATACTCACTTTCCTGTCGAACAGAACACAGAGTAACAGTCATTCAAATAAAATAGAGCCCAAGCAATGTTTAAAGCTCTGTACCTCAAGGTATAGTCCTTGCACCGCTACTGTTCCTTATTCTTATATCAGATACAGACAAATATACACGTCACAGCTTCGTGTTATCCTTCGCAGATGACAAAAATCAGCATGAAAATTACCTCTGTTGAAGACATTGAAAAATTACAAGCAGATGTCAACAAAATTTTCAATTGGGCAGTAGAAAATAACATGATGTTTAGCAGTGATAAATTTCAGGTACAGCAAAAATGAGGATCTGAAACATAATACAGGGTACAAAACACAATTTAATCTTCCCATAGTAGAAAAAACAGCATGTCAAGGATTTGGGAATAATGATGTCCGACGATCTAACGTTTAGGGAGCATAACCAAGCAAATATTGCGTTAGCCAGAAAAATAATAGGATGGATTGCAAGAACTTTCAAATCCAGGGATCCCATCCACAATGATTGTACTCTTCAAGTCACTTGTGTTGTCCCGTCTCGAGTACTGCTCAGTACTCACTTTCCCCCTTCGGAGCAGGAGAGATTGCTGAAATAGAGGGAATACAGAGAACATATACGGCACCCATAGACGAGATAAAACACCTAAATTATTGGGATCGTCTCAAAGCTCTCCAAATGTACGCTCTAAAAAAGGAGACGAGAAATACCAAATAACACACACATGGAAAATACTGGAGGGCCAGGTCCCAAATCTACACGGTAAAATAACAACGCACTGGAGTGAACGATTAGGAAGAAAATGCCAGATTGAACCAGTGAAGAGCAGGGGCGCTATGGGCACAATCAGAAAACACTATAAAACATCAGAGGTTCGCGGTTGTTCAACGTTCTCCCAGCGACTGTAAGAAATATTGCTAGAACAACAGTGGACATCAAGAGAAAACTGGACTGTTTTCTAAGAGAAGTTCTGGATCAGCCGGGCTGTGGTGGGTATGTGAGCCTGCGGCCGCTCCAAGCAACAGCCTGGTGGACCAAACTCTCAAGTCGAGCCTGGCCTCGGTCCGGGCTTAGGGAGTAGAAGAAGACTCCCAGAACCCCCTCAAACCAGGTATCAACCAGGTGTTACGACCCTGGATTCCTTAGTTGGAAACCAGAGGGCAAATTGAGCTCTAAATAATTACTTTACATTAATTTATAGAATTGAATCATGTGGGGAAGGATATTTAATTACAATAATATTTATATCATACTCCTTAAACCCAGGGGTATGCTCTATTCCCTTCACCCTTGCCAAACTTAAGATGAATCTTGTTTCTCACAGAGCATTCAGACTCTGAGCTTGTTGTTGATTTAATATAATATTGAACTAGTTATCAGCTATTCTTAGAACTATTAAAGTAACTAGTAACGAAGGCCGGTGAAGACTTTTATTGTTTATAGCTGCATGATCAACTAGGTATCTTCCCGGTAAGAACAACGTGAGAGAGCTCGGGGACTGGAGTCCTGCTTCCTTCTTGTCTGGACTACTGTGCTGGGGTCACACCTCTCCTGTGTGGCTCTATCTCCTCTTCCTACTTCTCTCTTTCCTTACCCCATTCTGGTTTTTTCCACAGTTAAGTTTGTTAGGATTACTGTACTTGTTACTGGCTAGGTGTGTGT
>NC_091166.1:24998803-25028803 GCF_040958095.1 Procambarus clarkii | reverse complement strand
GAGGGCTTGAAGTGGTTGGAGGAGGGGGAGGGGCAGGCAGGACTGGGTATAGTAGAGGCAGATGTTGACATTCACCACAGTCGGGCCTCTCCCTTCAAAGAGGTAAACTGCCTTGTGGTGCCACTCCTCAGGCCTATTTGTCGCCGCCGCCGCTCCTTAGCTCTCTGGAAGCAAGGTCGAGGAGGGGAGGAGGACCACCCCCTGTTTACAAAAAACTATTACGGTCATTGACTTACCGCATTTACTGGCGAGACGACCTACCGCGAACAGTCCTGCCTGACATGAAACTAATCACCCTCTTACACCGGCTGAAGACTTCGGAGATCAACACCACAAACAGAATTGGGCGAGAAATTTATACGTTTTTGCTAAAATATTATACACCATCTGGAACTTCCTACATAAAACACACTTTTAAATAAATAAAAAAACACGAGAATGTGACCCTCGCTATTAAAGCTTCTGCGTACCTCACCCCCCCACCCCCCACCTTAACCTGCTTCACATGCCCCGATCTCCTGGGGTTCATCCCTCCATGGAAGGGGGGGGGGGGATGTCCCTCCATACCGCCAACATTACAAAGATGCCAGCTTCGTACAGAGCACCTGTTCACTCTTAGTTTAAGACTTATCTTCCCTACTTTCTCTTATTTTTCTCATTTCGCCATTTCAACAGGTCAAGTGGAACAGTCCAGTGGCCCATGCGGTTACCTGTAAAATCTGTGGGGGGCCACTTGACTTGGGCATCTGTTCACCCTTGTAGCAGGGTTAGGCTGTCTTAGGGGACATTCTGTCCACACATAGGAGAACAAGTCACTGAGGGCTACCCTCTGCGAGTCCCAACCAACCAAGTGGAATATCCAAGTGTTTATCCAAGTCGTCTGAGCACTCTCAAACCCACTGAGGGGGATCTACCCCTCAGAGCAGGTTTATGACTGCTGGTGCTGATGACTGGTAAGGCTTGCTGCCTGCTCTTCCATTTGTGTTAATCATCACCATATGATTATCAATGAAAACCAGGTATCGGAGGAGGTTAGAGCAACAATTAATGCCACCTGAAGAAGCAGGTATGGAAGAGGTAGCTGCTGGACCCTCAGGGCTCTCCCCTACCGTGACCAGTGACATTGTCACCCCACCACCCAGTGATGGGTTTGTTGAGGTGGTAAATAAGAGGCTGAGAAGGAAACGAGGGAAGCAGAAGCCTGGTGAACAACAGGGTGGAAGGCGTCCCGTAGCACCAAGGAGCGAGTACACACGTCTGACCTTCCCTAAAGGCACGAGTGTGGCTGACAGGATTGTGTGGAGTAAGAAACTGAGCGTGGTGTACCTACCTGGCTCCTCAGGTGTGGTACGTCCACATGTCAACTCCCCATATGTGTATGTTTTAAGAGAAGCAGCAGGTTGTGGAGGCTCTTCTACAAGGGAAAATAGGTGATGTAAAGCTCTCCCCTCTAGATATTCCAACACGGAACAAGAAGATGGATGAATACCTTGTCTACAGTACAGTCACGGGTATCCACTAGAGTGGGTCTATGAATTAGACGGGGTACACAGAGCACGAAGATTGACTAAGAATGGTAAGCCTACTGATCAAATAGTCATAGTCTGGAAAAAGCCTGACCCGCCACCTGACCAGTATTGGTTTGGTGGGTTGTATGCGCGCCCCAGCACGTTCAGGGTGTGGGAGCCGAACCCTGTGGAGTCTTACGAGTGCTGTGGCAGTGGCCACATAGCTAAGTACTGCTGGTGCCCCACACCCAAGTGTGCTCTGTTCCGGTCTTCATGCACTGAAGGACTGTCAGTATGAGAAGACCAGAGACCAAAGAAAGTAGGAGCAGGAACAACAGAACACTGCAACAGCAGGACAACAACCTGAATCTGTGGCTCCGTCTAAACCGCCGCTGAAGTGTTTCAGATGTGGTACGGAAGGAGTCACCATCTAGCACTCAGACTGTACCAAACGAGCCTCCCTTGGCACAAGGAGGCAAGTGCCCGAGACACAACAAGTGCCTACTGATGCCGGCTCTAGTACTGTTGACCCATCCCATAGTGGTGACAGTACCAGCAACGCCCCTGACAACACACAACAGCCTGAGACAACAGTTAATGGACAGTTGGCAACCTTGCAAGCACGGGTAGCAGAACTGGCTGAAATTATACAGACGCTACGTAGGGCTCCTCCACAAGAGATACAGCAGCCTCCTCACTGCTGTGTCACAGCCGTGGCCCGCGCTGGTAAAGGTTCCTGCGGTGGTGGTGGTGGTGGTGGTGACGGCGGCGGCAGCAGAGATGAGAGCGACAACGGTGGCGGTGGCAGCGACGTCGTCAGTCAACTCAGGGATGACAGCAGTGTTAGTGACAGAAACATTAACTGGAAGAGGAAGTCGATCTGCATGAGCATATTTTAAAATGATTCATGACCTTTGTTACGACCCTGGGTTCTCCAGTGGAAACCAGAGGTCAAAATTGAGCTATTAAACTTTCTGGTAGTACAGTTGTGCATCTCGAATGGCAATTGTTTGTATCTTCCCTGCCAGACGTAAGACTATTATTGTTTCTCAAAGAGCATTTAAAGACTGAGCTGGGGGTTGATTATTGAATAACATAGGCACCAACTTTGCTTACTAATACTTTCTAATCATTCATAAAGTAACAATACGTTGCATAGGGGAAATCTTTAATGTGCTTAGCTGCACGATCAATTAGGCTCCTTCCGGCACCACGACATGAGGGAGGCTAGCTGGTCGCTAGGAGCTCTCTCTCTGCTGTGGCTGGTGTTCGTGTGGATAAGACCTACTCTGTGGCTGCACCCCTACTCTTCTCCCTTCTCCTCTTACTTATTTCCCTTACCTGAAGTTCCTGTATCCTTAAGTTAAGTACGGGGCATTATTAAGTGAACCTACTCTGGTAGTAAATATTGGTGAGACCTGGGGTTAGTATTTGCCAGTGTTTTGTTTACCCCTAAGTGTTGTGTTTTGTATTAGGGTACCACATGGTCTCACTACCCTAAGCTGCATCCAGCTTCAGCGCTTATCCAGTAGTACTTTACCCTAGCTTGTTATTAGTGTAACCTTGTATCCTGCCTATGTGGACCAAGGCTTTTAACGTAAGATAGTGTGGTAAAGTTATTATTATTGTTATTGCTGTGTGGTGTATATGGGGGGTTGTTAAGGGGTTAATAAATAAGTACATGAATTACAGAGTATCTCTTCTTCCAGTGTGGGAGCGCATTGATCAACCCTTAGACTAACATATATGGTCTTGTAGCAAGTTATTACTACTGTGGATAGTTTATTTTGGGGGCCGGGCCTTTTAGCTCTCCCATATTTGATACTCTTGTCTTCAAACTACCCTTACCTCTTAATAGTACCAGTACCCCATAGAAGCCCCACATCTATTTTTGTAACAACCTTAACGAACGCGCTAAAGCCAAGTACAAGAATTAAAAATATAATATTCTGAGTGACAGTAATTATGCTATACGACTTAGAGAACATTCACTCGTGGACCATCCCGAGTTGCTCAGTGATCAAGAAACTGATTATGTCACCAGATGTTCCTGACAACACCAAACGCCAGGTTGGTGTGGCTCTTTACGTCGTAGTCACTTATTGACACATTGTGTAAGTGGGACGAGGACAACAATAGGACCACCAGTCCCAGGGAGGAACAACACCAAGACGATGGCTGCTGTTGACACAAGAACCATTAGGTTTCTCAGTTGGAACATTCGTAGCATCAACAAAAGACTGAATGACCTTATTGCACATGTTACCAGTAACACAGATATAATTGCTTTACAGGAGCCCTACACGTCCAATATGATAAACAAAACCCCACCAAAGATCAGAGGGTATGCATCGTATAACAACAGTAACGCCACAGGCCTATTAACATACATCAGAAGTGATTTACCGCACATTCTTGTGAGCACGTCACACAATGTACACACAGTACCATCACTTTCATGTACAAACTACAGCAGGCCACTTTTCATTCCTCAACGTATATGCCAGAAGCCAGAAACTCTGTGTAACATTGCTCCCAGATCTAGACAATCATGGGACAAAATACATGGGAGATTTTAATGCTAGACATATTACGCTGGGAGACATTACTAACAACGATAATGGATGCAAATTTATCAAATATGTTTATGACAACAGATTAACCGTGTATACTACGGATACCCAAACTCATTTATTGGAGGCAGACGATTATGTAATGGGTAGAAACTGTGTGCAAAATAGGATGGAATGTTCGTTGGTAAATCACTTGGTGATCACTATGCAGTTTCTGCTTCCTATGAGGTACAGTGTGATGTACCTAATAGACACCAGAGATGGAAAATGAATATTCCATATAGCTTGCATGACCACTTTATTAATTATATATCAAAATGGTATCAAGATTACACAATAACAAATGTACAACCCTTCTCCAGAGATCTCCAGCGGGATCTCCACACCCCCATTCAGCAACGGTAGACGACCACTGACAGCCAGAGCTCGACGTCTGCACCCTCTGGTGGCGCAGCCAGCACTCCACTACGACACATGGGTGTGTTGGGGAACAGGTCGTAAGCCTAGCAGAAGTGGGCAACACCTACCACCACCCAAGTGGGTCCTTGACCCCGTATTTGTTAAAGAACATGAACGAGTAAAGCAACTTGGAGATACGTACAAACGAACCAAAGCACAAGGTGACTTGCATGCATTTCTAGTGGCAAATAGGTGAGACACATGAGCAACGTTATACGTAATAAACATTGGGAAGAGTTCCTACAAAGTATAAATGAGCAAACAACACTTGTTGAAGTTTGGGAAAAGATACGAAAAATCTCTAGAAGCAGCCCAACCAAACCGCTGCACCACAGCCCACTAGAACAAGCAAACATCCTCCTTGATCAATGGGCACTAACATCGAGCTACGACTCACTCCCAATTAACATACAGCACAAACTTGATGATACACGCCCCAACAGACAACGAACCATCAATCTTGCCTGTACAGCTATCGACGTGTCGGACCTTAATGATGTAACTGAATGGGAATTAAATCATGCACTACAGATGGGAAAATCAACTGCTCCTGGAGAGGAAGGTATTACTTACAGTCTACTGAAATTAGTCTCACACGTACCAGTTAATCCACTATTAGTGTTGTACAGGGCGTGAGACGTGGCGGTTTTGACATGGCGGGGCCTTTCACTTCCTCCTGTTTTGCGGGTGAATTCCGTCGGACTAGAGTTCTCGTGCAAGGCTGGTTATCCGGCCATTGAGTTGGTGATGTGCGACATGCTTCGTGTCCCGGTGGAGGCTGTATATGGAGTTGAGCTTGTTACGGCCCACCGGGTGATTGTCAAGTTCGTGCGGGAGGTGGTGTATCGGGACTTCCTCCGGCGGTACGAAGGGCATTCGTTGCAGTTGCCGGATGGCGCTGGCTCCGTTACGATCTCGGACCGAAGTGGTGCCGTGACTTATGTCAGTGTGCACGGTGCGCCCCTGGAGTTCCCTGAAGACCTTCTCCGGCGCTTCTTCGGGAGGATTGTGCTGTCATCAGTGTGCGGGTGAACACGCTTTCCTCGGGGAAGTATGTTGGGAAGCAGACAAACGTCCGTACCTTAGGTATGCGCCTGCGGTCGGATATCCCATCTTCTGTCCGGCTGCTGGGTTACTACGTTCAGGTGTATTATGCCCGGCAGCCCCGTACTTGTTTCCGGTGTGGCCAGTTAGGGCATCAGGCTGCCGGGTGCTCTGAGGCCCCTGCTGCATCTGTTAACTTGTTTCGGGAAGAGGATTTCCCGCCGCTCCCTCAGGGCGTGGATTTCGGAGATGAAGAGGGGCAGGTCCCTTTCGCTGCTGATGCGGCCCCCCCTGCGTCACCCGACATGCCCCCGGTGGATGTTGTCCCTCCGCCGAGTGTTCCGGTGGCTCCTCTCGCTGGTCACTTCGCTGTGCCAGTTGCTCCCAAGGGTCTTCCGGATGGTCTCTGCGGGTCATCTGCGTCTTCCTCGACTCCTGCTGCTGCGCCTGGTCCTGCACCCTCGCCAGGTGTTACGGCTGTGCTGGGTGTTGGGGGGGGGGGGGGTTGCAGAGCATCCTGTTGTGTTCGGCCCGGTTCCCCATGTGGTTGAGGCTGCTGCCGTACTGCGACGGGCGTTGGTTCGCCCGGTTCGTGAGGCCCGTGGTTCTGGGTCCGCCTCCGGCTGTGAGGATGTGCAGCCAGTGTCCAAGCGTTCCAGGCGTTCTTCTACTGCTTGGGCTGATGTGGAGGACTACGATGCAGGTGGAGCTTCGGGAGATGATGTGGCGATTCCGGGTGCTACGCACTCTACGTCGCTGGTGGTGGCTGATGTACATGTGTCTGCTGTTGACGATGGTTATGCGTCTGATTTACCTCCTGTTCTTTCTCCTACAGAAGGTTCTACGCAGTGGGAGGTGGTTGCTCCTACAGACGTGGGTGGTGTGGGTTCTGGTGGGAGCCGAGGCCTCAAGCTGGTGCTGAAGAAGGATGCCAAGCGTGGGGGGTCCAAGCAGGTGCAGCATTCGGTGGTTGACGCGGGGCCCTGTGAGGCAGTCGAGGAGGCTCCCAGTGCGCTGCCCATTGCCCGGCCTCGTGGGAAGGAGCCTCTCCCTATCGTCTTGGCCTCCGGAGTGGCGCATGATGATGAGCATCCTTTGCGGTTTGACATTGTTGACCGCGTGTGTCCTGTTCCGTGGTGCCCTTCTTCCATCTGGGTTCGACGGGCTCAGTGTTTTATTGTGGGTGTGCCGGAGTTAATGCCTGATCCTCGTACGGTTTGTAATGATCCTGTTACGGAGGACGTCATGTTACTTTGGGAGGCGTATTGTATTCGATTCCCGGTGGTGGAGTGGCCGGATAGGTATGAGAAATTTTAGCAGTGTGTGCTTGCTGTGTGTTTGGTGTGTGCTTGGACCTGTGGTTTGTTTGAAATGTGTTGTACCTATTGTGCGCCCTTCAGGACGGTGTTATGTTTGTTCTCATGACTGTTGTTTTGTTGTATTTCTTATATTTCCGGTATTGTTTCTTTTTCTTGTGTTTTATTATGTTTGTTTTTGTTGTCGGCCCTTCAGGCCGGTGTTTAGTGTCTTTGTATAAATTTGTATTGCTTTGTTGTGTGCTGAAGTGTCTTGTTATGTTTCTTGCTGTACTTTGTTGTTATATTCTCGGTCCTTCAGGCCAGTGCATGTATGTTGTTGTGTTTGTGCCTGTTTTGTTTTCAGGTGTGCGTGTTATGCTTGTTTATTATTATTGTTTATTTTGGCCTCGCCCTTTGTTTACGGGGCGGATGGCTTGATGTGTGTTTTTTTATTCCTGTATTGTTTGTGCTGTGCGTTTGACCTGGTGGTTTTTATTGCTTTACCTGTTGTACGTGTTTGTTCTTTATGTTTTGTTTGGAATGTATTGTGTTTGTCCTGTTCTGTTTCCTGTTATGCCTCTTGATGTATGTTGTTTTTCTGGAGGTTTTGTTTTGTGATGTTGCTGTGATTGCTACTTTGCCATTGAATTATGTTTTGTGCTTTGATGTATGCTGTATTTTTCTATGTTTTTCTCGTGTATGTGTTTTGTTGTGCTATGCTGTCGGCCCTTCTGGCCGGTGGTCTATTGTTTTCCTTTGGTATGTATTCTGTATTGTTTTTATTGTATTTAATTTGCATGGTTTGCATGTAAAAATAAAAAAAATAAAAATAAAAAAAATAGTGTTGTACAGAATGAGTTTACGTGAAGGAATATTACCTGATGCTTGGACAAAGTGTCATTGTTCCCATCCCCAAACAACACTCAGATAATTATAGACCAATATCTCTAACATCGTGTGTCTGTAAAGTGCTTGAACGTATTGTTCTTAACAGACTCGTGTATCGTATACAGGAGCACCTGTCACCCCAACTGTTTGAATTTATGCCTGGGCTCAGTACACAACACTGTTTTGCTCAATACTTTGCACATATTGAAACTTCCCCTCAAACAGTCTTCATTGACCTAGCAGCAGCTTTTGATACAGCAAACAGAGAAATCATACTGGAACAGCTTGCCGAGCTGGGAATACAAGGAAAAAAACTGAAATGGATAGAGGGCTATTTGTCTAATCGAACAGCATATGTTTTGTTTAATGGTGTTAAAAGCACAGAGAGCAAACACTTTGAACTGGGAACTCCACAAGGAGGGGTCCTCAGCCCCTTGTTGTTCAACGTTCTGATGCATAAACTTATTAAAGATTTTCCAACTAATAATGAAGACACTGTCATTTGTTATGCTGATAGCCTGTAAACATATGCCTCCGAGCCTAGAATGCAAGTTTTGCTCGATGCTTTTGCTACTAGAGCTGAGGAATGTGGCCTCCTTATCTCTGTACAGAAAACTCGTGCCCTCATTACATGTGGTATTCCACCACCCAATCATCATATAGATGGGCGAGCACTTGAGAACTGAGAGTCTTACAGATACCTTGGTGTCCCCATTAACGACCCTGGGTACCTTTCTTCTCTCAAGAGGAGACTGTGGGAAAGATTAAAGCCCTTGCGGGTCCTTGTTGGTGTCAATCATGGAATCAAGGTGAGACTTGCTAGAATGTTTTATGTATCATTTATACGCTCTGTGATTGACTACAATGCTCTACATCTCACACTGTATACTGACAAAGAGCTGAAATCTCTTGAAACCTTGCAAAATGAAGCTATGCGTCTCATCCTTGGGGCTCCAAAGTCCACGAGAATAGGTAATATGAGAGGAGTTAAAATTACCTACCATAAGTGAGAATTTTGTCTATTAGCACAGTTTTCGGCATGAAGGCATTGAGTAGATCTAGACAACACATGAAGTTTAAGCTAAACTTTCTAATATGCTGCACTCACATGAGTTCTATAGAAGAACGAAATCTGATTATGTATTTTGGTTCTACAAGGTAGCCAACTCCATCAAAATATTAAATATGTACCCAACTCAATGATTAATCAACCAATTACTCCATGGGATAACTGGGATCTATCAGTTGATTTTGTAAATGCGCCCAAGAAAGATAGTGTGCACTCTACATTATTAAAGCAGTTAACACTGAAAAGCATCACTGAAAGTACTCAGAGTATGGGTAACGATGTGTATCAGCACTATACCAACGGCTCTGTAGAAGAAGGTGGACGATGTACCGGATGTGCATGCAATACATTTGAACAATCTTCTCTCGTACATACAGCAATGAAGCGCGTCAATGACTGAGCAAGTACAACTCAAACCGAACTTGCAGGCATATACTTTGCCATGTGAATTTTTAAAAGAAAGGCAGTGGACTTATATACTGTGACTCGCAGAGTGCACTCCTGGCATTGAACGCACATAGTAGTGACACCCATAAAATAGTCAGTGATATTCGAATGAATGTTTTAGCTGCTAAAGAAAACAGATTTGAAATTAAATTCCTATGGATACCATCACATGTTGGCATCTCAAGGCATGACACTGTTGATATGCTTGCAAAGACAGCCTGTAGAAAACCAGTGGTAGAAATTGATATGGGTGTTTCATTAGCAGTGACAAAGAGAATACTTAAACAATTATCTAATGAAGATCTCACTGACCTAACAAATTCACAAAGACCTGAAAGTTGTAGCATTAATTATTATGATAGATATCGTGAGGAGACATTCAAATATGGGACTAATAGAACAAGAACCCGCAATGTGATGTTATAGTGGCCAGAATTCGCCTGGGATATAAACGTATCTGGCAGCTTAACTCTACGCTATCTATACATATTTTCATATAACACACCTGCACATTACTTGTTCATCTAACACAACTGCTCCTATACTTACACTTTTACCCACCAACACCTACTTGCCGACGACCCCTCGCCTCCACCCACCCACCGCAACCCACAAACAACCCGCTTGCTGACGCATGCGCTCCCTAGGGACTCCTCGGAACCACTTGTGACTACGGACACATGCCACACCTGAGCAGGGGGCCTAATTGGATCACCTACTCAAGTGTTGCGCATGGTCGTAGTCATACTTTACATTACCAATAGTGAATTGGCATCAACTATATCCCGCCTAACTAAACTGCTTAACTTTTTGAACACCTTCCCGTTACAGTTACGGCCACAAATATATTTCTGGTTAATGTGCCATGTGAACGACTGATGACATGCGAAAACATGCAAGAAAAAATATAGAATGCTTGACTATTAAACAGCTAGGTTAACAAAAAGCAACGTGTCCTGAATTTAAGAGAATACTATGGGTAAACAATTAAGGGTCAGGAACCGAAAAATATTGACTAAAAATCGATTATTTTAGAAATACTCCAGTTAAATCATGTGGGATGTCGCATCAGAGTCGTGAACGTTTCATTCTTATTTTACAGGTTATTCCCCCCCCCACCCTTCCCACCACCACCTTCTGCACAACATACTATCTTCGCTGGCATGGGCGAGCTGTCACGCATGAGTGTTGACGAAAAGTAGGATTTACTGCAGAAAAATTGGAGAAATGTATATAAATATTTTTTCTCATATTTGGCACCCGCGCGCATCCTTCAGTCAGTAGCGTCTCGGCTTCCAGAGAGAAGAGGTGGAACCCACTCGTGTCGAAGCACTACTGTGTCATGGCGTAGTACACAGTTGCACCGTTCTCATACACACGGTCCTGTGCGTCATAAGAGGAGGAATGTGCTATATATGTTGAGGGAAGGTGGTGTGAAGTGAGGCACTCTCAGCTCAGCGAGATCATCGCTCACCAACAGTTTCCCCTCCTCCTCCTACCTCTGCTCCCTCCCCACCACGATGGGGACCAGATGACCGCCTTCTCATGTATATGCAATAAAGTTATTGAAATATAATTTTACTTTGCCCCCCTAACAACCACGACTGCAATGCATGTTGAAAAAGTATCAGAACAAAAGTAAATATGCAAAACAGATGCTAATAACGCTAATGGCGACCAATTTGTACCCTGAAATGTTGTAAATATATATTATACACTATTTTTATGTATGTATGTATATTACGTACATATGTTAATGTTTCTGCATTTTTTCCTTACTTCATTTCATATCATTGACTTACAACCTTCACAATTTAGTCTATGAATGCCCACCAATATTTAATAAACCATGCAAGTAAATAAATAAATTTGAACTACCATATCCATAGTCGATAACTTTAATGTCAATTATCTAAATCTAGAAGTTCAACTTTGAGTCTGCTTCAAAAATCCAGTTTCTGACTGATTCTCGCCATTTTTACATATAATGTGGACAACATTCTGTTCTACGATCCCATAGACTGCACTTTTTAATATACCCCACACATGCGGGGTTATGTATATTTTTTGTCTAAATTTGGCACACATTTCGAAGCCCATATTTACGATTATTTTTTTACAGTAACTTATACTGAAAACCTATATTCTAAATCTATGAAAATGAAGATCACACGCTGTTCTGAGAGCCTAATTCCACCAAATGAATAATTGGTGATATTCTCTATATTTTAAGTTGCTTTTAAAATCTTAAAATTGACTTATTTTTTAATTTCTAGTTTTTCATGTTACGTTATTGTTCATTTAGACAAAGTTGGAGCATTTGCCTGGTAGATTATGAAGAAAAATAAAAGTAAAAGCGTTTGAGCAAGTTTGAGAAAAACTTATCCCATCCCCTATTTTGAAGGACATAATCAACTACCACCATAAGAACACTACCTGCCACCAGATAATTAAAAGCATCTAGGAGATGTGAACCACTTTTCATAGTTTTTCTAACCAAATACATGTGCCGTGGAGAAAGCCGTCCAAGCCTAATAATACAAGTACTTAAATGAAACAATTACTCTGTTGTACAAATATATTACACCCCCTCTGGACTACTGTATTCAAGCATGCACACCACCTTAGGGGAAGGAACGGCTTTGGAAGATTTTCTGCGAAATCTTAACTAAATTACCATCATCCCAGAGCCAAGTCGACTCATACCAGGGTAGACAGTGTTTCATTGCAAAGATCACAAACACGTCTGAGTTGCAACTCGCACAAGGATCAACACTTTAAAGTTTAATTAGCCAAAATAAGATCGACAACAGTTTTTTCACCCACTGGGTAATAAACCCATAAAATATCCTACTCACCCTTGGGGGGCCTCGTAGCCTGGTGGATAGCGCGCAGGACTCGTAATTCTGTGGCGCGGGTTCGATTCCCGCACGAGGCCGAAACAAATGGGCAAAGTTTCTTTCACCCTGAATGCCTCTGTTACCTAGCAGTAAATAGGTACCTGGGTGTTAGTCAGCTGTCACGGGCTGCTTCCTGGGGGTGGAGGCCTGGTCAAGGACCGGGCCGCGGGGACACTAAAGCCCCGAAATCAACTCGAGATAACCTATAACCCAGCAATGCAATCAATAGTAACAGTTCAAAATTTAACTGGAAATGGTACCCCTTAGGTAAATTCAGGTGAATTTTTGTGAATATATTTAGGTATTCAGTGTGAAATATATTTAGCAAATCTTAATGCTGAGCTATATAGTTTTAACATGGAACAAACTACTTATTTCCTTGAAAGAACATTAAAATCTAGTAACAGTTTAGTCTAAGGTTTATGTTACAGTAATTCCACACAAAACCTTAATGGCAATTGCTGCTAAAGTTAAGCAAGTTTTGGTTAGATTTTCAACTGCAATGATCAAGTGTTTGATAACTGCCCTAACATACCTGGCAGGTATTACTGCATACAATATATTTTTTCAGAATAATGCTTTTTAAAAACGTGAAATCTGTACAAACCTTGAAGGGCCCCTTTGTTGCTTCATGCAAAAATGCAGTCACTTTGAACTAGAGTGAAATTAACTAATATTTGAATAGCAGTCCACAACGTTGAGAAATATCGTGGCAACAGTAATTTCACTCATGTTGGGTCAAACTGTCTGCCAGGATTTATGGTGAACGACCAGTTGCACATTGGAGTCGGGTGATGGCAGCCACTGTGAGCAGACGTGACTGGTCACTTCTGCCTGCTGTGTAGCTGGTGTGCCAAACTAGCAGTTGGTTGTCGTGGTGGTTTGCTGTAACCTTGTGCCAGGCGTACACTGTGTGATGGGGGGTGCCCCCCATTGCCCCCGTGTTGAGGGCTCAGTTTGTTGGACTGGAGATTTCCGGCAAGATGGACTACCCTAATGTTGAACTGACACTGATGTGCTAGGTCTGGATGTGGCTGTCGTTTGTGAGGTGGAGCTATTAACTACCCATCGGGAGATGAAGTTGGCTACTGAAGAGGCTTACCAGGTGTTTCTGCGTCAATTTGAGAAGCAGACATTCCAATTGCCAGGGTGATGCTAGGTAAGATGCTGTCTGACCAGAGTGGCGTTTTGATGTACGTGAGTGTTCACAGCACTCCCATTGAATTCTCGGAGGTGTTACTGTGGAGATACTTTGGGTAGTTTGGTTAAGTTGTGCGGATAAATGTTATTTCGAACAGTCGTTTACGCGGCGTTCAAAATGGCATTCGCACCCTTAAAATGCGGCTTCGGTCGGATATCCCATCTGTCAATCTCATGAGGTTCTACATCCGTAGTGCATTATGCCCAACAGTCCCGGACGTGTTTTTGTTGAGAGATATTGGACCACCTGGCTGCTGGGTGCTCTGCGAGCATCCTAGAGAGAACATTTATTCCACGTGGAACATTTTCCTTCACTAGCTGTTGACGAGGCTTGAGGATGTGGCTGTGAGTCTTTGAATGCTGTGCCTCTCCGTGCATTGGACGGGGTGGCTGCTCCATCTGGTCGAGTGCTGGATGCTGTGCCGTTGATGGATGTGTGTTCTGAGGTGGCTGTTCATGCTGTCGACATGGATGTGGAACGGTGGATCGGCCTCACTACTTCCCTTTTCAGCAACTGTTTTGCTCTGTGCTCCTAGGGTTTCTGTCTGTGTGCCCGCCATTTCTGCCTGCTGTGTCGGTGGAGTGTGGAGAGTTGTGGCCTCTTGCTGTGCTTGCCACTTCCCCCCCCCCCCCTCTCCCATGTGGTCGCTACTGCCGAGGTCCTGCAGCGTGCCAAGGATCAGACTCCCTGCATCTCACGGGTCTCTAATTCTGTTGCTATGGAGAGTTCTGATGATCTATGCCTGGATCCTAAGTGTTCGAGGGGCTCTTCGCCTAGTTTGCTCTCGGTGAGTTTCGATTGGGCGGCCGTTAACGAGTTCACAAATTGTGTGTCTTCTGACAGCGAGGTGGTGGTACCTGGTGGTGGTGTGGCAGATTCGGCAGGGGTGGTTGCAGAGATCTATGTGGAGGACGTGGGCGCAGATGTTGGGGGTTCTGCGTTTAGTCCTGTGTGCCCCCATGCCCCTTGCTGTGGGCACCTTGGAATGGGAGGTGGTGCCCACTCCTGTGGTGTCTGGTGAGGCCCGTGACCTAGTGGTGGTCCTCAAGATGGATGTGCACTGGGCGAGCTGCTTTGCTTTTCCCCACGTCCCGTGGTCCAATGTGCAGCGGCAGAGTTAATGCCCTCGGCGGCTTCGACCCCCTGTACCACAGCCTCTTGCAAGTTCGTCAGTGCTGCTGGGATCCGTGAACCTGCCGCATGTGTGAGTGCAAAGTGTGCAAGGTTTTAACTGCGGTATTCCAGACTTTATGCAGTACCCTACGCCGCCGCCTTACTCGGGGTGACTGGGTGGTATGGGAGGCGTATTGTACAAGGTCTCCTAGGGCTGATTTTCCAGACATGTGTAGTCATTCTTATTTCATGTGTATGTCGTGGGCCTTCCAGGCTTTTGTTTTTATTGTAAATATGTAATGAACGCATAGTGTGGGTGATTTGGTGTCCGGTTCGGACAGCCTTGTGTATTTTCTTTCTGTATGTATTTGTTGCCATGTACTGATAACCTTGTAAATGAAGTTATGTCATGTAAATACTATGTACTTAAATGGGTATAAATTGTACAAGTTTAAATTTTAAAAAGAATGGTAAATACTGGTTTGGTAACAGGGTTGTTGATTTGTGGAACCAATTACCACGTACCATGGTGGAGGTGGGGTCCCTTGATTGTTTCAAGCGTGGGTTGGACTTTGAGTGGGATTGGGTGGTCATAAATATGAGCTGCCTCGTATGGGCCAATAGGCCTTCTGCAGTTACCTTTATCCATATGTTCTTATGTGTGTGATTCATGTGTGTGTTGGGTTTGGGGCTTCTTGTTCTGTTACTTTGTAATTTTACTGTAGGTCTGTTTATTTGTCTTGTTTTTATTGTTTTTTGTAGCATGCTTTTGCATGTAAATATATATATAAAAAAATACGGTTGCACATTACAATGAGGTCTCTGAAGTGGTAACCGAGATGTGGCTTACACCAACCACGTTTTAAGTAATATGCGTCTTGTCTGAAGGACAAACTTTTAAGTTCGATCTCCATGGAAAATGTGATCTGTGTAATAGCGTGGAGTGCAGAGCGGGACGAGTGTGTGGCGAGTCAAGGATCTGTTATGATATAGAACAGATCCTTGATATACACGAGATCTGTTATTATATAGGCTTTGGCACAGATTATACTGTGCCCAGCGCTCCCTTTTTCGGCCGGTCGGAGCCGGGTCTTGGTTGCTACGGCTGATCCCTGGAGGTCTCTGTCTGCGGCCAGGAGCACACCGTGATGTGCGATCACCGGATCTTGTGGCAGAAGTCACCTCGAGCGCATGATGCTCGAGGATCCTTATCGCATTATGGCCGTTACCTCCAAACAAGTTGGAGATTGCTTCATCGAGGAAATCCTCGCCCCACCCACTACCTGGCTTTCTGGGATCTATGGAAGCCAAGAATTCCACAATAGTGGTCCTCCAGGCATCCCCCGGGTTCTGCCGGGGTGAGGAGGTGGAGGGTTCCATTGGCGCCAAGGTCCCTCACCGCCAAAGACCTGTCACCACTTAACCCCCCCCCCCACTACTCGATGGGCTAGGCAGAGTTTCCTCCTCACTGGACGACTCCGATGAGGACTGCTCCATAGTCCTGCTATATAATAAGAACAGATCTTCGGCAGCGAAAGTAATTATATGCCCTGAAGGAGGCAATGAACTATACAATTGAGAATAATTTACATGATGTCATCATTCATACAGACTAAATCTTCGCTCCAGGCATTGTTATCTAGTCAGCACAGAGATAATATACAACTCCTCACAGAAATTCAACATATAGGAAAAGATGCCCATAATCGAGGGCTGTCAATCACCCTAAATTGGATACCAAGTCACATTGGCATAGGTGGTAATGAAAAAGCAGACTCACTAGCAAAAACTGCCACTGCTCTACCTGTTGTACAGGTTCAAATACCTCCAAGTTTCTCACAGATAAAGGAGCAAATCAAGAAGAAAATATTCTCAACTATCAAGAGTCGCCACAGAGCCAAAGTAGCGGAAGGAAGATCCACTGCGATATGGTACGAACAAGCCACTGGTTACTCCTCTTTCAAGCCTGGCAAAAAGATATCCAGAGACATTGCAGTAGCCATACACAGACTCAGACTTGGTTACAAGTGCTGCTGGGTGGTAATGAACCCAACAGTTAAAGAGTGTCACATCTGTGAAACTGAAGCAGAGGCGCCGCTATTGCACTACTTACTGGAATGTGAAGCTACTGAACCCCTGCGCATCAAACTCGATATTAATCCAACGACAGCAGCTGCATTAGATGCACATTCCACCGCGACTACAATTATTAGAAAAGTTGTTGAGGAATGGGACTCATTAGTGAGCATTCTGCATCTACATCCGCCACCAAGATAATGTTAATAAAACAAGATTAAAACCAGTGCACTAAAACAGAAGCGATAAATAAGCAGGGGAAAAGGAGAAGTCCTCTCCTCCATTTTAAACTTAGACCCAAATATCACAGGAAAAAGGTTATTATGTATAACCAAACTCAATTACGGGCTCACCATAGCCCGTGCTACATGGACACTTCGTCCTGAGTAGCTAAAGCTTTAACAACAACAACAACATTCGGCAGCGGCGCATGTCCCCTCCGGAGACTGGAGGGTTACACCCTCCGAGGTGGAGCCTAATCGCCCCTTTGAGTTCTGGGTGAACCTTTTTTCCAGGCCCTCGCCGCCGGACAACCGGCCTATTGAGCGCGGCTCTGGTCCTGCCGTTCAGCAATTGTTAGAGCCCATTATCACCTATGGAGGTCCAGATCGCTCTACGGACAAGTAAGGTCTCTGCACCCGGTCCTGACGGGTAACTATGCGTCTTCTCAGGTCCATACCGCTCAGGGTGCTCACTAAACTGTTCAATCTGTGGCTGGCTAGCTAGCCGTTCCCTACCACGTCCTTTCCGTCATGCAAAACGATGCTGATACCCAAGATTCCTAGGCCAGAAACCCCCTCACACTATCGCCCCATTACAATGTCTTCAACAATAGTGCGGCTGTTCCATAAGATCGTGAACAGCCGAGTTTCTCGAGCAATCAGAATCGACAGGAGGTAGAAGGCATTCATCCCTGTGGATGGATGCGCTGAAAACCTGGCGATCCTAGATGCTCTTCTATCTGAGGCACGTGTGCTGAAACATCCGGCGCATCTTGCGTTCCTTGACATGGAGAAGGCATTCGATAGTGTCGACCATGCGGCCATAGATCGTGCCATGGAGCGCAAGTTAGTCCCTAAGCCTCTTAGGGACTATATTATGTAAGGCTATGATGGCACCTCGACTGTCATATCCAGCCAGAAGGAGAAATCGAGGGTAATCCCTGTGACTAGAGGAGTTAAACAGGGAGATCCCTTGTCCCCATTTCTTTTCAATTTGGTGATTGATGAGGCAATCACAATGCGAAGAAACTGGAGCTGGGGATTCGGGGGGAGGAAAAGGTGTCCGTACTAGCGTTTGCTGATGATTTGGTCGTGGCAGCGGAGACGCCGGCCGGCCTTCAGGCGTTGATAGACGTTATATGTGACACCTTGAGTGGCAGTGGCCTGAGGGTCAACGCAGGAAAGTGCCGTTCACTGAGCCAGCAAATTGATGGAAAATCCAAGAAGTGGTATCTCGCGTCGCAAACGAGATTCCACGGCAGGGGCGCAGCCATGGATTCTATTGGCATCAGTGACGAGTATAAGTACCTAGGTATTCTCGTTGGTACCGGTGGCAGGGGCCTTTCCTATGGCTATGTTTGAGGAGGGGATTATTAACATCACGCAGGCCCCCCCTCAAACCCCAGCAGAAGTTATACGTGCTGAAGCACCACCTTATTCCTAAAATGAACCATCGTCTGATTCTAGGTACGGTGTTTAAGACTCGGCTAGCTAGAATCGACCGGAGGATGAGGCAGGCTATTCGCAGCTGGCTCCGTCTTCCGCACGACATCCCAAATGCATTCTTCTACGCCGACTGAAAGGACGGTGGTCTTGGGATGCCCGAATTTGTTTCGTCAATCCGGCTGCACAAGAACAAGCGTTTTGGCAGTCTGTTGGAGTCGGCTGACCCAACGGTTCGGGCAGTGGCCCTTCTACCGGCTATTCAGGAAAAGATGCGTCGGTGGATTGGCACCGGCCTTAATTGGGGGTGACCCGGTAACCAACAGAGCCGAGTGCTCTCTGACATGGCGGGAGCGGCTTTACCGCACGGCCGATGATGCTGGACTGAGGTCCTCGTGCATGAGATGGATCTCGTCCGGCACCCGCCTACTGAGCGGTGGCGAGTTTGCTCACGCTGTCCAAGTGAGAGCTAACGCTTGGCCACGCCGTCAAGAGCCGCTAGGGGTCGCCCAGGTGCCAGCGGCATGTGTGATGCATGCAGGAACCCTTGGGAACATCTTACAAGCATGCCCAAGGACGCATGAAGCACAGGTGGTACATCATGACGATATCACCCAGTTCGTAGCTGGTCATCTGAGACAGCGAGGGTATGAGGGGGTGAGAGAGGTGCGGATACCCGATGGTGGGACCTTTTCCAAGCCAGACATCATTGCTTGCAAAAGCAGCGAGGCGGTAATTCTAGACACCCAGGTCTCGGCTGACGGCTTTCCAATCTCCCGGCCACACCAGAGCAAATGTGACTGGTTCGGCACCCCCGAGATCCTTCAGTCAGGGATTACACCGGTACTAATGCAACCTCTGCCTCCTCAATTACCTTGAATTAGAGAGGTGGGTTCAGCAATGAGAGTGCCCGTGTACTTAAGAGGTTGGGCTTGACTAACGGAGATTTGGAGATCTGCTCCGTCAAAGCCCTAACCTGGACGTACTCGATTTATCGTATGTGGTCCAAGAGCACGGGAAGGGGATGATAATGATCACCCCTGGACATGGGCATGGGTGGACTTCCCTTGTGCCCCGACACCCAGAAGCGACTAGGGTGAGTGGATTCCGGCTAAGGTTACCGGACGTCATCTTGGGGTACCACTTCCCCAGTGGCTGATTTTAGGGATTGTGCGTGGCTTGACCGAACCCGTGAGATAAGCTACGGCTGGAAGGACACATGCATGCCTTGCATGTGTCCTTGCCTCTCTGGGGGCTTGACTTGTTCAAGCCAGGCATGCCCTCCCCGTGATGTGTATTTTTTCCATACATGCATGACATTGAAGGTGATCGTCTCCTGTCGGAGACTTTATTCATTTAGTGGCATGCCTCTTATTTTGTTTCAAATTAAATTTTAATGTATATCCTTTTTTTATGTATCTCTATGTATATTTATTTATATTTTTTGTTTTGTTTTGTACATTGTAGGCCACAGCATGAATTTTATTTTATTTTAGTTGTAATGTGTTTTTTAGGGTTACTGTGTGGGGCCTATGCGGCCCATGCCTTGTGGCGGCTGGGTCGCTGGGCTCCATAGCTAGATCAACACCCTTCCCCCCCCCCCAGAGTGGCAAGGGGAGCAAAGGGGGACAAAAAGAAAGTGCTGCCCTCTGCCAGTGCATTGAATTATGTCCTGACCGCTTTGCCCCCGTGTGTGGCTCTGATGGCTTCTCTTATGACAACCACTGTCCCTTCTATCGCCTCGCCTGTTTATCAGGAAGCACATCAAAGTTGTTCACAAAGGTCTGTGCAAGAAGAAGAGGTAAAAGCAGCCAGAGAAAAAAGAAACCAGTCGTGTGCTACAGTAGCCAGTGTGCTCTTCTGATTGTGGTGGGGAAGCACAGGCAGGACACCTTTTCTAACCAGCCATGGCACGTTTGACATGATGTGTAGAGTGTCAATGTGTGGTCAATTCTTAAGATGTGATGCAGACAAGGACAATTATGTCAACTCCGATGAATTACTTAATTGCACCTCTGGTTCGTTCTTCTTGGCCCATTCTGAGCAGGAAAATGTACTGACAAGGGCACTGTGTATAGATGCTATAGTAGATGTAGCAGACAACAATCATGACTTGACGCTAGATTTTGAAGAGTTTACAAGAATGCTGAACCCAGACTTTCGGCCTGCTCATAAATTATGCTTGTTAGATGGAATGAAATACGACGATGGAGAAGACGTGTATGTTGATGGGAATCTATCTATCTCTCTATCTGTGCACGCGTGTGCGTGTGCACGTGTGTGCACGTGTAGTTGGGTCTACATGTTTCCAGATACATCAAAGGACAGGAACAGTGAATTTGGTGGCAAAGATTTTGACACAATTACACTGATTTGGTGGAAGAAGATTATGATTTGTCTGTGGGAAAATATTGAAGAATATTTGATTGAGGAGGAAGATGAATACCTGGAATAGCTTTTTGATGAGCTACTAAATAAACTAGGGAAGCACCGTAAGCTGGAGCACCACAACTGGCTGTAAAGAGAATAGCTTGGCAAAGGGGCAGAAAGTTTGACACACCTGAAAATTGTTAGTAATGAATTGTATTTTTAAGCAATAAATTTTAGGAAAAAAATTGCACATTTCAGTCAAACAAGAAATGCGTTTAGTAAATTATTCTTAATCTCACCACACAGGTGCAAACTAAACAACTGTAAGCAAAAATACGTATTCAAACTTTAATGTTCTATTGTTATCTTAAAATTTATATGTTAACCGAGTCGGGTAGCGCCTCACGGAGTTGAGAGAAGCAACAGTGAACATTATTGACACTCGCAAGGTTACATACACTGGGATGCTCTCTTGAAGGTACCAAAATTTGGAGGGGGAGTAACCATATATGTTAGGGACAATTTGAAATGTAGTCTCAAAGAGGGAATCAAAACTGAGCCACACACAAAAACTATTTGGATAGAATTAAACGAAAAAGCAAATAATCTTATAATAGGAGATATATAGGCCACCAAATTTAGACAATGGAAACAAAGCATCTATGGGATGAAATATCTAGAACATCTAGATCTAATAGTATTTGTGTCATGGGTGACTAATTTTAGTGGAATGAACTGTATTAACAGAACGGGGAATAACGAAGCAGAAGAATTTATTGAATTGATTGACGATTGCTTTCTTACGCAACACATTAAGGAACCAACGCAG
The DNA here is from genome assembly GCF_040958095.1 of Procambarus clarkii. NCBI lineage: Eukaryota > Metazoa > Arthropoda > Malacostraca > Decapoda > Cambaridae > Procambarus > Procambarus clarkii. The sequence continues at coordinate 25,007,364 of NC_091166.1, read as the reverse complement.
CAACATAATATTTTAGATTTAGTGTAAACTAACAGGGAAACATATTAATGATATCGAAATCAGGAGTGAATTAGGGAACAGTGATCACAAAGAAGTTAGATTTAACATTGAGTGGAATAGATCTGCAGGAGAAAATTCTGTTGCCAGATTTTCGTAAAGCTAATTTCAATATCCTACGAAATTTTTTAAGGCAAATAGATTGGAAAGTCTTAGGCATAGGGGGGAGCGGTCTAGGAGCAAGACGTGAACCCTGCGATGTGTGATGTGAAGGAGGATTTCGATTCAAAATATAACTTATTTACAAATATTTTAAGTAAAGCACAGGAAAGTACTCTTCATCCTTCCCCCTCTCCCCCCCAATCCATACCCATCTTACAAATTGAATGGATCAAATACAAATGACCCGAAATGGATAACAAAGGATCTGAAAATCCTTATAGGTAGACAGAGCTTGGTACAAAAGGATTAAGAATGGGGAAGTCGGGTTATAACAAGAATTCGCACAACTTGTTAGAAATGTTAAAAGAGATAAGGAGAGCAAAAAGAAACTATGAAGTTCGTATAGCAGGCCAAGCAAAAGCAAATCCTAAAGGTTTTTTTCAGTTATATCGAACAAAGGTTAGGGGAAAGGATAGGTCCATTAAAATCCTAGACAGGTCAGATAACAAATAAGGACGGAGATGAGTAGTAATTTTAATATTTTCTCTGTATTTACTAAAGAAGAACTTAACTATGCCTTCAGCCGAACAAGCCTATGTGGGTGTGGACGAGGACAGGTTTACTAGTCTAACAGTTATCAGGGATGATATTAAATAATAAAACTCAAACCAAACAAATCCCCAGGCCCAGATGAAGTGTTTGCCAGGATGCTTAAAGAATGCAACGAGGAGCTTTGCGATCCATTGTCTGCCATATTTAATAAATCATTAGAGTCAAGCAGAGTGCCAGACTCGTGGAAGCTTGCTAATGTGGTACCAAGTTTTAAGAAAGGAGATAGATCACTTGCATCAAACTATCGGCCAATTAGCCTAACGTCTATTGTGAGAAAGTTACTTGAATCGATAATTGCAAATGTTATTTTTTAATAACAAAAGGAAGGTTTAGTTAATGATTTGGTGAGTTTGGTTGGAGCTCTGAGAGCAGAGATGGATTCCCTGCGGGAGGAGGTACGACGGCTGAGACTTCGAGAGGAAACGAAGGAGGAGACCAGTGTTGACGAGACCTCATCGTGGAGAGTAGGGAAAGACAGGGGTCTTAAGAAGACCTTGACAAGGCCGCCTACAGACGCCGTAAGGACGGCAAATTCATTTGCCGTGTTGGAGGAAGAGTGCTGTAGTGCGCCTGCAGCGAGGAAATCAGCGAGGAACGGAGGAGCGCAGGCCCCTCAGGCTGCTCAGAAAGTTAGGGCAGTACCGAAGCGAATTTTGGTTGTGGGAGATTCCCAGGTGAGGTATTTAGACAGAACGTTTTGTGCCAGAGATAGGGGGAACAGATTAAGGGTTTGCTATCCGGAAGCTGGAATTGGTGATATTGTTGAAAACATGAATGATATTATGACGGGAAATGGGAACAAACCCATTATTTGTATTAGTGCAGGCGGTAATGATGTTGGGCGAGTTAGGAGTGAGGAACTAATACAGAGATTTAGGACAGCCATTGAATTAGTTAGGAGCAAGGGAGGAATCCCGATCATATGTGGCATTCTTCCAAGAAAGGGAGTGGGAAATGAATGGATGTCAAGGGCACTTGCTGTCAATTGCCGGCTGGAAAGATATTGCAAATCAAATGCAATATCTTTCATAGACAACTGGGAACGCTTCTATGGAAGAAATGAAATGTATGCACGTGATGGGGTGCATCTATCGAGGGCTGGAGTTGTTGCTGTTGCGAACTCGTTGGAACCAGTGGTTAGAGGTGTTTGTTTGGGTTTAAACTGTTAGTAGATAGTGGTACAGGAATTGATTTGGAGGAAGGAGGTAATAAAAGTATGTGTTCGTGGGAGAAAAGAATTGGCAAAATGATCAGGGAAAGAAAAGGGCCTCAAAATAACAATTCACTTATGGTATATTACACTAACAGTACAAGTCTAAGAAACAAAATAAACGAGATAAATGCCCCTGTCTGTAGAGAAAAAATAGATATTATTGCACTTACCGCAACGTGGATGAATGTAGAAAAGAAGGAACTATTAGCTGAATATCAAATAAATGGATTTAAACTATTTCACACAGATATATTAGACGAGGATGTGGAGTAGCCATATATGTTAGGGACAATTTGAAATATAGGCTCAAAGAGGGAATCAAAACTGAGCCACACAAACTATTTGGATAGAATTAAACGAAAAAGCAAATAATATTATAATAGGAGTTATATATAGGCCCAAACTTAGACAGAATGGAAGCAAAGCATCAATGGAATGAAATATCTAGAGCATCTAGATCTAACAGTATTTATGTCATGGGTGACTTTAATTTTAGTGGAATAAACTAGGTGAACAAAACAGGGAATAGTGAAGCAGAAGATTTTCTAGAATTAATTGACGATTGCTTTCTTACGCAACACGTTAAGGAACCAACGCGGGAAAATAATTGTGGGAACCGACCTGTGAGATTTATATTTATTTAATTTATATGAATTTATATTTACGTTAATTTATATACTTCGATAGCAATTTGTATAATGTTAAGTGGACTGTATTTCTGCAATAATCTCATAATCTCACAAATCGATCCTCTACACATTAGGGGGGGTTTATTAGTTTATATATATATGCAGCCAATCAAACTACTAAATTAACTACATACATTGAAGAGGTTCCTTATCTTATAGTACAGCAGGTTAGTCCACCAGGTATAACTAGGGTGTAGACACCAAATTATCCTCTTTGAGGTAGCTTCCATATCACCCAGTAACTGGTGCACAAATCTTGCATCCTCGTCTTGACCTGTCAAAAGTGCGCTAGCTGTGAAGCCAGATACCTATATATGACAAGTATATCAGAGAAAACAGTACATGGAACATGAAGACCTGGCTTAATTACCTTTAGTATGAGGCGATTTCGCGTTCTAACCGGGTCACCCTATATAATGACATTAATGGCCACTAATGATAGATAATGGGTTTCGGAAAGAACACTTAACTTGATTTGTTGACAGCGTGTTGACAGATGGTACACCTTTGGTATCCATAACACTACGTCCAAGTAAAATTAACAGGAGCCGAATTTGCTCCCGTGTGAGCCTCTGGTCTCTATATAACAACAATGGCTGCCCTCCTTCCTCCCTGACGCCTGGCCTACTTTGTCCAGATTTCAGAACGTGATAGAAGGGTCACATTTACTCTACTTTAATATTGATAATTAAGTTAATTTATATAAGATGTTTTTATGATGGTAAAGTCCAAAGACTAATGTATTTAAGAACAATTCCCAGCAGAATAGCTGGTGAATTATAATAGTATGTGGTGATGATATCCCGTTTTCTTTAGACGGTAATTCCACTACAAGTTACGTTTTCTATGGTTAACTTGTTTATACAACACAGCTCTTATCTGTCTGTATGATATTATTATTAAATGGTGTCGGATTTTCCGACAATAATATTTTAGATTTAGTGTTAACTAACAGGGAAACACAAATTAATGACATCGAAATAGGGAGTGAGCTAGGGAACAGTGATCACAAAGTAATCAGATTTAGCATAGAATGGAATAGACCTGTAGGAGAAAATTCTGTTAGAGTGCCAGATTTTCGAAAAGCTGATTTTAATAGCCTAAGAAATTTTTTGGGTCAAATAGATTGGAAACTCTTGGGTATGGGGTGTGGGCCGGTCTTAGAGCGAGACATGAACCCAGCGATAGGTGACGTAAAAGGGGATTTCGATGTGGATTTAATATATAATTTATTTAAGAATATTCTAAACAAAGCACAGGAACGTAGTATACCATACAAATTGAATAGATCGAATACTAATGACCCAAAGTGGATAACAAATAATTTAAAGAACCTTATAGGTAAAAAGAGAGCTTGGTACAAAAGGATTAAGAATGGGTTAGTCAGGTTAGAACAGGAATTCATACAACTGGTTAGAAATGTTAAAAAAGAGATAAGGAAAGCAAAAAGAAACTATGAAGTTCGCATAGCAGGGCAAGCAAAGACAAATCCTAAAGGGTTTTTTCAGTTATATCGTACTAAGACTAGGGAAAGGATAGGTCCATTAAAAACTGAGACAGGTCAAATAACAGATAGTGATGAAGAGATGAGTAGTATTTTTAATAAATATTTTGTATCTGTATTTACTAAAGAGGAACTTAACAATATGCCTTCAGCCGAACAAGTCTATGTGGGTGGGGCCGAGGACAGGTTGACGAGTTTAGCAGTTACCAGGGAGGATGTTCTTAAACAAATAGAAAAACTCAAACCAAACAAATCCCCAGGGCCGGATGAAGTGTTTGCCAGGGTGCTTAAAGAATGCAAAGAGGAGCTTTGTGACCCACTGTCAACCATATTTAATAAATCAATAGAGTCAGGCAGAGTGCCAGAGTTTTGGAAAGTTGCTAATGTGATACCAGTTTTTAAGAAAGGAGATAGATCACTTGCGTCTAACTATCGACCAATTAGCCTAACGTCTATTGTGGGAAAGTTACTCGAATCTATAATAGCAAATAAAATTCGTCTTCATCTTGAAAAACATAAATTAATAATTGAGTCGCAACATGGTTTTATAAATGGCCGTTCATGTTTAACAAATTTGTTATCTTTTTATTCTGGCATTGTTGAGGCAGTTGATAGTGGTAAGGATTGCGATGTTGTATACCTTGACTTTAGCAAAGCTTTTGATACAGTGCCACATGAAAGACTGATTAAAAAAATAGAGTCTCATGGTATTGGGGGTGCTATATTAAGCTGGATTAGGGCATGGCTATACCAAAGGAAACAGAGTTAGTATAAATGGAATCAAGTCAGAGTGGGAAAATGTTGTAAGTGGAGTGCCTCAAGGCTCTGTCCTGGGACCTCTGTTGTTTATAATATATATAAATGATTTAGATTCAGGTTTGAGTAGCAACATTTGCAAGTTTGCCGATGATACGAAAATCGGTAGGGAAATTAATTCGGAGGAGGACTCACTATCACTTCAAGTTGATCTAGATAGGGTTTTGAAATGGTCAAAGGATTGGCAGATGCAGTTTAATGCTGATAAATGTAAAGTTCTGAGGTTAGGTAATGATGATAGAGTTACAAGATACGAGCTAGATGGTGTTGTGATTGCGAAGTCGGATTGCGAAAGGGATCTGGGAGTTATGATTAGTAAGAATTTAAAACAAAAGGATCAATGCATAAATGTTCGTAATAAGGCAAATCGGACACTTGGATTTATTAATCGCAGCGTTAGTAACAAGACACCTGGTGTGGTTCTCAAGCTATATCTTGCTCTAGTTAGGCCCCATTTAGATTATGCAGTTCAGTTTTGGTCGCCATATTATAGAATGGATATAAATTCACTTGAACGTGTCCAGCGTAGGATGACTAAGTTAATTCCCCAAATTAGAAATCTTTCATATGAAGAAAGATTAACAAAGCTTAAGTTGCATTCACTGGAAAGGCGAAGAGTTAGGGGTGACATGATAGAGGTTTACAAGTGGATGAATGGACATAACCGGGGGGATATTAATAGGGTATTAAAAGTATCAACACAGGACAGAACACGAAACAATGGATATAAATTGGATAAGTTTAGATTTAGGAAAGACTTGGGTAAATACTGGTTCAGTAACAGGGTTGTTGATTTGTGGAACCAATTGCCGCGTAACATTGTGGAGGTGGGGTCCCTCGATTGTTTCAAGCACGGGTTGGACAAGTATATGAGTGGGATTGGGTGGTTATAGAATAGGAGCTGCCTCGTATGGGCCAATAGGCCTTCTGCAGTTACCTTTGTTCTTATGTTCTTATGTTCTTAAATCTGAGACAGGTCAAATAACGGATAATGACAAGGAGAAGAGTAGTATTTTTAACAAATATTTTATATCTGTATTTACTAAAGAAGAACTTAACAATATGCCTTCAGCCGAACAAGTCTATGTGGGTGGGAATGAGGACAGGTTGACTAGTTTAGCAGTTACCAGGGAGGATGTAATTAAACAATTAGAAAAACTAAAACCAAACAAATCCCCAGGGCCGGATGAAGTGTTTGCCAGGGTGCTTAAAGAATGCAAAGAGGAGCTTTCCGAGCCACTGTCTACCATATTTAATAAATCAATAGAGTCAGGCAGAGCGCCAGAGTCATGGAAGGTAGCTAATGTGGTACCAATTTTTAAGAAAGGAGATAGATCACTTGCGTCAAACTATCGGCCAATTAGCCTAACGTCTAATGTGGGAAAGTTACTTGAATCAATAATTGCAAATACAATTCATCTCCATCTTGAAAAACATAAATTAATAAATGAGTCGCAACATGGTTTTATAAATGGCCGTTGATATTTAACAAATTTGCAAACTTTTTATTCCAGCATAGTTGAGGCAGTTGATAGTGGTAAGGATTGTGATGTTGTGTACCTTGACTTTAGCAAAGCTTTTGATACAGTGCCACATGAAAGACTAATTAAAAAAATAGAAGCTCATGGTATTGGGGGTGCTATATTAACTTGTATTAGGGCATGGCTATTCCAAAGGAAACAGAGTTTCCTTTGGAAACAGAGTTTGTGGGTGGGGACGAGGACAGGTTGACGAGTTTAGCAGTTACCAGGGAGGATGTTCTTAAACAAATAGTAAAACTCAAACCAAACAAATCCCCAGGGCCGGATGAAGTGTTTGCCAGGGTGCTTAAAGAATGCAAAGAGGAGCTTTGTGACCCACTGTCAACCATATTTAATAAATCAATAGAGTCAGGCAGAGTGCCAGAGTTTTGGAAAGTTGCTAATGTGATACCAGTTTTTAAGAAAGGAGATAGATCACTTGCGTCTAACTATCGACCAATTAGCCTAACGTCTATTGTGGGAAAGTTACTCGAATCCATAATAGCAAATAAAATTCGTCTTCATCTTGAAAAACATAAATTAATAATTGAGTCGCAACATGGTTTTATAAATGGCCGTTCATGTTTAACAAATTTGTTATCCTTTTATTCTAGCATTGTTGAGGCAGTTGATAGTGGTAAGGATTGCGATGTTGTATACCTTGACTTTAGCAAAGCTTTTGATACAGTGTCACATGAAAGACTGATTAAAAAGATAGAGTCTCATGGTATTGGGGGTGCTATATTAAGCTGGATTAGGGCATGGCTATACCAAAGGAACATAAGAACATAAGAACAAAGGTAACTGCAGAAGGCCTATTGGCCCATACGAGGCAGCTCCTATTTATAACCACCCAATCCCACTCATATACTTGTCCAACCCGCGCTTGAAACAATCGAGGGACCCCACCTCCACAATGTTACGCGGCAATTGGTTCCACAAATCAACAACCCTGTTACTGAACCAGTATTTACCCAAGTCTTTCCTAAATCTAAACTTATCCAATTTATATCCATTGTTTCGTGTTCTGTCCTGTGTTGATACTTTTAATACCCTATTAATATCCCCCCGGTTATGTCCATTCATCCACTTGTAAACCTCTATCATGTCACCCCTAACTCTTTGCCTTTCCAGTGAATGCAACTTAAGCTTTGTTAATCTTTCTTCATATGAAAGATTTCTAATTTGGGGAATTAACTTAGTCATCCTACGCTGGACACGTTCAAGTGAATTTATATCCATTCTATAATATGGCGACCAAAACTGAACTGCATAATCTAAATTGGGCCTAACTAGAGCAAGATATAGCTTGAGAACCACACCAGGTGTCTTGTTACTAACGCTGCGATTAATAAATCCAAGTGTCCGATTTGCCTTATTACGAACATTTATGCATTGATCCTTTTGTTTTAAATTCTTACTAATCATAACTCCCAGATCCCTTTCGCAATCCGACTTCGCAATCACAACACCATCTAGCTCGTATCTTGTAACTCTATCATCATTACCTAACCTCAGAACTTTACATTTATCAGCATTAAACTGCATCTGCCAATCCTTTGACCATTTCAAAACCCTATCTAGATCAACTTGAAGTGATAGTGAGTCCTCCTCCGAATTAATTTCCCTACCGATTTTCGTATCATCGGCAAATTTGCAAATGTTGCTACTCAAACCTGAATCTAAATCATTTATATATATTATAAACAACAGAGGTCCCAGGACAGAGCCTTGAGGCACTCCACTTACAACAATTTCCCACTCTGACTTGATTCCATTTATACTAACTCTGTTTCCTTTGGTATAGCCATGCCCTAATCCAGCTTAATATAGCACCCCCAATACCATGAGACTATTTTTTTAATCAGTCTTTCATGTGGCACTGTATCAAAAGCTTTGCTAAAGTCAAGGTATACAACATCGCAATCCTTACCACTATCAACTGCCTCAACAATGCTAGAATAAAAAGATAACAAATTTGTTAAACATGAACGGCCATTTATAAAACCATGTTGCGACTCAATTATTAATTTATGTTTTTCAAGATG
>NC_091166.1:24965092-24998303 GCF_040958095.1 Procambarus clarkii | reverse complement strand
AGAAGCTGTAGAAGAAAAGCAAATGCAGATGTTGTATACACAGACTTTGCAAAGGCGTTCGACAAATGTGACCTTGGGGGTGATAGGACACAAAATGAGGTCAGTGGGAATAACTGGAAAAGTAGACGCTGGATACTCTATTTCTTGTCGATCAGAACACAGTAACAGTCAATCAATAAACTCGAGTCCAAGCGAAGTTAAAAGCTCTGTACCTCGAGGTACAGTCCTTGCACCACTACTGTTCCTTATTCTCATATCATATATAGACAAAAACACACGTCACAGTTTTGTGTCATCCTTCGCAGATGACAAAAAAATCAGCATGAAAATAACCTCTGCTGAAGACATTGAAAAATTGCAAGTAGATGTCAACAAAGTTTTCGATTGGGCAGCAGAAAATAACATGATATTTAACTGATAAATTTCAGGTACTGGGGTACGGCAAAAATGAGGATCTGAAACATAATACAGGGTACAAAACACAATCGAATCTTCCCATAGTAGAAAAACATCATGTCAAGGATTAGGGAATAATAATGTCCGACGATCTAACGTTTAGGGAGCATAACCTAGCAAATATTGAGTCAGCCAGAAAAATGATAGGATGGATTACGAGAACTTTCAAATCCAGGGATCCCATCATAATGGTTGTACTCTTCAAGTCACTTGTGTTCTCCCGTCTCGACGCTTCCTCTTTCAGAGCAGGAGAGATTGCTGATATAGTGGGAATACAGAGAACATATACGCACGCATAGACGAGATAAAACACCTAAATTATTGGGATCGTGTCAAAGCTCTGCAAATGTACTGTCTAGAAAGGAAACGAGATACCAAATAATATACACATGGAAAATACTGGAGGGCCAGGTCCCAAATCTACACAGTAAAATAACAACTTACTAGAGTGAACGATATGGAAGAAAATGCAAGATTGAACCAGTGAAGAGCAGAGATGCCATAGAGAATCAGAGAACACTGCATAATCATCAGAGGTCCGCGGTTGTTCAACGTCCTCCCAGCGACCATAAGAAATATTGCCGGAACCACCGTGGACATCTTCAAGAGAAAACTGGACTGTTTCCTAAGAGAAGTTCCAAATCAGCCGGGCTGTGGTGGGTATGTGGGCTTGGGGCCGCTCCAAGCAACGGCCTGGTGGACCAAACTCTCACAAGTTAAGCCTGGCCTCGGGCCGGGCATGGGGGAGTAGAACTCCCAGAACCCCATCAACCAGGTGTTACGACCCAGAGTTCCTTAATTGGAAACCAGAGGACAAATTGAGGTCTAAATAATTATTTTACATTAATTCATAGAATTGGATCATGTGGGAAGGATATTTAATTACAACAACATTTATACCATGCTCCTTAAACCCAGGGGTATGCTCTATTCCCGTCACCCTTGCCAAACTTAAGATGAATCTCGTTTCTCACAGAGCATTCAGACTCTGAGCTTGTTGATTAAATATAATATTGAACTAGTTATCAGCTATTCTTAGAACTATTAAAGTAACTAGTAACGAAGGCCGGTGAAGACTTATTGTTTGTAGCTGCACGATGAGCTAGGTATCTTCCCCAACAACGTGAGAGAGCTCGGAGTCTGCTTCCTTCTTGTCTGGACTACTGTGCTGGGGTCGACACCTCTCCTGTGTGGCTCTATCTCCTCCTCTTCCTACTCTTCTCTTCCTTTACCCCATTCTAGTTTTTTTTCCACAGTTAAGTTTGTTAGGATTACTGTACCGTGTTACTGCAATTTGTGTGTTCTATTTACAAGTAGTGAATAGTATAAGCCAGTGTTTTAGGCATCCCTAAGCGTATTGTGTTGTAACTAGGGTACCACGTGGGGCTTAGCTACCCCAGGCTGCTTTAAGCCTTTCGAGTGCTTCTTTTCAAGTAGACTTTACCCTAGCTTTTCCAGGTGTAAGCCTTGTATTCTATGTGGACCAAGGTAGTTAACGTAATGAAGTAAAGTTTTTTTTATTATAGTAATGTATATGGGAGGTTATTAATAAAATAGGTTAGTTTGAGGTGTATTCATTAATCCTGTTGAAGTGGTGTAGGCGATTGTCGTCTAGACAACAGATCTGTAATCTAAAACCTTGAAACATTAACAGGAACCTATGTTACTTAGGGGCCAGGCCTATCTATCCTTCTATTTTGGATACATCTTGATTAAAGCGATTGGCCCTTCGCAGTAATACCTCATACTCGCCATAACAGGCAGCAACACTTTATCTCGAGTTAAGGCACTTCCAAAGTTAAGAAAATACAAAGAGATGTGTTATTCAAATTTGTGACAGTTTTGTGAAAGTTTCTTTTCCTTTTCTTTCTTTTCTTTCAGTACACTTCCCTCACTAAATTTTGTGCAAACGAATCTAAATTGAAGAAATTGTATACAAAAGACGTAGTTAAAAGGAAAGCCTTAGTTGTAAGGCTAACCAATAGACCTTTTGCTGAGGAGCTGTGTCAAGTGGAGGTTGAGCAGGCAAGGTGTTAAAGCCTTCTCCCCTCTTCTACCTCACACCACTTAAAGGTGGTGATGACATTCAACCTACGAGGTGATCTTGTGCTGCTATGACACACAAGTCTTGATCGAGATGGTGGTATTAACTGGCAAACCTTTTGTGTGCTGACCTTACACACTGTAATAGCTGCTCAAGTGCATCACCCAGGGCTATTGAATAAGGTTAATCTTTTGAAATGCGATTTTTTTTGCAAATTATGTAAGAGATGAAACCAGTTGTAGCAATTAATGTGCACATTCCAAACGTCTTCCTGTGCTTCCTAGAAGGTTGCTAGAAAAGCTTCCTAGATGGTTGTAACAGAACCCATGAGCACCACACCAGAAACAAATACCTATTTGATATTCTAAGAGTACGACTTAAACTAGAAATGCTCTACAAATCAAGGGACCCAGAATGTGGAATGATGTTCCCAATCATGTTAAAGACTGTACCTCTCCCAACCAGTTTAAGATAACATCTAAGCACTACCTAATTAACTCCCTGTAACCTACCTTACCCCTACATGTCAACCCATGTCTGCTATTTTAAACAATGCTGTTTGTCGACCAAAATGCATATTTGCTATTTTTCTCCCATGTTCCCCATTTTTATTTTTTTATTTTCTCGACAGTTTATACTTTAATCTCAATTAGTATTAAGTTTAAGTCATTAGTGTTTTTCCCGCCCGAAACGCTTTGCATAATAGTGGCTTTAGACATTGTATGGACTAGCTCTATCTATAAATGCTTCAATGTTTGTATCACATCTTGTATGTATGTACTTTACTTAAATAAACATTTGAATTTGAATTTGCTCCGGAGGGGACGAGTAGGGCGACTTCAGCAAACATGCGTCCTTTGTGTGGTGTAGTATCCTGGAGTCTCCCATGCCTCCCTTCATGCCCCTGCATCTTCCCCCTTCCCAGTCCTCCAGCACCACACCCGCCACCGTATCACCCAAGCTCTAGGAAAACATCATAAATGGTTCAAAACACACACAACTACATTTAATTTTGTTATTGTGGCTCAAGTTCATCAAGCGACTGAATAAGTATGTGATATAAATGTAACCATATTGACCATTCATGTAGTCTAGCTGTTTGGATTGGCTCTTGATATGTAAACAAATCAGAGTCAAGGGGGCGGTTTATATAATTTTTGGGGAGAGAAGAGAGAAGGAGAGAGGAAAGAGAGAGAATAAAGAAGAAGAAGAGAGAGAGGAGAGAGAAGAAGAAGAAGAGAGATTAAGAAAAGAAGAAGGAGAGAGAGAGAGCGAGAACGCTAGCTTACCTTATTGTACTTGCCGGGGTTGAGCTCTGGCTCTTTGGTCCCGCATATCAATTAACAATCAACTAATGTACAGGTTCCTGAGCCTACTAAGCTCTATCATATCTATACTTGAAGCTGTGTATGCAGTCAGCCTCCACCACATCACTGTCTAATGCTTTCCATTTGTCTACTACTGACACTGAAAAAATTAAATTCTAACGTGTCTATGGCTCATTTGGGCACTCAATTTCCACCTGTGTCCTCTAGTTCATGTGCCCATTGTGGTAAATAGTCTGTCTTATTCTACCCTATCAATTTCTGAGAATCTTTCATGTGGTGATCATGTCCCCTCTAACTCTTATGTCTCCCAGTGACGTGAGGTTTAATTCCAGTAGTCTCTCCTCGTAGCACATCCCCCTCGGGTACGGGTGCCCGTATCGTTCGGGTACTAGTCTGGTGGCAAACCTTTGAACCTTTTCCAGTTTAGTTTCATGATTGACTAGAAATGGACTCCATGGTGGAGCCCACATACTCCAGGATTGGTCTGACATAGGTGGTATACAAAGTTCTGAAAGATTCCTTACACAAGTTTCTAAAGGAATCTTATGTTAGCCACCCCTCCGTGGTGAGGGGCTCATGTACACCTCCTTGGGACCGGTGTGGGTTGCCTGTGCCCCTTCTCCTGCCCCCTCTATGGGTGGTGTACGTGCTGAAGGGCACCATGTACGGGCCTTGTGAGCCATCGGACCACCCGTTGGAGGGGTCGCCTGTGAGAGGCCGCCCTGAGTGGATGATTGGGTGTCCAGGCTGGGGTGATAGGGGGACTGGGGTCTTAGCACCAGTGTGGGAAAATGAACGAAGTAGTAGAACTCCCCTGTTGAAAAGGGGGAGCACCGGTGGGGACGACGCACCCTTCCTGCACTGGCCCGCGCTCGGCCTCCCTGGCTGCCCTGGTAGGTGGTATCCCTTGGTTCAGGTCCCATCCCTTATATACTGGTCTGCTGTATGGATGACGACTTATCTAACCCAGGCTCATGGGGTGGGCGACCAGGCCCCTGAGTCGGACCGTCCTGGAAGACCAGGATCTGTAGCTCCCGCTACAGGACCTGGTTTAGGCCAAGACCGGGCTCTTCCTCCCTGCTCCTCTCCCTCTGTGGTTGGGTCGAGCCCCAAGCCTGCTGTGGTGACCGTCTCGTCCCCTTGCACGGCTCCATCTCCTTGTGACTACTGCACCTTTCGACCCGTCTCTCTCCAAGGGTTCTCGTCGCCGTCCCCGCCACGGCCGCTCTCGTATGCTCCCTTCCCATCCTACTTCGTTCCATGCTTTGTTTGATCCTGCTACGTGGACTAAGTACTTTGACCTCCAATCTTTGGATTGAACTCCTCCTGACGATTTTTCCCTTCATAGGCATCTTGTCGATTCCGTGGATGCCTCTGTCACCTTCAACTCCACTCGTCTTGGTACCTGTGTCGTTGCTGCTCCTTCTCAGGATGCGGCCACCCGCTTGGCCGCGTTATCCTGCCTTGGCGAGACCCCTGTTCGGGTCTCTAAGAACGCTAGGTTGAATGCCAGTGTTGGCACTGTTCTCCTCCCGCACCATGCTGCAACTGGTGTTAGGGATTTCAAGGACTGCCACGAGGATATCAAGCATATCCTCGAGGCCCAGGGTCATTCTATCCTCCAGGTGGATACATTTACTCGTTCCCCTCGTGGTCATCGCCGTCTGCCCCTTCGGGTTATAAAGGTTACCTTTGATGGTAGGACCCTTCTGCCCTCTGTCATTCCTGCTGGTGCCAGATGCTCCGTTCAGGAATATATTCCATCTCCTCGGCTCTGCGGTAAGTGCTGGACGTTTGGGCATGGTACCCTCAAATGCTCTAGTCCTGTCTCTCTCTGTCCCCTGTGTGGAAGCGAGGGTCACTAAGTTGGAGTGCACTTCTCCCCAGGCCCGCTGCCTCAATTGCGGTGAGGCCCACCCTACCTTCTCCCGTGTGTATTAGTTACAAACTTAAGGCGGCCGTCCTCAACTTGAAGCACCGGGACCGTTTGTCTTTTCCTGAGGCTCGGCGCCAGGTTCATCGTCTCCCCTCTTTCGCTGGTGTCTCCTATGCTCGCGTGGTGCGCCCTTCCTCTCCTCGTCCTTCCCGCTTTCCTCAGTCTCTCAACCGTTTCAGAGCCTTAGACCCGGACACGCCCACCACCACCTCCCCTGTTTCCCTCCATTCTGTTCCGAAGGGTCCCCATCCTGGTTCTCTCTCTAGGGCTTCCCTTCTTTCTACCAGAGTCTGTCACGTCTCCTGTGTCTTCTTTTTCCTCTCCTAGTCCTCCTCCCCGTCCTTCTCCTCCGTCTCTAGGCTCTCCACGCCGCCTGACTCTGCGGGCCGACGTCCATCGCTCTCCTGCTGGTTGTGTTGTTCGCTCTCGTTCTTCTTCTCCTATCGAGACGCTGGAGTCTGTTGCCCAGTACAATGTTGCTGGGACGCCCGTATCTTTGAGTCAGAAGCGGAAACCAGGCTCCTCTCCTTCCTCCTCCCTTGTAGGTAAGAAGGCTTTGCTTTCTTCTTTACCCACTATCTCTGATTCTATCGTTCCTTCCCCTCCCGCTTCGGTGGTGGAGCCCCTGTTCCTACTGTAGGCCCTAGGTTCCATCTCGGTTACTGCCTTGCTGAGGTGCGCTCCCCTCTTTCTGCCCCTCCTCCTCCAGACCCTGCTCGTCCACCTCTGGTCTGTCCTCTCGCTTCTTTCCCTCCTTTACTCAGTTTTCCCATGCCCCCTAACCCTGACTTTTTTTACCCTGATCCTGACTGCTTTTTTTTTAGTGTGCTGTGTTCCTTTTTCACCTTTGTTTCTTCTTTGCTCTCTGTGGCTCTCCTCTCACTCTTTGCTGATGTCTTTTCTTCAATGGAACATCCGTGGATTTTACGCCAATTTCCTTGACCTCCAACTTCTCATTTCACAGTTTTCGCTCCTTTGTGTCTGTCTCCAGGAGCCGATGCTTGGTGCTCGTCCTGGTCGCTTCCGTGGCTATTCTTTTCTCTCACCCCCCCCCCCCCCAACGACAGCTAGGGTCCATAATTCTTATGTTTTCTTTATTCGCTCCGATGTTCCCTTTGTCCCCTTACTTTTTTCCTCGCCTCTCCAATGTTCTGCCTCCCGTGTCTTTGTGCGTAGATGGTACACGGTTTGTTCTATTTATCCCCCCCCCCCCACCACTGTCCCACTTTCTCTTCCCGATCATAAACACCACCTAGATTTCTTGCCAGAGCCTGTGCTCCTGCTGGGTGATTTCAATTGTCGTCATGCCCTTTGGGGCGATGTGCTGACAAACACCCGGGGTCGTCTCCTTGAACCTTTCATCCTCTCTTCTTCCCTATCCCTTCTTAATTCTGGTGAGCCCACTCATTTGGACTCTCGGACTCGCTCCCTTTCTTGTCTCTATCTTTCTCTGTGCTCGTCATCCTTTTCCTTAGATTTTGGGTGGAGAGTTCTTGATGACCTTCATGGCAGTGACCATTTTCCTATCCTTGTTTCTTTTTTCTTTTCGCCCTCCTCTCTCCTTCCCTAGGTGACGGTTTGTCGAGGCTGACTGGCGCCTCTTTACTCTTCGTGCTACTATTTCCGACCTCTTCATTCTCCCTCTCCCTCCTCCTTTTCTTGACACTGTCTTTGACGCTGCCCTCCACTCTATTCCTCGCTCTTCCTCTCGGGGAACGCGGAAGTGCATTCCCTGGTGGAATATGGACTGTGCTCGGGCTGTCCGCTGTAAGTGTGCAGCCTGGAAGAGACATCGCCGCCGGCAGACGGTTGAGTCTTTTCTTTTTTTTCGGAAGGCGAGTGCGGTGGCCCGTAGGACCATCCATGCATCTCATCATGCTTGCTGGGCGTCTTGTGTCTCCACCGTTATGTCCGAAACTCCTCTCCCACTGGTCTGGAAGCGTATCCGCAAGATTGCGGGTAAGTTCGTTCCCAATGTCTCGCCAGTCCTTCGCCTCCATGGTGCTCCTGTGGCGGACCCGCTGCAGGTTGCGACCGAACTGGATTCCCATTTCTCCTCCGTTAGTTCTGCTTCTCATCTCCCCCAATCCTTCCTTCCTTCATAAGCCTTTTCATGAATCTCATCCTTTAAATTTCTGTATCTTCACCTTCCCTATAATGATCCCTTCTTTCTCTCTCTGAGCTTCAGTCTGCCCTAGCCCTTTGCGGTTCTACGGCAGCAGGCTCCGATAGCATTCATTATGAAATGCTTCGCCATCTCCCTCCGTGCACATCCCAGTATTTACTGAGTCTGTACAATCGGATCTGGGAGTCGTCGTTGTCGGTCCCTGAAGACTGGCTCGATGCCGTTGTCCTCCCTGTTCGGAAACCAGGGTTTCTCAGGTCACCCCCGAAGGACTTCCACCCTATAGCCCTCACGAGTTGTCTGCAAGCTCTTTGAACGTATGGTTAACGTTCGTTTGATGTGGTACTTAGAACACTATCACCACCTCTCCCCTTCTCAATTTGGTTTTCGCAAGTGCCGCAGCACAACGGATGTCCTAGTGAACTTGGAGGTCTATATTCGTACTGCTTTTGCTGCGAAGACATCCGTTGTTGCCGTCCTTTTTGACCTGGAAAAGGCTTACGACACTACTTGGCAGTATCATATTCTGTCTCAACTTCATTCTTTTGGCCTTCGTGGGAACGTCCCTCTCTTCCTTCAGAGCTTCCTCTCTCGTCGTTCCTTTCCTGTGCGGCTTGGTACTGCTCTCTCTGCCCCTTTTCGGCAGTATGAGGGTGTTCCCCAGGGTTGTGTTCTGAGCACTACTCTTTCTAGTTGCCCTCAACGGTCTTCTTTCCTCTCTTCCTTCTGGCGTCTTCTCTGCTCTCTATGTTGATGATCTTACCCTTTGCTGTTGGGGTGATGATTCACCTCCCCTTCAACGGCGGCTTCAACTTGCGATTGATGCCGTGTCGTCTTGGGCCACCGATCATCGCTTCAAGTTCTCTGCTTGTAAGACTTGTGCTATGACTTTTACTCAGAACCATGTCGTTCTTCGTCCCTCTTTGTCGCTTTATGGTCATCTCATTGTGTACAGGGATTCCGAAAAGCTCTTGGGTTAGTCTTTGACACTCGTTTGTCTTGGTCGGCCCATATCTCTTACCTCCGAGTTGAATGCTCTAAGGCCCTTAACCTACTTAAGGTTTTGTCCCATACTTTTTGGGGATCGGATAGGCTCACACTCCTCTATTTGCACTCCTCTCTCTCTCTCTCTCGTCCTGTCTAAACTCTATTATGGTTGCCCTGCATACTCTTCTGCTTCTCCTTCTACTCTTCGCCGTCTTGATGCTTTGCACCATACTGGGTTGCGTCTCAGCTCTGGTGCCTTTCGTTTGACTCCCGCCCTCATTTTGTATGTTGACACTGGCTCTCTCTTTTCAGGACCACCGTGATCGCTACTGTCTTCGCTATCTTGCACGGTCCTTACAACATCCTTCCTCTCGCCTCTGTCGTGCTTTGACTTTCCCTCCTCCTGTAGCTCCGGTTCTTCTTCGTCTCCCACTTTCTGTCCGGTTATCTCACTTTTTCTAGGGTTTCTTCTCATATTGTTCCTTCCTTGCCTTAGTGGAGAGTCCCCATTCCCAAGTTTTGTACCTCCTTGACTTGTATTACTAAAACTTTTACCCCTCCTACAATTCTGAAAAGCCTCTTCCTTGAGCACTTTTCTTCGCACTCCCACTCTATTTCTATCTTCACCGATGGGCCTAAGTCTGCGGACGGTGTGGGCTACTCTGTTGTTTTTCCTGACAGTACTTATATGTGTCGCCTCCCTTCGGAGGCTTGCGTCTTTACAGCGGAACTTTATGCCATTCTCTATGCTCTCCCTCTCTTGCTTTCTCATTCTTATTTCTCCTTTGTGGTTGTAGTTGACTCTTAGTGCCCTCATGGCTCTAAGGTCCTTTAATCCTGTCCATCTGGTAGTCATCGAGACTCAACATTGGCTGTTTCTGTTTTCTAATAAATTTAAATCAGTAGAGTTTTGCTGGGTTCCCAGCCATATTGGTGTTTCTTTCAATGAGCGTGCGGATGCTGCCGCTAAGGAAGCTATCCGTTCTTGTCCCATCTCCTGTAAAGGTATTCCTTATTCCGACTTTTATCCTGTTATTTATTCCTCCATCCTTGCCCGTTGGCAGGGTTGTTGGTCCTCAGAGGTTAGTAACAAGATGCGTACTCTCAAACGTAGTGTGTCCCCGTGGCCTTCCTCCTACCACCGCAACCGGCGGTGGGAAACTGCATTGGCACAGCTGCGGGTTGGCCATACTGGCTTAACACACGATCACTTAATGGAGCGCCGCCCTGCTCCTTATTGTCTGAATTGCGTTGACCCTCTTAAAGTTATGCATATCCTTGTTGAATGTCCTGACTTCCAGGACGAGCGTGTGTCTTGCTTTCCAACCGTCCCCGCGGTCACTTGTCCCTCAATAGAATTCTAGGTGAATCGGATACTTTTGATATCATTTGCCTTATGCGTTTTTGTTCTTGTATTAGCATCCTTGGTAATATTTTGCACCCTCTGATTATTTCGCACTCTAATGGTGCTACATAGCCTTCCCAGTTTGGTGCCTTTTTATAATTACCTTACCTTATCTTATGTTAGCCAACCTGGCATTTGCCGCTGATGTTATCCTCTTGATATGGGCTTCAGGGGACAGGTCTGGCGTGATGTAAACCCCCAGATCATCTTCTCTGACTCCTGAAGTATTTCATCTCCCAAGTGATACCTTGTATCTGGTCTCGTGCTCCCTACTCCTATCTTCATTACATTGCATTTGCTTGGATTAAACTAACAACTATTTGTTCAACCGTTCCTGCAGCTTGTCCATGTCTTCTTGAAGCCTCAAGCTGTCCTCTTCTGTTTTAATCCTTCTCATAATTTTGGCGTCGCCAGCAAACATTGAGAGGAATGAGTCTACACCCTCCGGGAGATCATTTACATATATCAGAAATAGGATAGGTCCAAGCTCTTTAGGACTCCACTCCGCTGATGACTTCACGCCAATCTGAGGTCTCGTCCCCCTCACTAACTCTCCACTTCCTATTGCTTAGGTACTCCCTTATCCACTGGAGTGCACAACCAGTTACTCCTGCCTGTTTCTCCAGCTTATGCATCAGCATTTTATGGGGTACTGTGTCAAAGGCTTTCCAACAGTCCAAAAAAGTGCAGTCCGCCCATCCATCCTTCTTGTTTAATCTTTGTCACCTGATCGTAGAATTCAATTAAACCAGAAAGGCAAGATTTTCCCTCCCTGAACCCATGTTGATTGGTTGTCACCAATTCTCTACCTCCACACGTACATTCGCATGCGTGCGGGCTATAGGGAAATTTTTTTTAATGTGTTGGGGTTTGATGGGTAACTATCTAATTTATATTAGTCTGACTTGTTTGTTAACCAAAGTGTTATCACCGAAGTCATATTTTATTGCAGTTTTAAAGTTAATATAAATAAAAGTGAGCTGATAATGTGGTTACTTGCTGTAAGTCAGGTTAATAAGTCAGGTTAAATAAGTTAATAAGGTTAATTACGCGTGAAAATGTTAATTTAATTAATTTTATCACTTTCACGCTTCGGTGACCCCTGAGTGAGTCAACAATTTTTGTGTTGAGAAGGGTAGCATGGTGCGCTCACAAGTACAAAGAAAAAATATTTGTATAAATTCCATTTACTATCCGATCTACTTGGGGATAGTTTACAAATGTTCGCAATGAAATTTACGTTTTCTCTAATAGCCGAACAGCTTATTTCGGAGAACGGCGTGGCAGTGAATCGTCGTGGTAAAACAATTGTATTATTGACACGACGAGTATAATCGACATAGTTTTTATATATGTTGCCGGTCGAACTCATCCTTGTGAGACCCTTTATACTTATGTTCTTCTAGAACATTCTATTGCGAACACATTGGTACAAATATTAAATACGTACATCGAAAAATAATGTCAGGACAGTGAATTGAACACTTTTCAGGGCGGGTTTTGCCGATATTCCGCCGCGGGTGCCACTTCCCACACTGTTTTGGGTGGGCTGCGACATTGATTCTATATTTATATTCATATGTCCGTGTAGAGAATTTTATTGCGACTTCACTGATATCAAAATTAACGCTGTAGCAGAAATGTGGGCTTCACAACCATGAAGAGAGTAGAAACATTTTATTGGTGTTTGGCGCTCTCGGCTAGTGATCTCAGTAGTTCTTTATTTGGTGTTGATATACCTTATGCTTTCGAGGCATTTTATAGGCATGTTCTTATAGACAATTCTATGGCGAGGACAGTGATACAAAAATTAAATACGTACGCCGACAATTAGTGTCAGGACAGTCAAAAAAGTATACACTTTTCGGTCTTGCCGCGTAAGCGCTCGAAACCCTGAAAGAACATAGGCACGTTTTTTTTTTTCAATATGCCGGAAGCGGCAAAGAGAGAGAGAGAGAGAGAATGAGAGAGAGAGAAGAGAGGAGAGAGAGAATGAGAGAGAGAGAGAGAGAGAGAATGAGAGAGAGAGAGAGAGAGAGAATGAGAGAGAGAGAGAGAGAGAGAATGAGAGAGAGAGAGAGAGAGAGGAATGAGAGAGAGAGAGAGAGAGAGAATGAGAGAGAGAGAGAGAGAGAGAGAATGAGAGAGAGAGAGAGAGAGAGAATGAGAGAGAGAGAGAGAGAGAGAATGAGAGAGAGAGAGAGAGAATGAGAGAGAGAGAGAGAGAATGAGAGAG
The DNA here is from genome assembly GCF_040958095.1 of Procambarus clarkii. Classification (NCBI taxonomy): domain Eukaryota; kingdom Metazoa; phylum Arthropoda; class Malacostraca; order Decapoda; family Cambaridae; genus Procambarus; species Procambarus clarkii. The sequence continues at coordinate 24,985,786 of NC_091166.1, read as the reverse complement.
AGAGAGAGAGAGAATGAGAGAGAGAGAGAGAAGAGTGAGAGAGAGAGAGAGAGAAGAAAGAGAGAGAGAGAGAGAATGAGAGAGAAGAGAGAGAGAGAATGAGAGAGAGAGAGAGAGAGAGAATGAGAGAGAGAGAGAGAGAGAGAATGAGAGAGAGAGAAGAGAGAAGAGAATGAGAGAGAGAGAGAGAGAGAGAATGAGAGAGAGAGAAGAGAGAGAGAGAGAATGAGAGAGAGAGAGAGAGAGAAGAATGAGAGAGAGAGAGAGAAGAATAGAGAGAGAGAGAGAGAGAATGAGAAGAGAGAGAAGAGAGAGAGAGATGAGGAGAGAGAGAGAGAGAGAGAGAGAGAGAGAGAGAGAGAGAGAGTGTGAGTGTGTGAGTGTGTGAGTGTGTGAGTGTGTGAGTGTGTGAGTGTGTGAGTGAGTGAGTGAGTGAGTGAGTGAGTGAGTGAGTGAGTGAGTGAGTGTGTGTGTGTGTGTGTGTGTGTGTGTGTGTGTGTGTGTGGTGTTGTGTGAGAGAGAGAGAGAGTTGGGGTCTTGATGGTTATCGTTGGGAAGATTAGTTTCAGGATGGGGGGGGGGAGGGTTAATAAGTCAGGTAGCGCGGCCCACAGGTCGTCCTTCCACGCCCACATCTACACCCAGCGCCAAACACCATCAGTACAACACCTTTACTGCGTCAACTCAATGCTCATCTAATAGCATAACCTCTTGAATATTTATTTTATTGTTTATTCTGTAGGCCAACTCCCACTCTGCTATTGAAGATTGTGTGACTGTGCACAAGGTCGTACAGAGTACCATTCATATTCCAGAGTCTTGGTGATGTAGGGCAGTGCAAATAGTAAATGTTGCCAGCTGGTTTTTATGTTTTTTAGGTTTATTAGATCATTAGGTACTAGTACAGAGTATTTGAATATGGCTATGTAGTAGATCTTAGAAAATTCTGGGAGTTCATATTTGTATAGAATTTTAGATCATGTGAAGACTAATGTTGATTGAGTGATTCGCTACTGTCCAGATGCAATGCCCGAGAGTGATGTGGTACTGGAATGCATTGGCTGTTATTAAAAATTCCATAACATATATATTTAATATTATTGGTATTGCTAATTTAATATAATAGGTATTGGAATGATTAGGTAACAATATGCAGGATTGAGGCTGGGAAGTAAGTTGGTAATTATCAAAAGAAGGCACCAAATCGGGAAGGCTAGGTAGCACCATCAAATGTGCGGAATAATCAGAGGGTGCTAAATATCACCAAGGATGCCAATACGAGAACAAAAACGCATAAGGCGAACGATATCAAAAGTAACCGAGTCCCCAAGAATTCTATTGAGGGACAGGCAACCACGAGAGGCGGTCAGAAAGCAAGACACACGCTCGTCCTGGAAGTCAGGACATTCAAGAAGGACATGCACGACCGTAAGAGGGACAATGCAATTAAAACAATAAGGAGCTGGGCGCCACTCCATCAAGTGACCATGGGTTAAGCGAGTATGGCCAATACGCAACCTCGCCAGAGCTGTTTCCCATCGCCGGTTACGGTGGTAGGAGGATGGCCACGAGGAAACAACATTTAAGAGTACATAGTTTGTTACCAGTAACAGACGACCAAGAAGCCTGCCAACGGGTAAGGATGGAGGAATGGATAACCGGGTAAAAGTCGGAATACGGAATACCTTTACAAGACATGGGACAAGAGCGGACAGCTTCCTTGGCGGCAGCATCCGCACGCTCATTTAAAGACATCAATATGGCTGGGAACCCAACAAAACTCAACCGACTTGAATTTACTGTGAACAAGAAACAGTCAATGCTGGATCTCGACAACTACTGGATGAACCGAATCAAAGGACCCGAGAGCCATGAGGGCACTACAAGAGTCAACAACTACAAAGGAAGACTGACAATGAGAAAGCAGGAGACGAAGAGCATAGAGAATAGCATAAACTATGCTGTAAAGATGCTAGTCTCTGGAGGTAAGCGACACATTAGTGTGATCAGGAAAAACAACAGAGTAGCCAACACCGTCTGCAGACTTAGACCCATCGGTGAAGACTAAAACGGAGCGGGAGTGAGAAGAAAAGTGCTCAAGGAAAAGGCGTTTTAGAATTGTAGGAGGGGTAAAAGCTTTAGTGATACGGATGAAGGATGTACAAAACTGCAGAAGGGGGACTCTCCATGAGGGCAGAGAAGGAACAACACGAGGAGAAACATTAGAAACACGAACGGAAAGAGAATCCTGTAAGCGAGATAACCGGACAGAAAGAGGGAGGTGGTGAAGAGGAACAGGAACCGCAGGAGAGGTAAAAGTTAAAGCACGACAGAGGCGAGAGGAAGGATGTTGTAAGGACCGCGCAAGATAGCGAAGACAGCAGCGATCACGACGAGAGTTTGCAGACAACTTGTGAGGGCAATAGGGCAAAAGTCCTTTGGGGAAGTTCCCAGAGACCCTGGTTTGCGAACAGGGAAGACAGCGGCATCGAGTCAGTCCTCAGGGACTGACGACGACTCCTAGATCCGATTATACAGACTCAGTAAATACTGAGACATGCACGGAGGGAGATGGCGAAGTATCTCATAATGAATACCATCGGAGCCCGCCGCTGTAGAATCGCAGAGGGGCAGGGCAGAACGAAGTTCAGAGAGAGAGAGAGAGAGAGAGAGAGAGAAAAGGGATCGTTATAGGAAACTCGAAAACGAGTGCAGAAATCTAAAGGACGAGATTCAAGGACAGGTTTACGAAGAAGGAAAGATTGGGGAAGATGAAGATCAGAGCTAACAGAAGGAAAGTGGGAACCCAGTTCGGTAGCGACCGGCAACGGGTCCACCACAAGAGTACCACGGAGGTGAAGGACCGGTGAAACATCGGGAACGAACTTGCCCACTATCTTGCAGATACGCTTCCAGATCTGTGGCAGAGTTGTTTCGGACGTAATTGTAGAGACACAAGATGCCCAACATTCACGTTTAGCCATACGGATGGCCCTACGGGCCACCGCACTCGCTTTCCGAAAGAAAAGAAAAGAATCGGCCGTCTGCCGACGTGCGTGCGTGCAGCCTCTTCCAGGCTGCACGCTTACAGTGGACAGCCTGAGCACAGTCTGCATTTCACCATGGAACCCACTTCCGCGGACCCCGAGAGGAAGAGCGAGGAATAGAGTGGAGGGCAGCGTCGAAGACAGTGTCATGAAAAAGGAGGAGAGCGCGAGGGAGAGGCAGAAGGGAGACGTCAGAGAGAGCAGCACAGAGGGTAAATAGGTTCCAGTCCGCTTTAGCAAACTGCCACCTAAGGAAGGAGAGGGAAGGACGAAAAGAGAAAAGGGAAACAAGGATGGGGAAATGGTCACTGCCATGGAGGTCACCAAGAACCTGCCACGTGAAATCTAAGTAAAGAGAACAAGAGCAAAGAGAAAGCTCAAGACAGGAAAGGGTGCGAGTCTGAGAGTCCAAATGAGTGGGCTCACCAGAATTCAGAAGAGACAGGTTAGAAGAGAGGATAAACGGCTCAAGAAGGCGACCTCGGGTATTCGTCAGAACATCACCCCAGAGAGAATGACAATTGAAATCACCCAGCAGGAGCACAGGTTCCGGTAAGGAGTCCAGGTGTTGTTTCAGATCAGGAAGAGAAATCAGAACACTCGGGGGGGGGGGGGGGAGATAAATGGAACAAACTATGTACCATTTTCCCACAAAGATACGAGCCGCATAACAATGGAGAGGCGAAGGAAAAAGCAAGGGGACAAAGGGGAACATCGGAGCGAATCAAGAGAGCAGAAGAATTAGGAGCCGAGCACCGAATTAGGACGAGCACCAAGCATCGGCTCCTGGAGACAGACACAAAGGGGTGAAAACCGCGAAATCAGAAATTGGAGTTCGAGGAAATTGGCGTAATAACCTCGAACGTTCCATTGAAGAGTAGACATCGACGAGAAGAGAAAGGACAACAACAGAGAACAAAGAAGAAATAAAGGCAAAAGAGCAACATAGCACGTTAAAGAATATCAGGGTCAGCAAAGGGGGCATGGGTAAACTGAGGAAATACAGAGGGAAGGAAGCGGGAGAACAGACCATAGGTGGGTGGGTGGGGTCAGGAGGAGGAAGGAGGAGGAGACAATGGAGAAGAGCAGTCAAGGACAGCAGCAGGAAGAGGGGAAGCAGAAAGAGGGTAGTGCACCTCAGCAAGGGCAGCAACGGAGAGGGAAGCGAGGGCCAAAGAAACCTGCATAGCAGGAACAGGGGGCGCAACCACCGAAACGGGAGTGGTAGGAGCGATAGAGGCAGAAGTAGAGGCCGAGGAAGAAAGCGAAACTTTCTTACCCGCCGGGGATGAGGAAGGAGAGGAGCCAGGCTTACGCTTCTGACTTAAAGAGACAGGTGTACCAGCAACTACGTACTGGGCAACGGATTCTAGCACCTCAACAGGAGAAGCTGAACGAGAGCACACACGACAGCCGTTCGGAGAGCGATGGACATCAGCCCGCACCGACAGGCGGTGGGGAGAGTCAAGAGACGGAGGGGAAGGATGGGAAGGAGGAACGCAGGGAGACGAGGAAGAAGACACAAGAGACAAGACAAACCGGGTAGAAAGAAGGGGAACCCCAGACAGAGGACCAGAAGGTGGATCCTTCGGGACAGAACTCAAAGGAACAGAGGAGGGGGCAGTGGGCGTATCAGGGTCCAAGGCCCGGAAACGGTTGAGAGTCTGAGGAAGGTGGGAAGGACGAGGAGAGGATGAGCGCAACACGCGAGCATAAGAGATATAAGCATAAGGCAGGAGCTGGCGAACGTGGCGCCTCGCCTCAGGAAAAGATAAACGCTCCCGATGCTTCAAGTTGAGGACGGCTGCCTCAAGCTTGTAATGGACACACGCATGGGAGAAGGTAGGATGAGCCTCACTGCAGTCGAGACAACGAGCCCGGGGAGAAGTGCACTCCGACTTAGAGTGACCTTCGCCACCACACAAAGGACCGAGAGACAGTTCCAGAGAAGCGGAGGGCACAATGCCCAAACCTCCAGCACTTGTTACAGAGCCTGGGAGAAGGAATGTACTCCTGGACAGAGCACCTGGCACCAGCAAGAATGACAGAGGGTGGAAGGGTCCGACCATCAAAGGTAATCTTAACAACCCGGAGGGGTTGACGGCGACTACCACGAGGGGGACGAGTAAACGTGTCCACCTGGAGAATAGAATGGCACTGGGCATCAAGGATATGTCGAATATCGTCGTGGCAGTCGCGCAGATCCCGAACACCGGTCGCAACATGGGGCGGGAGGAGAATAGTGCCAACACTGGCGTTCAACTGAGCGTTCTTTGAGACCCGAACAGGGGTCTCGCCAAGGCAGGATAAGGCAGCCAAACGGGAAGCTGCATCCTGAGGAGCAGCAGTAAGAACACACGTACCGAGACGAGTGGGGTTGAAGGTAACAGAGGCATCCACGGAATCAACGAGATGTCGATGGAGGGAGAAATCGTCAGGAGGCGCAGAATCAAGACGGAGATCAAAATATTTGGCCCATGAAGCGGGACCAAACAAGGTATGATAGGTATCAGAACGGGAAGGAATCGAGCGAGGGCGGCCGTGACGAGGATGGCGTTGAGAACCCCCAGAGAGAGAGGGGGGTTAAAAGGCGCAGTAGTTACAACTAGAGAAGGAGCCGCGCCAGGGGACGAGGTAGTCACCACTGGGGGCTTGGGGCTCGACCCAACCACAGAGGAGGGAGGGGAGCCGAGGGGAGGAGTCAGAGAGGCCAAAGGAGGAGCAAGGTCAGGGCCCAATGCAGCGGAGGCTACAGAGCCCGGTCATCCAACATGGACCAACTTGGGGGCTTGGTCGCCCACCCCACGAGTCTGAGAAGGTAAAGGAGAAACATTAGAATCGGTAAACATCATCGCTACGAAAAAAGAAACATTCATTCACTAATGTGCCCCCCACCCCACCATGGAGCCACAATTAGAGGCAGGACACCCAACAGGAAGCTATCGCCGAACATTCTGGGGCCTCCTAGGGGTGCGTCGTGAGTATACGCCCCACAAACGCCGCCTTAAGAACCGACAGTCCGTCGAGATAGGGTTGAGTGACAAAAGGGGGATTGACAATAAAAGGTTCTCCTCGCTCTCGATGTTGGGTACTACAGTTCTACGGGTGCAAGAATATGCCTCCTCAAGCACCCGGGCGTCAAAATAGAAGATGTCCAAAGGAATAACCAAAACAAGCAAAAGGTCGGCAGGAAACGGCAAGCAGATAGGAGAAGAGGGGGGGAGAAAAACGAAAAGTTGCTCAGCACAATTGGAAAGGATGGCAGCAGGAGCACAAGGCTACAAAAGGACAGAGGACTGTCCCAAGGAGCATCACACTCCGGCAGCCACCCACTAAGCCCCCTTTACTGCATCAACGAGCTGAGCGAGGAGGGCGGGTTGAGCCTGGGAAGAAAGTCTACCAAGAGCTATTTTTGTATCCATGATCCTTTATCCCCTCCCTAAGAAAAGGCTTTCTCCACCAATATATTGCCAAACTAAAAATTCTGTGTTCTTGAGTCGAGGGAAGAATTATTTGTATGTGAGAATCAGTAGCCAGGAAGTGTTGTGTAACAAAGTAAATCACTGAACAGCAGGTGATGAGATGCTCTAGCAACCGAGGTGCTTTCTCCTTATAAATAGCTTGGATCTCTGTTTTGGCCGTGTCCTCCTTTCTTTGGAGTGGGAAAATAGATTGTGTGATAAATTCTAGAGCATAGGATAGTGGGCCAAAGGTGGCAAGTGTTGGCAGGGGGCGACTGGCGGGTGTGCACGGGATTACCACTGCTCGGGACCCCGTAGACGATACACACACAGGGGACAGGTTATACACAGCATGACTGCTTCACTACTGAGTGGGACTAGTAGCATACAATGTTACACACCTGGACACATGTCTTAACTCAGGTGACTAGTGTAAGATTCATCCCTTATGTCCGACTGTGGTGGCGCTATACCTGCAACCCCACCCCCCCACTCCACTGTTTCCCCTCCTTGACTATTGCCCTTCCTGACTGTACCTTCTTACACACGGCACCGAGTGTGACACTGGCCTCTTACTTTCCTCCAATTTTTTTTATCACTTCAATCATTGGCACTATTATTTCTCTTGCAATGTTGCTGCAAGTCTTTAACTACCTTCTATGTTTCTCTCATCTTATTTTATAACAATGCATTTCTGCCCCTGATATTTTTGTTTCTTTATACAAGGATGTTTCCATGTTCTTTCTTTTCACCAATTACATTTCATTTCTTTCATCATGGTTTTTCCACTTTGTTCTTGCTCTTATATTCATCATTTCCCTGTCTTCATTTTCAGGTTAACTTTACACTACATTTTCTTAGAATTTTAAAGAATGAATTTTACTCTAGTAGAAATTCATAACAGTTTCTAACTACCAGTACCATGTTAAAATTATATAGTCTTTGTTGCATGTTTATTTCTATTGCAGCTGTAACTTCTTACAGATGTTTCCATCATTATAACTCAAAAGTCCAGTCCATAATAATAAACTATCCTTCATTTACTTACAAATTGTTAAGCAAAATCCAGCTTCTATTACTGGGGCAACATCTACAGTAACTGAATCATAGTACTAACAAAATTTATATAGGCCTACGTATCTACGTAGATATGGCCTACGTATCTAACATAGGCCTCCACATCTGGGCTGGATGGAAGGCCTGAGGAGCTCTGTCTACTGCCAAAAGTACACAGGCTGAGATAATAATATTGACTGTTAACATAAGACCACCGACTGAATATACCCTAACAAGTGAGGAGTATATGCAAGACAGATTACATATGGTAAGCTTAAACCTGAAATACTGACATCAAGAAAAACTGGCAGTGGTCCACATGTCTGCCATGTGCGTGAGGTGAGACTCCTCCATACAAGCATGGCAGTATCCACTACAATTAACATAACAAGAGAAGGATTCAACTTCCTTGGCCTTAACCGCTTTCAGTCACACTTTTAACTGTACGACTCCAGAGCTCTGCAAGGCATCCGTGGCTCAAGGAAACGATAAATAATTATCAAAGAAGGCACCAAGCCAAGAAGACTATGTTGAAGACTATATAGAAGACTATAACGGCTGGCTCAAATGCAGTAGAGCAAAGCCGAATAGATGCAGGGGATGGGGGGGGGATTCTCAGGAGGACCCTGACTGTTCCCTGGCCCTTGCTAATTTGCATGAAGAGGTAGTGTTACCTGCCGTCACAGAGTCGGACAGTAATCTTTTCTTCAGCCACTTTGCAATGGTTGTAACGAGTCTTGAATGGCCCAAGAATCAGTGGGTACCTAGGCTGCAAGATTGATTAACGGGTAAGGCTCAGGAGATTTTGCTTCCTTATTCATTACTCGGTGTTTTTATTATGATTTTGTTAAACAAGGAATTTTAGATGGGTATGAATTAAATCCTCGGGCACATAGGCAAAAATTTAGACACTTGAGACGCTCATTAAATCAATCAGATGTTGATTTCCTTAGAAAAGAGACAGGTATTTTTTATAGGTGTCTACACTCCACTAGTGAACACATTTGCTGGCCTGAAAGATCTCCTTCTCAAGGAGGAGTTTTTATCATGTTTACCTGACAAAATTGCAGCCCATAGGGTTGAGAAATGTAAAACAAATCTGCTCTCAAGTGGCTTTGCTGGCAGATGAACAGAGCTTTGGCATATTGTGCCTTACTGAGCACAATATAATTATTCCCCTGTTATTGTTAATGTTGCAAGACACCCTATGAGATCACCGACCAATACCCACCTCCTCAGCCGTGCCCACTGCAACTCTGATGAATTCTCTTAACCCTAAGCAACCGGTTCACCAAACTCAGTCAAGGTTCAGACCTTATAATAATGTTAGGTTTCCTTCCTAGGGCTCAACCTAGACCCCCCCAGTCTGACCGCTTATGAATTCATTATAATAAGAGGGGGTCATTTTTTTAATTATTTTTTCCAGTTTTACCCAAATGTCAAACCAGTGGGTTGTGTATTGAGACCTAGAGGGACAACTGGACACTCAATTGATAACCCTTCAACCCAAAGGGTTGAAGGGTTATGAACCTTATATTATTCTGGACAAATACTGTGTGGGGGATGACCAGTGGAAACCATGACTATGTTGAGAGACACGGGCTTCTCCCAGAGCCTCATTATTCAGAGTGCTTTAGATTCCGTGGAAAAGAGGATCCAGATGAGTGTGTTGCTCTGTAGCATCGCTGGTGCGGTTCAGTCAGCCTCCTTGGTCCATATTAGGTGTCTTAACCCCGGAGTTTTGCACCCTAGCGATCTGTGAAAACTTACCCATGCCTGGTACTGATGTGATGACGGGACATTACCTCGCTAGAGAGCACAGCACCCGCTTATTTGGTCATGTTGACCCAGCCTGAGGGAGTGTCCTCATCCCAGCCTGTTGCTGAGAAGGATTCAGTGTACCCTGCCTGCACGGTTATTAGGTCGATGAGACCCAGTAGACCAAGTTTTGCAGCAGGTGAAAAGGTAGATTCTAGAGAGGCCCGGACAACTTCTGTTGAGTAGGAAGTGGACCTCACTGATACTTATGGCAAATTCGGAGGATGGTATTTAAACGCAAGCGTTGTCGACCCTTCCTGGGGTAATCAGTGTTGACCACAGGGAGGAAGTCGGTCCTGGGGGTATTTCCCCCAGCCTGCCGAAGGTTGATGCCTCCAACTTAAGTACCTTATAGAATAATGACCAGTTTAGCTATATGTTGTAAGGAGGCAGTCTCTTTGGTTGAAGCCTTGGCTGAGGGGAACTGTTTATTACTACCATGAACAGTTTCTGATGAGCAAATGGATGTCCCCAGCACATCCCCCCTTAGATGGCTGTGAGGGAATTATTCTGCTTGTCCCCAAGGCTTACCGAGAGCAGGTCCTCCAGGCGACCCTTTATGATCCCATGAGTGGACATCAAGGTATTTCTAGCATGTACTACAAAATACTTACATTTTTCTACTTGCATAAGGTAAAAAAGGACGGCCTAAGGTATTGTAGGCAGTGCACCATTTGTCAAAAAATAGGGAAACCAAATCAGGCCGGGCCCAGGGCTCCCATGCGATCTATTGTTGAACCCCAAGAACCATTCTCCCATGTGGTAATTGACGGTGTGGGGCCCCTGCCCCGGACCCACTCGGGCAACATCTATATGATTACCTTAATGTGCTCGATTAGACTTCCTGAAGAGTATGCGATCCAGAACACTAGAACCAAGACACTTCTCTTCTCAGATACTTGTGCCAGTTGCTCATTGTTTGGTATGCTTAAGATCACTGAAACTGATAATGAGGCCAATTTCAGGTCAGACTTATTCAGGGAATTCTGTGACTCATCCCCTCGAGCACCGGTTCGCTAGCCCTTACCATCCGCAAAGTTAGGGAGCACTGAAGAGGTTTCACCAGACCCTAAAGCAGAAGCTCTAAACCACGGGAGAGGGGTCCCAGTTAAGATGGGACGAGAATAATCCCCCAATGTTTGCGGCCCGGGAAGGGTTACAATAGTCATTGCGTTCCTCCCCCCTTTTGACCTAATGTTTGTACATGTAGTTAGGGGTCCCCTTAAAATGCTAAAGAAGAAGCTAATGGGTGATGTTTCTGCCTCAGTATGGGAGATAATTTTTGGGCGAGGGAGGACAAATTGTCTAAATGTAAGGAAGTAGCCCTGGAAGGGGTTCCAAGGGGTTGTCATAGCCAGGGGGTGGAAATGGGGGACGAGCTCCTATGACCTATAAAATGCTCCTATACGGCATGTGTCTCAAATAGCCTCTGACAACCAAATCCAACTCCTGGCCTGCACAGGTGGCTTAGTCTAAGTCCGGCGGAACCGCTTTTACCGACACGAGAAGGGGCGAGGGCGTGCCTCTGGCGCCTTAAAACCAGCTGCTCCGGGTAGATGGGACTCGATAGTCTGGGAAGGCAGCCCATCTAGGGGAAGGAAAACCCTGATTTTAAACCTCCGCTGCCTTGCGGCCATTCCCCTTTTTTGGGGAAAGGCTTCAGGAGTCAACCTCGAGGAAAAATCCGGAGTTGGAGCCCCTAAGGCAGTTCGTTGTTGACGTCGACCTCGTTCTGGCAGCTCCTGCGACGTTGCTGGAACCATGTGTATTGGCATTTGCCTTTCTATTGGATAATTTCAGCAACGTGGAGAGGGGGGGGGGGGGAGACCTGCTGCCTGGGTAACAGCTTCTCCATATCTACCTACCCAGGCTCTGCACCCTGGAGAGGGCACTCCAGCTCCGCCTCACAGCGTCGAACCAACACGGGAAGCGACAGTCTACCGGTTTTAAGTCTTCTGCTCGATTGGCGAAGAGTGTGACGCCAGGGGTTGCTTCCGACGGTGGGAGGGGTCATCGCGCCCCACTGGGCAGCTACCGCCCGCCTCAAGCTGGGCAAACCCCAGCCAATAAGGTGTTGCCTCGCCACGGTCCGTTAACCTCACTGGGTGCGTGGGGTTTAGGGTGAAAACCGACAAGCGGCCCGACAACTTTGCACCAAGCAATACCAAACCTAAGAAGAAAATATCTACTGCCCTAAAGCTGTCCTTCTCACATGGAACGTCAGGACACTGACACCAGGTTTCTCTGACGACCTGCAAGAAATCAATGACGCCCGAAAAACAGCAATCATCGATAGGGAGCTGAGCAAACTGCAGATGGATATTGTTGCTCTCCAAGAGACCAGGCTCCCTGGATCAGGATCTGTGAGAGAGGCCCTTCTCTTTCTTCTGGCAAGGAAAACCACCTGATGAGACCAGAGAACATGGTGTGGGATTTCCAGCCAGGAATGCACTGTTGGGATACATTACGCCACCGATGGGGGAAACCGAACGAATTCTGTCTCTGCAACTGCACTCCCAAACAGGACCAGTCAATATAATTAGTGCATATGCACCAACCCTGACTTCTCCAGCAGAGGCAAAGGAAAAATTCTACGATGACCTCAACAGAGTCATAGCGAAAATCCCTGTAAAGGAGCCACTGTTCATCCTCGGCGACTTCAACGCCAGAGTGGGTGCCGAGCACATCATTTGGCCCACTTGTCCGGGTCAATTCGGCATAGGGAGGATGATGAGAACGGGCAACGTCTGCTAGAACTCTGCTGCCTTCATGGTCTTTGTGTCACCAACACGTTCTTCGGCACAAAGCCTCAACACCGAGTATCTTGGAGACACCCCAGATCCAAGCACTGACACCAGCTTGACCTGATTCTTACCAGGCGTGCAAGTCTACCCAGCATCAAGATTACGCATAGCTAGCAGAGTGCTGTCTGTGACACCGACCGCTCCCTGGTATGTAGCAGGGTCAAGATGCAACCAAAGAAGATTCATCACTCGAAAAAGGCGGGCAGACCTCGCATCGACACCACCAAGACCCGCAACCAAGACAAGGTGGAAGATTTTGCACATGTGCTCGAGGAAGCTCTCCCTGACCCAGCTTGGGTCACTACCTGTAAAAGATGGGAGCACTTCAGAGACTCTGTGTTCAACGCTGCCATTTCCACCTTTGACAAGAAAACCAGCAGGTCGGCAGACTGGTTCGAGGCTCACTCGGAAGAGATGACACCTGCCATCGAAGAGAAGATAAAAGCCTTGGCAGCCTACAAAGCCTGCCCAAGTCAGCGCAACTTACAGATCCTTCGGGCCGTCCGCTGCAAAGTGCAGCAGAGCGCCAGGCTATGTGCCAACAACTATTGACTCCAGCTCTGCTCCCAGATACAGACTGCAGCGGATACAGACAACGTAAGGGGAATGTATGACGGCATCAACCAGGCCCTCGGCCCAATCCAGAGGAAGACCGCTCCTCTGAAATCTGCCACTGGCGAGGTGATTCAGGACCAGACACTGCAGCTGAAGCGCTGGGTCGAGCACTACTCTGAGCTATACGCCAGGGGCAATGTGGTCACTGAAGACGCCCTGAGCGCCATTGAGTGTCTGCCTGTGTAATGGAGCTCGACAGCGAACCGACCCTGGAAGAACTCAGTGATGCCCTAGACTCCCTTGCTTCTGGTAAAGCTCCTGGCAAAGATGGCATTCCTGCTGAGACCTTGAAGTGCTGCAGAGGTAGCCTGCTCATGGAGCTGCATGAAATTCCCTGCCTCTGCTGGGAAGAAGGAGAGGTGCCACAGGACATGAGGGATGCCAACATCGTCACGCTGTATAAGAATAAAGGTGACAGGGGCGACTGCAACAACTCCCGTGGAATCTCCCTCCTCAGTATTGTCGGAAAGCTGTTTGCTCGAGTCGCATTGAAGAGGCTCCAAGTACTTGCAGAGAGAGTATCCAGAATCACAATGCGGATTCAGAGCTGACAGGTCCACCAACGACATGGTCTTTTCCCTCAGACAACTGCAGGAGAAATGCAGGGAACAGAAGCAGCCACTCTTCGTAGCCTTCATAGATCTGACGAAGGCCTTCGACCTCGTCAGCAGGGATGGTCTGTTCAAGATCCTTCCCAAGATTGGATGCCCACCCAGGATCCTCAGCATCATCAGATCTTTCCATGAAAACATGAGGGGCACCGTGGTCTTTGATGGCCTAACATCAGACGCCTTTGACATCCGAAGTGGAGTAAAGCAGGGCTGCGTACTGGCTCCAACCCTATTCGGGATTTTCTTTGCAGTTATGCTGCGGCACGCCTTCGGATCTGTCATGGAAGGCATTTGCCTCCGGACCAGGTCGGATGAAAAGCTCCTTAACCTCGCCAGGCTGCGAGCCAAGACGAAGGTTCGGCTGAGGTGTCTGCGCGACTTCCTTTTTGCCGACGACGCAACAGTCACCGCCCACTCAGCCGAAGACCTCCAACGGCTCAACCTGCTTCAGCAAGGCCTCTCAGGCTTTCGGACTCCCCATCAGCCTGAAGAAAACACAAGTCATGGGACAAGGAGTGGACTCTCCACCTGACATCGGCATCTCTGATTCCAAACTGGAAGTCGTTCACGACTTCGTGTACCTGGGCTCCACAATCTCCGACTCCCTCTCTTGATACGGAGCTAAACAAACGCATCGGTAAGGCATCTACTACCATGTCCAGACTGACAAAGAGTGTGGGCCAACAATAGGCTAACTGAGTATACTAAGATTCAGGTTTGTGTGTCCTGAGCACTCTCCTATATGGCAGAGAGTCTTGGACACTCCGAGCCCGCCAGGAAAGACAGCTGAATGCCTGCCACATGCGCTGCCCTCGACACATATTGGACATCACCTGGCAGGACAAGGTGACAAACAACAATGTCTTGGGGAGAGCAAGAATCACCAGCATGTACACAATGCTGAAGCAGAGACGAATGCGCTGGCTCGGGCACGTTGTGCGAATGGGCGATGGCAGGATCCCCAAGGATTTCCTGTACGGAGAGCTGATGCAGGGAAAGCGTCCAACAGGCAAGCCCCAGCTACGGTACAAAGATGTATGCAAGAGGAACCTGAACCCCAGTGGGGAAATTGTAACTAACCTCCCCTCTTGTTTGTAGTGTGGGCGGGAAGATGCCGACTCATTTGCAGGAGACTGAGCAGTAGGAGATGCGAGAGCTGTTGGTAGAGTTCGACGAGTTGTTTGGGGAGATTACATCCCAGACAACATTGGTTTGCTATGATGTCCAACTCACCGATGCTACCCTTATTCAGGGGTACCCCTATTGGGTGAACCCCAAGATGTGCGCCCTCATCCATAAGGAGGTGGACTTCCTCCTCCAGCATGGACTCATCCACCCAAGTAGGAGCTCCTGGTGCTCGTCGTGTTTACTAGTGCCAAAACCAAGTGGTGCCTGGCGGCTGTGCACCGATTATCGTCGTCCCAACAAGGTCACTAAAGTCGATACATATCACTTGCCCCTTTTAGAGTGTATTTACCAGATTGGTCATAACCTGTATGTGTCAAAATTTCACTTACCCAAGGGTTATCAAATTCCCCTCATGGAGCGTGCCAGTGAGGTCACTGAGTTTATCACCCCTGATAGGACGTTTGAGTACCTGGTTATGCCTTTAGGTCTGCATAATGCACCTGCTACCTTCCAGAGATTGATGAACTCTGTATTGACTTGTGTACATAATTGTGGGGCTTACCTGGACGATATTGTATTATACAGCCCCATTTGGGAAGAGCATGTGGTAGGATTACTTAAGTTATTCAGGTCCGTGATGCGGGCAAATTTAATTTTCAATGTACATAAATGTAGGTTGGCCCAAGGAACCATTGTGTATTTCGGCGATTAGGTCAGGCAAGGAGAGGTAATCCCCTTCAAGACAAGATTCAGGCCATCGTGGGCCATCCGATCTTAACGAGTAAAAAAGAGGTACAGAGATTCATAGGTACGATTGCCTACTACTGGAGGTATTGTAAAAATTACTTCATTGTGATGGAACCTATGACCAAGTTGTTGAAAAATGGGGGTCAAATTCAGGTGGAAACAGGAGTGTCTGAACAATTTCGAGAGCCAAAAAGAAACGTTATCTTCCCCAGTGTTGGCCAGCCCCCATTTTGATCGAGGTTATCTCGAGATGATTTCAGGGCTTAGTGCCCCCACGGCCCGGTTCTTTACCTGGCCTCCTTTTTGTTACTCATCCCCAGAAAGTTGCTTGTAGCAGCTGTCTAACTCCCGGGTACCTATTTACTGCAAGGTGAATGGGGCTATCAGAGTGAAAAAAAAATTTGCCCATTTGTCTCTGCTTCCACCGGGATTGAACCCAGAACCTCAGGACTACGAATCCAAAGCGCTGTTTACTCAACTGTCAGGCGCCGAGTTGTCAGGCAGATTAGCAATATATCCTGTATATTGATGCGTCTGCACCTGCACCTGCACCTGCAGGTGCAGGTGCCTGATAAGTGTCTGACTTATGTGTGTGGGGGAAGGGGGCGGGGCAGTATTATTTAAAAAAGGGGGAAGATACTGTCGATCATCAAGTGTAATATTTTTTCCAGGAAGTTCGATAGTTCGAAGGTACGGGGACGGTAATGTTTCAAAAAGGGGAAGATCGATACACTAGATCGACAATATTATTTTTCCAGAAAGTTTGATAAAGCCCAGAGGAACTATTCAATGGTGGAACAGGAAGCCTTGACCCTAATCCTAGCTTGCCATAAAATATGCTATGGAGAGCAATGTGATTAAATTTTCGAGAGTAACTATTCGCATAATGAAAATCCCCAGCTCTGTACTAAGGCACAGAAAACTGGGGTACTATTAAAACTGACTTCACAACTCTTCAGTAATGTACGAGATAAAATGAGCTCCACCACAATCACACACTCCATGAACAGTTCTTTACTTACGGGATGTAGGCAGTTTCTTGTGCACTAGGCTATCTATAAAACACCATAATAAGAATCTTCCACTCTACTGGTGAATACTAAACTGAATTGCCATTATACTTAGAGTATAAGTGCATTAAAATGTTGGAAAACTCGACATCATTTTCTATTATTAAATACAATCTGCAGATAATATTGCTGCTGTTGTATACACAAGTTAACCCATAGAAAATGTAGCTTTTAGTGGAATTATCCATCAATAGAAAACGGGATATCATTGCCACATAGTGCTATAAATTCACCACCTATTCTGTTGGTAATTATTCCTAAATACCGTATTCTTTGGACTTTGACCCTCATAAAACATATTTGAATTAACTTAATTATCTGTATCAAAATAAAGTAAATGTGACTCTTCTATCACTTACTGACATCTGGACATGAGAGCCAGGCGTCAGTGGTGGGAGGTCAGCTATTGTTTAAGAACAGAGGCAGGAGGAAATTCAGCTCCTATAATTCTCCTTTGAACGAAATGTTATGGAGATCAAATTAGTGCTTCTTCCATTATCAACACTCAGTCAACATCTAAACAAGGGAAGCGTCTTACCTAAACCCGTTTATCTAATCATTTCTGGCCAGTTAATGTTAAGTAGATATAGAGCAAACCGGTTAGGACACTAGACAAGCCACTAAACTCAGGAACGAGAAGAGGAAGAAAGAATTAATCTTGGGACATCAGTTCCTTGGGTGTTGGAAGCCAGCCTCGCATGAGGATTATTTGGTGTCAACATCCTAGTTATACCTGGTGCACTAAGTCTACCATACAATAAGATAAGGCACCAAAATTTATTTACTAATGTACGTAGTTTAATACTGTAGTTTAATTACCTGCATTTATATAAATTTAATATAACCCCCCACCTAATGTGTAGGGATCGATTTGTGAGAATATTGTAGAAACACAGTCCACTAAACAAACAAATTGCTATCGAAATAGATAAATTAACGTACATACAAGTTCTATATAAATTCATATAAATTAAATAAATAAAAATCTCAGGGTTTTTTTTCTGTGGGAACCGACCTATTACCTAGTTTATACGACAAAACAACTCATAAGGGCCAAGGCCACAGATCACCGGGCCATGTCTCCATACTGCCTCCCAGTCGACAACAGACTCCAAAAGCCCGCACTTCTAGCTGCATGCTGCCTGCAGTCAGACGACTGTGTTCGAGCGCATAGGCCTAGTAATTTTCATAACAGGCCATCTCTAACCATCCTTTATAGGTTATTCATTTGAAATGCAGAGAAGTAGAGGTGCATTCAGTCACAAACACCTCCGGTAGAGGTCTGATTAACGCAGTGATGGCTGTGCCAGGCAGCTGTAATGGTGGAGAGTTGAGATGTTCCTAATGTGTGCGCTTACACCGGAGCCACGCTCACAGCGGGCAGTGTTGCCACCCAAGCAGTTCACACTTGTGCCTACTGGCTGCCTAGTTCTTTTTCTGGGCCAAAGCGACAGTGAAGAAGCAAGTTTTGTGGAAACTTTAAAGTGGTGGGAGAAATGGGACAGCGAATGGGTTTTTTCTAACGATTAGTATTTAGTTTGCCGAGTTTCATGAGGATTCTTGCTAGTGTTTTAAAGTAATGGGGCGAGTCAATAGTGTAATGTACAGCTAAATGATGTTAATAATAACAGACTTGAAAGAATATAGGTTTATTTCGATAAGACATTAATAAGGACTACATATGCCTGACACATCATTGTGTACTTAAGAAAGATATCTTCTTATCTTGGAGGAAAAAAAATATCTTCATTTAAAATCACTGCTAGATTTTTTGTGTCGCCAGTAATGAAAAACAAAATGATGTAGTTGTAACTAGCAATTTCTGCTCATGTGAGTTGACGAGAAAAGTCAAGATACATCGGAACTCTGAAAAGAAGCGTTCCATGGCAAGGAGACTAGGAGGCAAGGACTCGAAGCTCAACTCCAGCCTGTCACTCCCATGTGTATTGTGGTAGACAGCACAGCGGCACTGTTGAAGCTAAACAGTGTATGGTGTGGATAAAGTTTCTTGATGGCTGTGACAGCAGCACCACCCTAAGGCCAGTTTGTGGTACACTGGCACAGCTCTGATACTATCACGTTCACTCAAGTCTCAAAATGTGAGGGAGTTAACTTTTTGCACTAACATCACACATAATAAAAGTGTTTGAAAGACTGATTAGTAATCAAATTTCTAGTTTTATGGAAAACAATGAGTTGCACAACTCAGGACAACATGGATTTAGAGCGGGAAGATCCTGTCTGTCACAGTTACTCAACCACTATGACAAAATCACAGAAGCTGTAGAAGAAAAGCAAAATGGAGTTGTTGTATACACAGACTTTGCAAAGGCGTTCGACAAATGTGACCATGGGGTGATAGCACACAAAATGAGGTCAATGGGAATAACTGTTAAAGTAGGACGCTGGATACTCAATTTCCTGTCGAACAGAACACAGAGTAACAGTCATTCAAATAAAATAGAGCCCAAGCAATGTTTAAAGCTCTGTACCTCAAGGTATAGTCCTTGCACCGCTACTGTTCCTTATTTTCATATCAGATACAGACAAAAATACACGTCACAACTTCGTGTCATCCTTCGCAGATGACAAAAATCAGCATGAACATTACCTCTGTTGAAGACATTGAAAAATTACAAGCAGATGTCAACAAAGTTTTCAATTGGGTAGTAGAAAACAACATGATGTTTAACAGTGATAAATTTCAGGTACTCAAGTACAGCAAAAATGAGGATCTGAAAAATAATACAGGGTACAAAACACAATCTAATCTTCCCATAGTAGAAAAAACAGCATGTCAAGGATTTGGGAATAATGATGTTCGACGATCTAACGTTTAGAGAACATAACCGAGCAAATATTGCGTTAGCCAGAAAAATAATAGGATGGATTACAAGAACTTTCAAATCCAGGATTCCCATCACAATGATTGTACTCTTCAAGTCACTTGTGTTGTCCCGTCTCGAGTACTGCTCAGTACTCACTTTCCCCCTTCGGAGCAGGAGAGATTGCTGAAATAGAGGGAATACAGAGAACATATACGGCACCCATAGACGAGATAAAACACCTAAATTATTGGGATCGTCTCAAAGCTCTCCAAATGTACGCTCTAAAAAGGAGACGAGAAATACCAAATAACACACACATGGAAAATACTGGAGGGCCAGGTCCCAAATCTACACGGTAAAATAACAACGCACTGGAGTGAACGATATGGAAGAAAATGCCAGATTGAACCAGTGAAGAGCAGGGGCGCTATGGGCACAATCAGAAAACACTATAAACATCAGAGGTTCGCGGTTGTTCAACGTTCTCCCAGCGACTGTAAGAAATATTGCTAGAACAACAGTGGACATCAAGAGAAAACTGGACTGTTTTCTAAGAGAAGTTCTGGATCAGCCGGGCTGTGGTGGGTATGTGAGCCTGCGGGCCGCTCCAAGCAACAGCCTGGTGGACCAAACTCTCAAGTCGAGCCTGGCCTCGGGCCGGGCTTAGGGAGTAGAAGAACTCCCAGAACCCCCTCAACCAGGTATCAACCAGGTGTTACGACCCTGGATTCCTTAGTTGGAAACCAGAGGGCAAATTGAGCTCTAAATAATTACTTTACATTAATTTATAGAATTGAATCATGTGGGAAGGATATTTAATTACAATAATATTTATATCATACTCCTTAAACCCAGGGGTATGCTCTATTCCCTTCACCCTTGCCAAACTTAAGATGAATCTTGTTTCTCACAGAGCATTCAGACTCTGAGCTTGTTGTTGATTTAATATAATATTGAACTAGTTATCAGCTATTCTTAGAACTATTAAAGTAACTAGTAACGAAGGCCGGTGAAGACTTTTATTGTTTATAGCTGCATGATCAACTAGGTATCTTCCCGGTAAGAACAACGTGAGAGAGCTCGGGGACTGGAGTCTGCTTCCTTCTTGTCTGGACTACTGTGCTGGGGTCAACACCTCTCCTGTGTGGCTCTATCTCCTCTTCCTACTTCTCTCTTTCCTTACCCCATTCTGGTTTTTTCCACAGTTAAGTTTGTTAGGATTACTGTACCTTGTTACTGGCTAGGTGTGTGTTTTATTTATAAGTAGTGTGTAGTATAAGGCAGTGTTTTGGGCATCTTTAAGTGTATTGTGTTGTGACTAGGGTGCCACGTGGGGCTTAGCTACTTCAGGCTGCTTCAAGCCTTTCGAGTGCTTCTTTTCAAGTAGACTTTACCCTAGCTTTTCCAAGTGAAAGCCTTGTATCCTGTCTATGTGGACCAAGGTAGTTAACGTAAGGTAGTGTGGTAGTGCTTTTTATTATAGTAATGTATATGGGGGGTTATTAGAGG
>NC_091166.1:24932592-24960092 GCF_040958095.1 Procambarus clarkii | reverse complement strand
AATTCTGGGAGTTCATATTTGCACAAAATTTTAGATCGTGTGAAGACTAATATGTTGATAGATGAGCGATTCGCTACTGTCCAGATGCATTTAAAATTCCATAACATATTTCATCTATTCCTGATTACTTGTTAATCAAGTGATTAATAATTTAATATTATAGGTATTGGAATGATTAGGTAACAGAATATGAAGGATTGAGCCCGAGAAGAAAGTCCACCAAGAGCTATTTTTGTATCCATGATCCCCCATCCCCTCCCTAAGAGAAGGCTTTCTCCACCAATATATTGCCAAACTAAAAATTCTGGGTAATTGACTCGAGGGAAGAATTATTTGTATGTGAGAATCAGTAGCCAGGAAGTGTTGTGTAACACAGTAAATGACTGAACAGCAGGTGAGATGCTCTAGCAATTGAGGTGCTTCCTCATTAAAGTTAGTTTGGATCTCTGCCTTGACCGTGTCCTCCTTTCTTTGGAGTGGAAAACAGATGTGTGCATGATAAATTCTAAAGCATCGGATGGATGAAAGATTGAGCTAAGATGGTGGGCCAAGGGTAGCAAATGATGGCAGGGGGGCGACGGGCGGGTGTGCACGGCGCTACCACTGCTCGAGGCCCCGAAGATGATAGACACGCAGGGGACAAGTTATGCACAACATGACATTGATGCACTACTGAGTGGGACTAGTAGCATACAATGTCTCACACCTGGAGACATGTCTTAACTCAGGTGACTAGCGTAAGATTCATCGCCTTATGCCCGACTGTGTGGTGTCGCTATACCTGCACCCTCCCCCCCCCCACACCACTGTTTCCTCTCCCTGACAATTGCCCTTCCTGACTGTTCTTTCTTACTTACACAACCCTGAGTTTGACTCTGGAATCTTGCTTGACTCTTAATTTTTATCATCACTTCAATCATTGGCCACTATTCTGTCCCTTGCTATCTTGCTGCAAGTCTTTGACTACCTTCCACATTTCTCTCATTTTATATCATAATGGATGTCTGCCACTGATATTTTGTTCTCTTTACACAGGGATGTTTCCATGTTCTTTCTTTTTGGCAATTACATTTAATTCCTTTTATCATAATTTTTCCACTTTAGTCTTGCTCTTTATATTCATCATTTCCCTGTCTTCATTTCCAAACTAACTTTACACTTACAATCTTAGAATTTTAAAAGGCATTTTTACATCAGTTGAAATTCGTAAGTTTCTAACTACCAATACCATGTTAATATTATATAGTCTTTGTAGCAGCTGTAACTGCTATAAAGACTTTATTTGTATTGCAGCTGTAACTTCTAACAGAGGTTTCCATCATAACTAGTCAATAATAAAACTATCCTTCATTTACTTACAAATTGTTAAGCAAAATCCAGCTTATCATTACTGGGGCAACATCTAAGTAACTTAATCAGTACTAACAAATTTACATATTATCTAACATAGGCCTCCACACTGGGCTGGGTGGCAGGCATGGGCGAGCTCTGTCTGCTGCCAAACGTACACAGGCTGAGATATATATTACTGTTAAATAAGACCCCCCGACAGAATATATCCTCACAGGTGAAGAGTATATGCAAGACAGATTACATATGGTAAGCTTAAACCTGAAACACTGACTTGAAAAACTGACAGCAGTTCATATGTCCGCCATGTGTGTGAGGTGACTGGCATCCTTACAAGCATGGCACTATCCACTTACAATAGGAGGATACAACTTCCTTGGCCTTAACCGCCTTCTGTCACACTATTAACTGTACGACTCCAGAGCTCTGCAAGACATCTCTGGTTCAAAGAAACTATGTATTTATTAAAGAAGGCACCATGCCAAGAAGACTATGTTGAAGACTATATAGAAGACTATAACGGCTGGCTAAAATGTAGTAGAGAAAATTATAAATGCTGGGGGGGGGGAGGATGGAATTCTCAGGAGGACCCTGACTGTTCCCTGGCCCTTGCTAATTTGCATGAAGGTAAGGTAACTATCAAAAGAAGGCACCAAACCGGGAAGGCTATGTAGCACCATCAAAGTGCGAAATAATCAGAGGGCGCTAAATATCACCAAGAATGCCAATACGATAACAAAAACGCATAAGGCGAACGATATCAAAAGTACCTGATGCATCTAGAATTCTATCGAGGGGACAAGTGACCGCGAGGGACGTTCGGAAAGCAAGACACACACTCGTCCTGGAAGTCAGGACATTCAACAAGGACATGCACAACTGTAAGAGGGACAAAGCAATTCGGACAATAAGGAGCAGGGCGGCGCTCCATTAAGTGACTGTAGGTTAAGCGAGTATGGCCAACCCGCAGCCGTGCCAAAGCAGTTTCCCACCGCCGGTTACGGTGGTAGGAGGACGGCCACGGGGACACTACGTTTGAGAGTACGCAGTTTGTTACCAACCACAGAGGACCAACAACCCTGCCAACGGGCAAGAATGGAGGAATGAATAACAGGATAAACGTCGGAATAAGGAATACCTTTACGGGAGATGGGACACGAACGGATAGCTTCCTTAGCGGCAGCATCCGCATGCTCATTTAAAGAAACACCAATATGGCTGGGAACCCAGCAAAACTCTACTGATTTAAATTTACTAGAAATAAGAAACAGCCAATGTTGAATCTCGATGACAACCGGATGGACAGGGTTAAAGGACCCTAGAGCCATGAGGGCACTACGAGAGTCAACTACAACCACAAAGGAGGAATGAGAAAGCAAGAGACGGAGAGCATAGAGAATAGCATAAAGTTCTGCCATAAAGACGCTAGCCTCTGAAGGGAGGCGACACAAGTACGGACAGGAAAAACAACAGAGTAGCCTACACCGTTCGCAGACTGAGACCCATCGGTGAAGATGGAAATAGAGTGGGAGTGCGAAGTGCTTAAGGAAGATGCTTTTCAGAATTGTAGGAGGGGTAAAGGCTTTAGCAATGCAAGTCAAAGACTAGAAGGTGTTTAAGATCGGGAAGAGAAAGTGGGACAGTGGGGGGGGGGAGATAAATGGAACAAACCGTGTAACATCTACGCACAAAGACACGGGTGGCAGAACAGTGGAGAGACGAGGAAAAAGCAAGGGGACAAAGGGAACATCGGAGCGAATCAAGAGAGCAGAAGAATTATGGACCCCAGCTGTTGCTGGGGTGGGGGGGGGAAGAGAAAAGAATATCCACGGATGTGACCAGGACAAGCACCAAGCATCGGCTCCTGGAGACAGACACAAAGGCGCGAAAACTGTGAAATGAGAAGTTGGAGGTCAAGGAAATTGGTGTAAAATCCACGGATGCTCCATTGAAGAAAAGACATCAGCAAAGAGAGAGGAGAGCAACAGAGAGCAAAGAAGAAACGAAGGTAAAGAAGAATCGAAGGTGAAGAAGGAACACAGCACGCTAAAAAAGCACAAAGTCAGGATCAGGGTCAGCAAAGTCAGGGTTAGGGGGCATGGGTAAACTGAGTAAAGGAGGGAAACAAGCGGGAGGACAGACCAGAGGTGGACGAGCAGGGTCTGGGAGGAGAAGGAAAGGGAGGAGGAGGGGCAGAAAGAGGGGGGCGTACCTCAGCAAGGGCAGTAATCGAGATGGAACCGGGGGCTAAAAAACCCCTACAGTAGGAACAGGGGGCTCCACCTTCGAAGCGGGAGGGGGAGGAACGTAGTTTATTACCAGTAACAGACAACCAACAAGCCTGCCAACGGGTAAGGATGGAGGAATGGATAACCGGGTAAAAGTCGGAATAAGGAATAACTTTACGAGAGATGGGACAAAGGCGGACAGCTTCCCTGGCGGCAGCATCCGCACGCTCATTTAAATTGACACCAATATGGCTGGGAACCCAACAAAACTCAACCAACTTAAATTTACTGTGAACAAGAAACAGGCAATGCTGGATCTCGACAACCACTGGATGAACCGGATTAAAGGACCCGAGAGCCATGAGGGCACTACGAGAGTCAACAACAACTGCAAAGGAAGATTGACAACGAGAAAGCAGGAGACGAAGAACAGAGAATAGCATAAAGCTCCACTGTGAAGATGCTAGTCTCCGGAGGTAAGCAACACACAAGTGTGATCAGGAAAAACAACAGAGTAGGCAACACCGTCCTCAGACTTAAACTCATCAATGAAGATGGAAACGGTGTGCGAGCGAGAAGAAAAGTGCTCAAGGAAAAGGCGTTTCAGAACTGTAGGAGAGTTAAAATCTTTAGTGATGTGGGTCAAGGATGTACAAAACTGCAGAAGGGGTACTCTCCACGGGGGCAAAGAAGGAACAACACGAGGGGAAATATTAGAAATACGAACGGAAAGAGAATCCTGTAAGCTAGATAACCGGACAGAAAGAGGGATGTGGTGAAGAGGAACAGGAACCGCAGGAGTGGTAAAAGTTAAAGCACGACAGAGGCGAGAGCAAGGATCGTGCAAGATAGCGAAGACAGTAGCGATCACGGCGGTCCTGGAGAGAGACAAAGCCAGTGTCAACATACAAGCTGAGGACGGGAGTCGAACGAAAGACACCAGAGCTGAGTCACTACCCAGCATGGTGCAAAGCATCAAGACGGCAAAGAGTAGAAGGATTAGCAGGCGAGTAAGCAGGGCAACCATAATCGAGCTTATACAGGACGAGAGAGGAATGTAAAGCAAGGAGTGCACGCCTATCCGCTACCTAAGAAGTATGGGACAATACCCGAAGGAGGGCAAGGGCCTTAGAGCACTCAACACGGAGGTAAGAGATATAGGGAGACCAAGACAAACGATTGTCAAAGAATAACCCGAAAAGCTTCGCGGAATCTTTGTACTCAAGGGGATGACCATAAAGTGACAGAGGGATGAAGAACATCCTGTTTCCGAGTAAACCTCATGGCACAAGTCTTAGTAGAAGAGAACTTGAAGCCATGATCGGTGGCCCAAGACGACACGGCATCAATCTCAAGTTGAAGGAGAGGCGAATCATCACACTGACAGAGAAGGGTAAGATCGACAGAGCGGAGAAGACGCCTGAGGGAAGAGAGGAAAGAAGACCATTGAGGGCAACCAGAAAAAGTAGTGCTCAGAATACTACCTTGGGGCACACCTTCGTATTGCTGAAAAGAGGCAGAGAGAGTGGTACCAAGCCTCACCCGAAAGGAACGACGAGAGGGGAAGCTGCGGAGGAAGAGGGAGATGGCCACGAAGGCCAAAAGAATGAAGCTGGGATAGAATATGATAACGCCAAGTGGTGTCGTAAGCCTTTTCCCGGTCAAAAAGAACGCCAACAACAGAGGCCTTCGCAGCAAAAACAGTACGAATATATACCTACAAGTTCACCAGGACATCTGTTGTGCTGCGGCACTTGCGGAAATCAGATTGAGAAAGGGAGAGGTGGTGATGGTGTTCCAGGTACCACATCAGACAAACATTAACCATACGTTCAAAGAGTTTGTAGACAACAGGTGAGGGCAATAGGGCGAAAATCCTTAGGGGATGTTCCCTGAGACCCTGGTTTGTGAACAGGGAGGACAACGGCATCGAGCCAATCCTCAGGGACTGATGACTCCCAGATCCGATTATACAGACTCAGTCAATGACGTGCACGGAGAGAGATGGCAAAGCATCTCATAATGAATGCCATCGGAGCTCGCTGACTTAGAACCTCAGAGGGCTAGGGCAGAATGAAGTTCAGAAAGAGAGAAGGCATCTTTATAGGGAAATCGAAGACAAGTGCAGAAATCGAAAGGACGAGATTCAAGGACAGGTTTACAAAGGAAAGATTGGGAAATATGAAGACTAGAGCTAACAGAAGAAAAGTGGGAACCCAGTTCGGTAGCAACGTGTAATGGGTCCGCCACAAGAGTACCACGGAGGTGAAGGAATGGTGAAACATCGGGAACGAACTTACCCGCTATCTTGTGGATACGCTTCCAGATCTGTGGCAGAGTTGTTTCTGACGTAATGGTGGAAACATAAGATGCCCAACATTCATGTTTAGCCGTATGGATGGCCCTACGGGCCACCGCACTCGCCTTCCGAAAGAAAAGAAAAGAATCGGCCGTCTGCCAACGGCGGTGTCTTTTTCCAGGCTGCATGCTTACAGCGGACAGCCCGAGCACAGTCTGCATTCCACCAGGGAACGCACTTCCGTGGACACCGAGAGGAAGAGCGAGGAATAGAGCGGAGGGCAGCGTTGAAGACAGTGTCATGAAAAAGGTGGAGAGAGCAAGGGAGAGGCAGAAGGGAGGGGTCAGAGAGCAGCACTGATGGTAAATAGGTTCCAGTCCGCTTTAGCAAACTGCCACCTAGGGAAGGAGAGGGGAGGGCGTAAAGAGAAGAAGGTAACAAGGATGGGGAAATGGTCACTGCCATGGAGGTCACCAAGAACCTGCCATGTGAAATCTAAGTAAAAAGAAGACAAGCAAAGATAAAGATCAAGACAGGAAAGGGTGCGAGTTCGAGAGTCCAAATGCGTGGGCTCACCAGAATTCAGAAGAGACAGGGAAGAAGAGAGGATAAACGGCTCAAAAAGGCGACCTTGGGTGTTCACGAGAACATCACCCCAAGGGGAATTACGACAATTGAAATCCCCAGCAGGAGTCAACCCGTTCTCGCTCTTTCTTATAGTCAATATTGACTTATTAAATAAGTGCATTTGTGACATACTTAACCTATACTTATAATAGGTTAAGTAATAATTGTAATTACGAAGCAATAAGATGCTTATCTTAAAATACTAAGAAGGTTAGGTAAGGTCGGTGTTTTCTATGAAGATTTGAGGTAAATTAAAATATTCACAATAAATTAGTATGTCACATATGCACGTATATAAAGTGTCAATATTGACTATGCGAAAGTGCGAGAACGGGTTGCAGGAGTACAGGCTCCGGCAAGGAGTCCAGTAGGTGTTTCAGATCAGGAAGAGAAAGCGGGACACTCGGGGGGAGATAAATGGAACAAACCGTGTACCATTCCCCACAGAGATACGAGCAGCAGAACAATGGAGAGGCGAAGGAAAAAGTAAGGGGACAAAAGGGAACTTCAAAGCGAATCAAGAGAGCAGAAAGTATTAGGGGGGGGGGGGGAGAGAAAGGAATAGCCATGAAAACGACCAGGACGAGCATCAAACATCGGCTCCTGGAGACAGACACAGAGGGGCAAATACCGCAAAATCAGAAGTTGGAGTTCAAGGAAATTGGCGTAATAACCTCGAACGTTTCATTGAAGAATAGACATCGACGAGAAGAGAAAGGACAACAACAGAACAAGGAAGAAACAAAGGCGAAAGAGCAACACAGCACGTTAGGGAAGATTAGGGTCGGGATCAGGGTCAGCAAAGTCAGGGTTAGGGGGCATGGGTAAGCTGCGGAAAGACAGAGGGAACGAAGCGGGAGAACAGACCAGAGGTGGACGGGCGGGGTCTGGAGGAGGAGGAGGAGGAGGAGAAAGGAGGAGGAGACAACCTAGAGCAGCAGTCAAGGACAGCTGCAGGAAGAGGGGGAGTAGAAAGAGGGGAGCGCACCTCAGCAAGGGCATCAACCGAGAGGGAAGCGGGGCCAAAGAAACCTCCATAGCAGGAACTGGGGGCGCAACCATCGAAATGGGATGGGGGAAGGAGCGATAGAGTCAGTAATAGGGGCCAAGGCAGAAAGCAAAGCCTTTTTACCCGCCGGGGAGGAGGAAGGAGAGGAGCCAGGCTTACGCTTCCGACGTAAAGAGACCGGCGTCCCAGCAACTTCGTAACAAGCAATGGATTCCAGTGTCTCAACAGAAGCTGAATGAGAGCACACACGACGGCCGTTAGGAGAGCGATAGACTTCAGCCCACACCGAAAGGCGGCGGGGAGAGTCAAGAGACGGAGGAAAAGGATGGGAAGGATGATCGGAGGGAGATGAGGAAGAAGACACAGGAGACATGACAGACCGGGTAGAAAGAAGGGAAACCCTAGACAGAGGACCAGGAGGGGGACCCTGCGGGTCAGAACTCTAAGGAACAGAGGAGGGGGAAGTGGGCGTATCAGGGTCCAAGGCCCGGAAACGGTTGCGAGTCTGAGGAAGGTGGGAAGGACGAGGAGAGGAAGAGCGCAACACGCGAGCATAAGAGACGTTAGCATAAGGCGGGAGCTGGCGGACCTGACGGACCTGGCGACTCGCCTCAGGAAAAGAAAAACGCTCCCTGTGCTTCAAGTTGAGGACGGCTGCCTCAAGCTTGTAAAGGATACACGCACTGGAGAAGGTAGGATGGGCCTCACCACAGTTGAGGCAGCGAGTCTGGGGAGAAGTGCACTCCGACAGTGACCTTCACCCCCACACAAAGGACAGAGTCAGTCCCAGAGCAGCGGAGGGCACCATGCCCAAACCTCCAGCACTTGTTACAGTGCCTAGGAGAAGGAATGTACTCCTTGACAAAGCACCTGGCACCAGCAAGAATGACAGAGGGTGGAAGGGTCCTACCATCAAAGGTAATCTTCACAACCCGAAGGGGTTGACGGCGACGACCACGAGAGGGACGAGTAAACGAGTCTACCTGGAGGACAAAATGGCCTTGGGCATCAAGGATATGCCGAATATCATGGCAGTCCTGCAGATTCCGAACACCGGTCGCAACATGGGGCGGGAGGAGAATAGTGCCAACACTGGCATTCAACAGTGTTCTTCGAGACCCGAACAGGGATCTCGCCATGGCAGGATAAGGCAGCCAAGCGGGAAGCTGCATCCTGAGAAGGAGCAGCAACGACACGTGTACCGAGACGAGTGGGGTTGAAGGTAACAGGCATCCACAGAATCAACAAGATGCCGATGGAAAAATAAATCGTCAGGAGGCGCAGAATCATGAGGGAGGAGATCAAAGTATTTGGCCCATGAAGTGGGACCAAATATGGTCTGATACGCATCAGTATGGGAAGGAATCGAGCGAGTGGGGCCGTGGCGCGGACGGCGTTGAGAACCCCCAGAGAGAGAGGTGTTAAAAGGCGCAATAATCACAACGAGAGACTGAGCCGCGCCAGGGGACGAAAAGGTCACCACTGGGGGCTCGAGGTTCGACCCAATCACAGAGGGAGGGAAGCTGGGGGAAGAAGTCACGGAGAGTCAAAGGAGGAGCAAGGTCGGACGCAGCAGGGGCTACGGAGCCCGGTCTTCCAATACAGGCCGACTCGGGGACTTGGTTGCCCACCCCACGAGCCTGAGAGGGTACAACAGAAACATTCAACGATATAAATACGAAGAGAAATTCATTCACGAATGTGCCCCCCCATACCCACCATGGAGCCACAATTAAAGGCAGGACACCCATCATGCCCGGGCTCCCTAGGGGTGCGTCGTGAGTATACGCTCCACAAACGCCACCTTAAGAACCATCAGTCCGTCGAGATCGGGTCGAAAGGGGGGATAGACAATAAAAGGTTCCCCCTCGCTCGAGACGTTGGGTACTACAGTTCTACGGGTCCAAGAGTATGACTCGTCAAGCACCAGGGCGTCAAAATAGAAGTAGTCCAAAGGAATAACCAAAACAAGCAAAAGGTCGGCAGGAAACGACAAGCAGATAGGAGAAGAGGAGATAGAAAAACGAAACAGAAGGAAAAGGAAAAGTCGTTCTGCACAATTAGATAGAACAGCAGCAGGAGTACAAGGCCACCAAAGGACAGAGGACCATCCCAAGGAGCATCACACTCCAGCAGCTGCCCACTAAGCCCCCCTCACAGCATCGACGAGCTGAACTGGGAGGGAGGAGCTTGCCATAATACATACTATGGAGAGCGATGTGATTAAATTTTTAGAGAGTAACTAGTCACCCAATGAAAATCTTCAGGTCGGTACTTAGGCACAGAAAACGGGGATACTATTAAAACTGACTTCACAACTCTCCAGTAATATACAAGATAAAATGAGCTCCACCATAATCACATTCTCCATGAACATTACTCGACTTGCTCAGGATGTTGGCAGTCTCTCATGGACTAGGCTATCTATAAAACACCATAAGAAGAATCTCCCATTCTGCTGGTGAATACTAAACTGAATGGCCATTACACTTCAAGTATAAGCACATTTAAAAACCCCTATTACCTAGTTTATAGGACAAAACAACTAACAAGGGCCAAGGCCACAGATCACCCGGCCATGTTTCTAAACTGCCTCCCAGTCAACAACAGACTCCAAAAACCCGCGCTTCTAGCTGCCTGCAGTCAGACGAATGTGTTCGAGCGCCAAGGCTTAGTAATTTCCCTATTAAGCCTTCTCAAACTATCCTTCATAGGTTAATCATTTGAGATGTAGTGAAGCAGAGGTGCATTCAGTCACAAACACCTCCGGTAAAGGTCTGATTAACGCAGTGATGGCTGTGCCAGGCAGCTGTAAAGGTGGAGGGTTGAGATGTTCCAAATGTCTGTGCTTACACTACAGCCACACTCACAGCGGGTAGTGATGGCAACCCATGCAGTCCACACTTGTGCCTACTGGCTGCTTAGCTCTTTTTCTGGGCCAAAGCGACAGTAAAGCAGCAAGTTTTGTGCAAGCTTAAAGTGGTGGGAGAAAAGGGACTGAGAATGGATTTATTCTAATGATTAGTATTTAGTCTGCTGAATTTCATGAGGATTCTTGTTAGTGTTTTAAAGTAAGGGGGGAGTGAATAGTGCACTGTACAGCTAGATGATCTTTTAATAACATTATGAGACTGTTGAACGAATAGGTTTATTTCGATAAGGCTTATATTAATAAGGAATACATATGCCTGACACATCATTGTGTACATAAAAAATGCGTATTGAAACAATATGTACATTTAAAATGACTACTGGTGACACATAAAAATCTAGCAATGAAAAATAAAATGGTGTAGTTGTAACTAGCAGCTTCTGCCCATGTGAGTTGACAAGAAAAGTCAACATGCATCGGAACTTTGAAAAGAATTTTGCTATTGCAAGGAGATTAGAGGCCAGGACTGGAAGCTCAACTCCAGCCTGTTACTCCCACGTGTGTTGTTGTAGACAGCACAGCGGGACTGTTGAAGCTAGACAGTGAATGGTGTAGATGGAGTTTCTTGCTGGCTGTGCCAGCAGCACCACTCCAAGGCCAGTTTGTGGTGCGCTGGCACAGCTCTCGATACTACCACGTTCACTCAAGTCTCAAAATGAGAGGGAGTTAACTCGCTTTCTTAGTTTAGGCCCTGACGTTGGTGGGGCAGCCACAGCAGTACCAGAAATATGAACTTTTGATATTTTCTGTGATTGCTGTTGCCCCAACACTATCTAGAGTTAAGGCACTTCCAAAGTTAAGAAAATGCAAAAATATGTGTTTTTCAAATCTGACTTGTGAAATTTTCTCTCCCTTTCTTTTCTTTCAGTACACTGTCTTCACTGAATTTTGTGCAAACGAATCTAGATTGAAGAAATTGTAGGGAAAGGTGTAGTTATAAGGCAAGCCTTAGTTTTAAGTGTAACCAATAGACCTATTGCTAAGGAGCTGTGTCAAGTGGAGGTTGAGCAGGCAAGGAGTTGAAGCCTTCTCCCCTCTCCTATCTCACACAACTTTTGATGATGACATTCACCCTATGAGGTGGTCTTATGCTGCCCTGACACACAAGTAGTGGTCGAGATGGTGATATTAACTGGCACACCTTTGTGTGCTGACCTTACACACTGAAATAGCTGCTCAGGTGCACCACCCAGGGCTATTGAGTAAGGTTAATCTTTTGAAATGTGATTTTTTGCGAATTATGTAAGATATGAAAACAGTTGTAGGAATGAATGTGCCCATTCCAAACGCCTTCCTTGTGCTCCGGAATGGACGAGTAGGGAGACTTCAGCAAACGTGCATCCCTGTGGTGGTGTAGCATTCTGTTGTCCCCATGCCTCCCTTCATGCCCCTGCAGCCTTCCCCCTTCCTCGTCCTCCTGCACCACACCCACCACCCCATCACCCAGGCTCTAGGAAAACTTCATCTAAATGATTCAAAACACATACACAATACCACATTTAATTTTGTTATTGTGGCTCAAGTTCATCAAGCGACTGAATAAGTATGTGATTTAAATGTAACCATATTGTCCATTCATGTAGTCTAGCTGTTTGGATTGGCTCTTGACATGTAACCAACTCAGAGTCAAGGTTGTAGTTTAGAATTGTGAGCGAGTTAGTGACCGACCGACCGTGCATACACGTACGTATGTACGTGCGCGTGTGCGCGCGCGCGCAATTATAAAGGAAAGATGAGTAATGTGTTGAGGTTTCATGAGTAACTATCTTGTTTATATTTATCTGACTTGTTTGTTAACTAAAGTGTTGTTATCACCAAAGTCATATTTTATTGCAGTTTTAAAGTTAATATAAATAAAAGTGAGCTGATAATGTGGTTACTTGCTGTAAGTCAGGTTAATAAGTCAGGTAGCACGGCCCACAGGTCCTCCTTCCACGCCCACATCTACACCCAGCGCCAAACACCAGCAGTATAACACCTTTACTGGGTCAACTCAACGCTCATCCACAAGCATTATCTCTTGAATATTTATTTTATTGTTTATTCTGTAGGCCAACTCCCACTCTGCTATTGAAGATTGTGTGACTGTGTACAAGGTCGTACAGAGTACCATTCATATGCCAGAGTCTTGGTGGTGTAGGGCAGTGCAAATAGTGAATGTTACCAGCTGGTTTTCGTTTTTTTTCAGGTTTATAAGATCATTAGGTACTAGTACAGAGGATTTGAATATGGCTATGTAGTAGATTTTAGAAAATTGAGTTCATATTTGCATAGAATTGTGAAGACAATAGATCGTGTGAAGACTGATGTTGATAGACGAATGATTCGCTACTGTCCAGATGTAATGTCCGAGAGTGATGTGGTACTGGAATGCATTGGCTGTTATTAAAAATTCCAGAACATATTTCATCCATTTCTGATTACTTGTTAATCAAGTGATTAATATTGTGACATATTATAGGTATTGGAATGTTTAGGTAACAATATGCAGTATTGAGCTTGGGAAGAGTCCACCAAGACCTATTTTAGTATCCATGATCCCCCATCCCCTCCCTAGGAGAAGGCTTTCTCCACCAATATATTGCGAAACAAAAAATTCTGTTTACTTGAGTCGAGGGAAGAATGATTTGTATGTGAGAATCAGTAGCCAGGAAGTGTTGTGTAACAATGTAAATGACTGAACAGCAGGTGATGAGATGCTCTAGCAACTGAGGTGCTTCCTCATTATAAAAGTGATGGCAGGGGGGCGACTGGCGGGTGTGCACGGCGCTGCCACTGCTCGGGGCCCCGTAGATGATAAACACGCAGGGGACAATTTATACACAGCATGACATTGTTACACTACTGAGTGGGACTAGTAGCATACAATGTCTCACACCTGGAAACATGTCTTAACTCAAGTGACTAGTGTGAGATTCATCGCCTTATGCCCGACTTTGTGGTGGCGTTATACCTGCACCCCCCACCTGCTCCCCACTCCACTGTTTCCCCTCCCTGACAGCCCTTCCAGATTGTATTTTTTTACTTGCACAACCCTGAGTTTGACACTGGACTCGTACTTGCCTCTAATTTTGTTATCAATTCAATCATTGACCACTATTCTCTCTCTTGCTATCTTGCTGTAAGTCTTTGACTACCTTCCATGTTTCTCTCATATTTCATATCATAATGGATGTATGCCTCTGATATTTTGTTCTCTTTACACAAGGATGTTTCCATGTTCTCTTTTGGCCAATTACATTTAATTTTTTTATCATGGTTTTTCCACTTGGTTCATGCTCTTTATATTTATCATTTCCCTGTTGAAATTCATAACAGTTTCTAACTACCAGTACCATGTTAATATTATATAGTCTTTGTAGCAGTTGTAACTGCTGCAAAGACTATTTATATTGTAGCTGTAACTTCTTACAGACGTTTCCATCATAACCGAAAACTCCAATCAAAAATAATAAAATTATCCTTCATTTACTTACAAATTGTTAAGCAAAATCCAGCTTATCATTACTGGGGCAACATCTAAGTAACTGAATCAGTACTAACAAATTTACATAGAATCTAACATAGGCCTCCACACTGGGTTGGGTGGCAGGCCTAGGCGAGCTCTGTCTGCTGCCAAAAGTGCACAGGCTGAGAGAGAGATTTCTGTTACATAAGATCCCCGACTGAATATACCCTAATTAGGTGAAGAGTATATGTAAGAGATTACATATGGTAAGCTTAAACCTGAAATACTGACATGAAAAACTGGCAGCAGTCTACATGTCCGCCATATATGTGAGGTGACTCGCCGCCTTACAAACATAGCACTATCCACTACAATGAACATTACCATAGGAGGATACAACTTCCTTGGCCTTAACCGCCTTCTGTCACACTCTTAACTGCACAACTCCAGGGCTCTGCAAGACATCTCTGGGTCAAGGAAACGGTAAGTGATTATCAAAGAAGGCACCATGCCAAGAAGACTATGTAGAAGACTATATAGAAGACTATAACGGCTGGCTCATATGCAGTAGAGCAAAGCAGAATAGATGCAAGGGGGGGGGGATAATCTGGAGGACCCTGACTGTTCCCTGGCCCTTGCTAATTTGCATGAAGAGGTAGTGTTACCTGCCGTCACAGAGTCGGACCCAAATCTTTTCTTCAGCCACGTTGCAATGGTTGCAACCAGTCTTAAATGACCCAAGAATCAGTGGGTAGCTAGGATGCAAGATAGATTAACGGGTAAGGCTTAGGAGATTTTTGCTTCCTTATACATTACTCTGTTTTTATTATGATTTTGTTAAACAAGCAAATTTAGATGGAGTATGAATTAAACCCTCGGGCACATAGGCAACAATTTAGACACTTGAGACGTTCATCCAACCAATCAGATGTTGATTTCCTTAGAAAAGAGACAGGTATTTTTGATAGGTGTCTACACTCCACTAGTGAACACATTTGCTGGCCTGAAAGATCTCCTTCTCAAGAAGGAGTTTTTATCATGTTTACCTGACAAAATTGCAGCCCATAGGGTTGAGAAATGTAAAAACAAATCTGCTCTCAAGTGGCTTTGCTGGCCGATGAACATGAGCTTTGGCATATTGTGCCTTACAGAGCACAATATAATTCTTCCCTTGTTATTGCTAATGTTGCAAGACACCCTATGAGATCACCGACCAATACCCTCACCCTCAACCGTGCCCGCTGCAACTCTGATGAATTCTCTTAACCCTCAGCCACCGGTTCACAAAACTCTGTCTGGGGTCTGACCTTATAATAATGTTAGGTTTCCTTCCTAGGGCCCAACCTAGACCCCTAGTCTGACCGGTTATGCATTCATTATAATAAGAGGGGGTCATCTTTTATATTATATTTTCCAGTTTTAACCAGATGTCAAACCAGTGGGTTGTGTATTGAGAGCTAGAGGGACAACTGGACACTGAATTGATAACCGCTCAACCCAAAGGGTTAAAGGGTTATGAACCTTATATCTATTTGGGACAAATGCTGTGTGGGGGATGGCCAGTGGAAACCCATTACAATGTTGAGACACTGGCTTCTCCTAGAGCCTTATTATTGATAGTGCTTTAGATTGTGGAAAAGAGGATCCAGATGAGTGTTGCTCTGTGGGATTGCTGGTGCGATCCAGTCGGCCCTCCCCATGGTTTCGGTCCATATTAGGTGTTTTAACTCCAGAGTTTTGCACCCTAGCGATATGTGAAAACTTACCCATGCCTGGTACTGATGTGATGGGATATGACCTCGCTAGACAGCCCAGAGTAGTACCGGCTCATCTGGTCATGTTGACCCAGCCTGAGGGAGTGTCCTCATCCCAGCCTGTTGCTGAGAAGGATTCATCGTACCCTGCCTGCACGGTTACTAGATGGATGAGACCCAGTAGACCTAGTTTTGCGGCAGGCGAAAAGGTAGATTCTAGAGGGGCCCGGACTACTACTGTTGAGTGGGAAGTGGACCTCACTGATACTTACGGTGTAACACCGTAAAGGTGTTTTGTATTTAATATATATATATATAGTACAGGAGTCACAGACAAGATTGAGAGGCGCCAGGTTGACGGCCCCTAGGAATTAAGAAACTCTTACCTCAAAGTGTTAATGATCAAGTGACCTAGGTCAGGTCGCGGGAAGTTGACCTGATCTCTGCTAATCTCATAATTGCAGGCGGGCTAGCAGGGGTGGGGGTGACCTTCAAACATGCTGCCAATCTACATGCTTGGTAGAGTGCATGGGGCTATCTACTTGTGGGCAGAGTTTGCTAGTTGGTCCCCAATATATACCCAGGGGTACTATACACTCGAGAGGAAGAGAGAGATAGAAGGCAGGAGAACAGCCAGCAGAGCAGAACCGAGAAGCTGTCAGCCGGAGGGTGCGGGACAGTGTCAACTACAGTCCCTCAACCCCCCCCCCCCCCGAAACACACTATCCAGCTGTAGGCAGACACGTGGCGAATTGAACATGATAGGTGACAGTCATGTTTACTAATGTTGTGCGACTATCAGGGGGCAGATGGCTGTAGTGGTCTTGAATTCTGGTGTAGTGACTCACTTTGTAAATTAATAATGAACCTTCAGTTCGATTGCTTGAATTCTGATATTTATCATGCTAAATAAATAATTGACTTACTTTTAATTTGACTGTGTTCCAGAGTTCGTGGATTTTCTGATATATGCAAACTAGAGGGTGGAGAACTCTAGAATTAGTGACTAAAAGGATCTTGCCTGGAACATGATTCCAGTTAAATCAAGCTAATAACGACCTGTTGATACTTCAAGAATTTTGTGATACTGACAAGTTCCATTTCTTGTCTGGTATGTAATGGTCTTGAATGAATGGTGGCATCCTTTCTACATAGCTACCCCTCTACCCTCCTCCTCCTCCGCCTCTCTCCCACTCTCCCTTTCACCTGACCACACTCCTCTCTCCACCCGCCTATTCCTCCCTCCCCACCCCCCTCACACCAAACCCTCACTAAATACTTCATTATTCGTCTCTTTCCTTTCGTTTCTCCGATTCGTTCGTGGCAGTGAACTGTTCTAGAGTTTTCTATAGTCGCGAGGAGCTGATCAAGTTACAATGCCTTGTGTTCGTGAAATCTAGGTAATCAAATACCTAGGTTACAAGTTGTTTAATTTGAGAGGCTGCAGTAGGGACTCTTGGGAGAGGGGGAACTCTAGACTGACTAACTGGGGGTGGAATAATGGACAAGAGAGCCATTTCCCCCACCCTCCCGTTAGGGTAAGTAAGTAATTATCAAAAGAAGGCACCAAACTGGGAAGGCTATGTAGCACCATCAAATGTGCGGAACAATCAGAGGGCGCTAAATATCACCAAGAATGCCAATACGAGAACAAAAACGCATAAGATGAACGATATCAAAAGTATCCGAGTCACCAAGAATTCTATTGAGGGACAGGCGACCACGAGGGGCGGTCGGAAAGCAAGACACACGCTCGTCCTGGAAGTCAGGATATTAAAGAAGGACATGCACGACCGTAAGAGTGACAATGCAATTAGGACAATAAGGAGCAGGGCGGTGCTCCATCAAGTGACCATGGGTTAAGCGAGTATGGCCAATACGCAACCTCGCCAGAGCTGTTTCCCATCGCCGGTTACGGTGGTAGGACGACGGCCACGAGGAAACACAACATTTAAGAGTACGTAGTTTGTTACCAGTAACAGACGACCAAGAAGCCTGCCAACGGGTAAGGATGGATGAATGGATAACCGGGTAAAAGTCAGAATATGGAATACCTTTACGAGAGATGGGACAAGAGCGGACAGATTCCTTGGCACAGCATCCACACGCTCATTTAAAGACACACCAATATGGCTGGGAACCCAACAAAACTCAACTGATTTAAATTTACTGTGAACAAGAAACGGCCAATGCTGGATCTCGACAACTACTGGATGAACCGGATTAAATGACCCGAGAGCCATGAGGGCACTACGAGAGTCGACAACAACTACAAAGGAAGACTGACAACGAGAAATCAGGAGACCAAGGGCATAGAGAATACCATAAAGCTCCGCTGTAAAGATGCTAGTCTCCGGAGGTAAGCAACACATAAGTGCGATCAGCAAAAACAACAGAGTAGCCAACACCGTCCGCAGACTTAGACCCATCGGTGAAGAGAGAAACGGAGCGGGATTGAGAAGAAAAGTGCTCAAGGAAAAGGCGTTTTAGAACCGTAGGAGGGGTAAAAGCTTTAGTGATGTTGGTCAAGGATGTACAAAACTGCAGAAGGGGTACTCTCCACGGGGGCAAAGAAGGAACACGAGGAGAAACATTAGAAACACGAACGGAAAAAGAATCCTGTAAGCGAGATAACCGGACAAAGAGGGAGGCAGTGAAGAGGAGCAGGAACCGAAGGAGGGGTAAAAGTTAAAGCACGATAGAGGCGAGAGGAAGGATGTTGTAAGGACCACGCAAGATAGCGAAGAGAGTAGTGATCATGGCGGTCCTGGAGAGACAAGAAGCCAGTGTCAACATACAAGCTAAGGACGGGAGTCGAACGAAAGGCACCAGAACTGAGGCGCATCCCAGGATGGTGCAAAGCATCAAGACGGCGAAGAGTAGAAGGAGAAGCAGACGAGTAAGCAGGGCAACCATAATCGAGCTTAGACAGGACGAGAGAGTAATGTAAAGCAAGGAGTGCGCGCCTATCCGCTCCTCAAGAAGTATGGGATAATACCCAAAGGAGGGTAAGGGCCTTAGAGCACTCAACACGGAGGTAATAGATATAGGGAGACCAGGACAAACGAGTGTCAAGAAATAACCCCAAAAGCTTCGCGGAATCTTTGTACTCAAGGGGATGACCATAAAGTGACAGAGGGACGAAGAGCGTCCCGTTTCCAAGTAAAAGACATGGCACAAGTCTTAGAAGTAGAGAACTTGAAGCCATGATTGATGGCCCAAGATGAGACGGCATCAATCACAAGTTGAAGCCGGCGCAGAAGGAGAGGCGAATCATCACCCTGACAGCATAGGGTAAGATCATCGACAGAGCGGAGAAGACACCTGAAGGAAGAGTGGAAAGAAGACCAGTGAGGGCAACCAGAAAAAGAGTAGTGCTCAGAACACTACCCTGGGGCACACCTTCGTACTGCTGAAAAGAGGCAGAGAGCACGGTACCAAGGCGCACCCGAAAGGAACGACGAGAGAGGAAGCTGTGGGGAAAGAGACAAAGATGACCACGAAGGCCAAAAGAATGAAGCTGGGATAGAATATGATATCGCTAAGTCGTGTCTTAAGCCTTTTCCAGATCAAAAAGGACGGCAACAACGGAGGTCCTCGCAGCAAAAGCAGTACGAATATAGACCTCCAAGTTCACATGGGCATCTGTCGTGCTGCAGCACTTGCGGAAACCAAATTGAGAATGGGAGGAGGAGGTGATGGTGTTCCAGGAACCACATCAGACGAACGTTAACCATACGTTCAAAGAGTTTGCAGACAACTTGTGAGGGCAATAGGGCGAAAGTCCTTAGGGGAAGTTCCCAGAGACCCTGGTTTGCGAACAGGGAGGACAACGGCATCAAGCTAGTCCTCAGGGACTGACGACGACTCCCAGATCCGATTATACAGACTCAGTAAATAACGAGACGTGCACGGAGGGAGATGGCAAAGCATCTCGTAATGAATACCAACAGAGCCCGCCGCCGTAGAACCGTAGAGGGCCAGGGCAGAACTAAGTTCAGAGAGAGAAAAGGGATCATTATAGGAAAGTAGAAGACGAGCGCAGAAATCTAAAGGACGAGACTCAAGAACAGGTTTACTAAGAACGAAAGATTGGGGAAGATGAAGACCAGAGCTAACAGAAGAAAAGTGGGAACTCAGTTCGGTAGCAACCTGCAACGGGTACCACAAGAGTACCCAAGACATAAGATGCCCAACAATCGCGCTTAGCCGTACAGATAGCCCTACGGGCCACCGCACTCGCTTTCCAAACGAAAAGAAAAGAATCGGCCGTCTGCCGACGACGGTGCCTCTTCCAGGCTGCACGCTTACAGCGGACAACCCGAGCACAGTCTGCATTCCACCAGGGAACGCACTTCCGCGGACCCCAAGAGGAAGAGCGAAGAATAGAGCTGAGGGCAGCGTCGAAGACAGTGTCATGAAAAAGGAGGAGAGCACGAGAGAGAGGCAGAAGGGAGAGGTCAGAGAGAGAAGCACTGAGGGTAAAGAGGTTCCAGTCCGCTTTAGCAAACTGCCACCTAGAGAAGGAGAGGGAAGGACGAAAAGAGAAAAAGGAAACAAGGATGGGGAAATGGTCACTGCCATTGAGGTCATCAAGAACCTGCCACGTGAAATCTAAGTAAAGAGAAGAAGAGCAAAGAGAAAGATCAAGACAGGAAAGGGTGCGAGTCCGAGAGTCCAAATGAGTGGGCTCACCAGAATTCAGAATAGACAGGGAAGAAGAGAGGATAAACGGCTCAAAAAGGCGACCTCGGGTTTTCGTCCGAACATCACCCCAAAGAAAATGACGACAATTGAAATCACCCAGCAGGAGCACAGGCTCCGGCAAGAAGTCCAGGTGGTGTTTCAGATCAGGAAGAATGCGGGACACTCGGGGGGAGATAAATGGAACGAACTGTGTACCATTTCCCCACAAAGATACGAGCAGCAGAACAATGGAGAGCAAAGGAAAAAGTAAGGGGACAAAGGGAACATCAGTGCAAATCAAGAGAGCTGAAGAATTAGGAGCCCCAGCTGTTGGTGAGGGGGGGGGGAGAGAAAGGAATAGCCACGAAAACGACCAGGACGAGTACCAAGCATCGGCTCCTGGAGACAGACACAAAGGGGGGAAAACTGCGAAATCAGAAGTTGGAGTTCTAGGAAATTGGCGTCGAACGTTCCATTGAAGAATAGACATCGACGAGAAGAGAAAGGACAACAACAGAGAACAAGGAAGAAACAAAGGCAAAAGAGCAACTAAATACGTTAAAGAATATTAGGGTCGGGATCAGGGTCAGCAAAGTCAGGGTTAGGGGGCATAGGTAAACTGAGCAAAGACGGAGGGAAGGAAGCGGGAGAACAGACCAGTGTCCGGAGGAGGAAGAGGAGACAACGGAGAGGAGCAGTCAAGGACAGCAGCAGGAAGAGGGGGAGTAGAAAGAGTGGAGCGCACCTCAGCAAGGGCAGCAACCGAGAGGGAAGCAGGGGCCAAAGAAACCTCCATAGCAGGAACAGGGGACGCAACCACCGAAATGGGAGGGGAAGGAGCGATAGAGGCAGAAATAAGGGCCGAAGAAGAAAGCAAAACTTTCTTACCCGCCGGGTAGGAGGAAGGAGAGGAGTCAGGCTTATGCTTCTGACGTAAAGAGACAGGTTTCCCAGCAACAACGTACTGGACAACGAATTCTAGCGTCTCAAGAGGAGAAGCTGAACGAGAGTACAAACGACAGCCGTTTGGAGAGCAATGGACATCAGCCCGCACCGACAGGCAGTGGGGAGAGTCAAGAGACGGAGGTGAAGGATGGGAAGGAGGAACAGAGGGAGACGAGGAAGAAGACACAGGAGACGAGACAGACCGGGTAGAAAAGAGGGAAACCACAGATAGAGGACCAGGAAGGAGGGGAACCCCAGACAGAGGACCAGGAGGTGGATCCTTCGGGACAGAACCCAAAGGAACAGAGGAGGGGGCAGTGGGCGTATCAGGGTCCAAGGCCTGGAAACGGTTGTGAGGGAGGAAGGTGGGAAGGATGAGGAGAGGAAGAGCGCAACACGCGAGCATAAGAGATATTAGCATAAGGCGGGAGCCGGCGAACCTGGCGCCTCGCCTCAGGAAAATATAAATGCTCCCGGTGCTTCAAGTTGAGGACGGCGGCCTCAAGCTTGTAATGGACACACGCACGGGAGAAGGTAGGATGGGCCTGACCGCAGTTGAGGTAACGAGCCCGGGGAGAAGTGCACTCCGACTTAGTGACCTTCGCCACCACACAAAGGACAGAGACAATCACAGAGCAGCGGAGGGCACCATGCCCAAACCTCCAGCACTTGTTACAGAACCTAGGAGAGGGAATGTACTCCTAGACAGAGCACCTGGCACCAGCAAGAATGACAGAGGGTGGAAGGGTCCGACCATCAAAGGTAATCTTCACAACCCGAAGGGGTTGACGGCGACTACCACGAGGGGGACGAGTAAACGTGTCCACCTGGAGAAAAGAGTGTCCCTGAGCAGCAAGGATATGTCGAATATAGTCGTGGCAGTCTCGCAGATCCCAAACACTGGCCGCAACATGGGGCGGGAGGAGAATAGTGTCAACACTGGCGTTCAACTGAGCCTTCTTTGAGACCCGAACAGGGATCTCGCCAAGGCAGGATAAGG
This sequence comes from Procambarus clarkii, assembly GCF_040958095.1. NCBI lineage: Eukaryota > Metazoa > Arthropoda > Malacostraca > Decapoda > Cambaridae > Procambarus > Procambarus clarkii. The sequence continues at coordinate 24,937,814 of NC_091166.1, read as the reverse complement.
CAGCCAAGCGGGAAGCTGCATCCTGAGAAGGAGAAGCAACGACACGTGTACCGAGACGAGTGGGGTTGAAGGTAACAGAGGCATCCAAGGAATCAACGAGATGTCGATGGAGGGAGAAATCGTCAGGAGGCGCAGAATCAAGAGGGAGATCAAAATATTTGGCCCACGAAGCGGAACCAAACAAAGCTTGATAGGTATCAGAACGGGAAGGAATCGAGCGAGGGCGGAAGTGACGAAGACGGCGGTGAGAACCTCCAGAGAGAGCGGGGTTAAAAGGCGCAGTAGTTACAACTAGAGATGGAGCCGCGGCAGGGGACGAGGTAGTCACCACTGGGGGCTTGTGGCTCGACCCAACCACAGCGGAGGGAGGGGAGCCGAGGCGAGTAGTCAGGAGGGTCAAAGGCGGAGCAAGGTCGGGGCCCAATATAGCGGGGGGCTACATAGTCCGGTCTTCCAACACGGATCGACTCGGGGGCTAGGTCGCCCACCCCACGAGCCTGAGGAGGAAAAGGAGAAACAGCAGAAACAGTAGATATCATTGTAACGAAAAAGAAACATTCATTCACGAATGTGCCCCCACACCCATCATGGAGCCATAATTAGAGGCAGGACACCCAACAAGAAGCTATCGCCGATCATGCCAGGGCCTCCTAGGGGTGCGTCGTGAGTATACGCCCCACAAACGCCACCTTAAGAACCGATAGTCTGTCTGAAACATGTTCCTTTGACGAAAGCCAGAAAGAGATCTAACGTAGAAAGAGAATGCAGACGACAGTATAAACGCAGGAAAACAATAACAGAACTGCTTATGCAGACACGAATTTCCCGTCAAAGAATTAATAATTTAAATTGGGAGATTGAAGAAATCGAACGGAAATTGAAACACTGATATGAAACTGAAGAAAGGCAGTTAGAACAGAAAGCAATTCAGGAAATAAAGAAAAATCCAAAATATTTCTTCTCATATGCAAAATCAAAAGCAAAACCCACTGCCAGTATTGGACCTATTCGTACAAGTGAAGGTTCATACACGGAGGATGACAAAGAAATTAGTGAAATCCTAAAAAAGCAGTATGAGGACACGTTTAGCACTCCAATAAACAACATGAAAGTGGAAGATCCAGACAATTTCTTTATGCGGGATATTCAAACCCCTGTAAATATAACTGATATCAACACGAGCGCACTAAATTTGAAAGAGAAATTGAAAACATGCCCATGCACTCAGCCCCAGGTCCAGACTCATGGAATTCAATATTTATAAAGAAATGCAAAGTGCCGGTAGCACAGGCACTCAGTATACTGTGGAGGAAGAGCTTGGACACTCGAGAGATACCAGATGCACTTAAAGTAGCAGACATAGCCCCTCTACACAAGGGAGGGAGCAAAGCATTGGCAAAGAATTATAGACCAGTTGCACTAACATCGCACATCATAAAAGTTTTGAGAGTGTGATTAGGAGTCAGGTCACCAATTTCATGGAGACCAATGATCTTTACAACCCAGGCCAACTTGGATTTCGAGCAGGAACATCGTGCCTCTCACAGCTACTTGAGCACTACGACAAAGTCACTGAGGCATTAGAAGAAAAACAGAATGCTGATGTGATATACACGGACTTCGCAAAGGCTTTCGATAAATGTGACCATGGCGTGATAGCACACAAAATGAAGTCAATGGGAATACCCGGTAAAGTCGGACGCTGGATACTCAGTTTTCTGTCAAACAGGACTCAGCGAGTAACGGTCAACCATATAAAATCTAGTCCAAGTGCAGTTAAAAGCTCTGTACCTCAGGGTACAGTCCTTACACCGCTGCTTTTCCCTTATTCTCATATCAGATATAGACAAAAATACAAGTCACAGCTTCGTATCATCCCTTGCAGATGACACAAAAATCAGTATGAAAATTACCTCGGCTGAAGACATTGAAAAACTTCAAGCTGATATTAATAAAGTTTTCGACTGGGCATCAGAAAATAACATGATGTTTAACAGTGATAAATTCCAGGTACTCAGGTACGGTAAAAATGAGGACCTTAAACATAATACAGAGTACAAAACACAATCAAATGTACCCATAGTAGGAAAACAGCATGTAAAGAATTTGGGAATAATAATGTGTGACGACCTAACGTTTAAGGAGCATAACGAAGCAAATATTGCGACAGCCAGAAAAATGATAGGATGGATTACGATAACTTTCAAATCCAGGGATCCCATCACAATGGTTGTACTCTTCAAGTCACTAGTGTTGTCCCGTCTTGAGTACTGCTCAGTACTCACTTCCCCCTTCCGAGCAGGAGAGATTGCTGAAATAGAGGGAATACAGAGAACATATACGGCACGCATAGACGCAATAAAGCACCTAAATTATTGGGATCGTTTCAAAGCCCTCCATATGTACCCACTAGAAAGAAGACGAGAGAGATATCAAATAATATACACCTGAAAGATACTGGAGGGCAAAGTACCAAATATACACAGTAAAATAACAACGTACTGGAGTGAACGATATGGAAGAAAATGCAGAATAGAACCAGTGAAGAGCAGAGGTGCCATAGTCACAATCAGAGAACACTGTATAAACATCAGAGGTCCGCGGTTGTTCAACGTCCTCCCAGCAAGCATAAGAAATATTGCCGGAACAACCGTGGACATCTTCAAGAGGAAACTAGATTTATTCCTGCAAGGAGTGCCAGACCAACCAGGCTGTGGTGGGTATGTGGGCCTGCGGGCCGCTCCAAGCAACAGCCTAGTGGACCAAACTCTCACAAGTCAAGCCTGGCCTCGGGCCGGGCTTGGGGAGTAGAAGAACTCCCAGAACCCCGTCAACCAGGTATCAACCAGTTCTACGGGTGCAAGAGTATGCCTCCTCAAGCACCCGGCGTCAAAATAGAAGAAGTCCAAAGGAAGAACCAAAACAAGCAAAAGGTTGGCAGGAAATGGCAAGCAGATAGGAGAAGAGGGGGGAGAAAAACTAAACACAAGGAAAAGGAAAAGGTGCTCAGCACAATTGGAGAGGACGGCAGCAGGAGCACAAGGCTATAAAAGGACACAGTCCTTTGTCGTCCCAAGGAGCATCACACTCCGGCAGCCGCCCACTAAGCCCCCCTCACAGCATCAACGAGCCGAGCGGGAGGGGCGTCCCGTTAGGGTAGTTAACTAGGGGTGGGATAATGGACTAAAGAGCCATTTCCCCCCCACCCCGCATTACAATGGCAACCTCGGAGGATGGTATTGAAACGCATGCATTGTCCACCCTTCTTGCGGTAACCAGTGTTGACCACAGGGAGGAATTCAGTCCAGGGGGTATATTTCCCCTAGCCTGCCGAAGGTTGATGCCTCCTACTTAAGTACCTTACAGAGTAACGACTCCAGTTTTGCTAAATGTTGTAAGGAGACAGTCTCTTTGGTTGAAGCCTTGGCTGAGGGGAACTGGTTATTACTACCACGAGCAGTTTCTGATGAGAAAATGGATGCCCCCGGAACATCCCCACCTTAGATGGCTGTGAGGGAATTATTCAGCTTGTCGTCCCCAAGGCTTACCGAGAGCAGGTCCTCCAGGCGACCCATGATGATCCCATGAGTTGACATCAAGGTATTTCTAACATATACCACAAAATACTTACATTTTTCTACAGGCCTAAGATTAAGAAGGATGTCCTATGGTATTGTAGGCAGTGTACAATTTGTCAAAAAAAAAAAAAAAAAAAAAAAACAGGCCTTGCCCAGGGCCCCCACGCAACCAACTGTTGTACCCCAAGAACCATTCTCCCATGTGGTAAACGACTGGGGGGGGGGGTCCCCCTGCCCCGGATCCCCTCGGTCAACATCTATATGATTACCTTAATATGCTTGATGATTTCCCGAAGAGTATGCAGTCCAGAACACTAGAACCTGGACGACATTGTATTATACAGCGCCATTTCGGAGGAGCATGTGGTAGGATTACGAAAGTTATTCAGGTCCCTGAAGCGGGCAAATTTAACTATCAATGTACATAAATGTAGGTTGGCCTAGGAACCATTGTGTATTTGGGCCATGAGGTCAGGCAAGGAAAGGTAATTCCCTTCAAGGTAAGATTAACCCTTAAGTTGCGCAACACATCATATGATGGGTTGAGTGACTTGCTATAAATTGTGTATCCCATCATATGATGTATTGGAGTACTACGCAAGATTTAAATGGCCTGCGGATACACGGGGTTCACCTCACCTTCATCAGGACTTGTAAACAGACGCCATTTTTTTTTTAAATCGTGGGCCAAATTCCCGGGTGTGAGGGCTTCAGTATTGAGTGAGCCACCAAGCCTGGCGCATGCAGCATGAGCTCACAGCACTGCTGTTCAGCTTGTGACCACAGCATCGCCTAAAAGTGCCATAATATACATGTTCATGCTGTTATTTAGCTTTGATATTATTACAGAAGACCCCTGACTGTAAAAATTACCAGGATTCTGATAATAGCAGGATTGTTGTGATAATTAGCGCTATAGTGGGAGGAGTAATCTTGGTGGGGAGTGAGGTAGCATTGTCTGCTGACTGTGTGACCACGATTTACTGTCTGGACTCACTAGACTAACGATTTTTGTTATTATTTTTCCCATGAACAGAGAACACAAATTAACAGATTAAGAAAAAAAATTTTTTTATTTTTTTTCGGTATGCACCTGTGGGTGACAAATGCTAATTAGCCTTGAGCAACACAAGGGTTAAGGCCATCGTGGACTATCCGGTCTTAACGTGTAAGAAAGAGGCAATGAGATTCATGGGTATGATTGCCTACTACTGGAGGTATTGTAAAATTTAACGTATTGTGGTGGCACCTCCGACCAAGTTGTTGAAAAAAGGGGTCAAGTTCAAGTAGAGACAGGAGTGTCTGAAAAATTTTGAAAGCCTAAAAGGAACCTTGTCATCTTCCCCAGTATTGGCCAGCCTGCAGTTTGACCTCTTGAGGTTATCTTGAGATGATTTCGGCGCTTAGCGCCCCCACGGCCCGGTTCTCGACCAGGCATCCATTTTGTTACACATCCCCAGGAAGTAGCCCATAGCAGCTGTCTAACTCACGGGGTACCTATTTACTGCTAGGTGAAAGGGGGCATCAGAGTGAAAAAAATTGCCCATTTGTGTCTGCCTCCACTGGGGATAGAACCCAGAACCTCTGGACTACGAATCCAAAGCGCTGTCTGCTCCACTGTCAGGTAGATTAGCCATATATCCT
>NC_091166.1:24850092-24917592 GCF_040958095.1 Procambarus clarkii | reverse complement strand
TAGCTCTCTGGAAGCAAGGTCGGGGAGGGGAGGAGGACCACCCCCTGTTTACAAAAAACTATTACGGTCATTGACTTACCGCATTTACTGGCGAGACGACCTACCCTGAACACAGTCCTGTCTGACATGAAACTAATCACCCTCTTACACCCGCTGAAGACTTCGGAGACCAACACCACAAACAGAATTGGGCGAGAAATTTACACATTTTTGCTAAAATATATATACACCATCTGGAACTTCCTACATAAAACACACACACACACACACACACACACACACACACACACACACACACACACACACACACACACACACACACACACACACACACACAAAAAGAAAAAAAAAAAAAAACACGAGAATGTGACCCTTATTGTGAAGGAATGCGAATTATTATTAGTATTTACTATTTATATATAATTACTTACACTGCTTAACTCTACACCATCTATACATATTTCCGTAACACACACCTGCACATTAATTGTTTATCTAACACAACTGCTCCTATACTTACACTTTTACCCACCAACACCTACTTGCCGACGACCCCGCGCCTCCACCCACCCACCGGAACCCACAAACAACCTGCTTGCTGACGCACGCGCTCCCTAGGGACTCCTCGGAACCACTTGCGACTACGAACGCGTGCTACACCTGAGCAGGGGGCCTAATTGGATCACATACTCAGGTGTTGCGCAAGGTCGTAGTCATACTTTACATTACCAATAGTGAATTGTCATCAACTATATCCCGCCTAACTAACCTGCTTAACTTTTTTAACACCTTCCCGTTACAGTTACGGCCACAAATATATTTCTGGTTAATGTGCCATGTGAACGACTGATGACATGCGAAAACATGCAAGAAAAAATATAGAATGCTTGACTATTAAACAGCTAGGTTAACCAAAAGCAACGTGTCCTGAATTTAAGAGAATACTATGGGTAAACAATTAAGGGTCAGGAACCGAAAAATATTGACTAAAAATCGATTATTTTAGAAATAATCCAGTTAAATCATGTGGGATGTCGCATCAGAGTCGTGAACGTTTCATCCTTATTTTACAGGTTATTCCCCCCCCCCCTCCCACCACCACCTTCTGCACAACATACTATCTTCGCTGGCATGGGCGAGCTGTCACGCATGAGTGTTGATGAAAAGTAGGATTTACTGCAGAAAAATTGGAGAAATGTATATAAATATTTTTTCTCAGATTTGGCACCCGCGCATCCTTCAGTCAGTAGCATCTCTGCTTCCAGAGAGAAAAGGTGGAACATACTCGTGTCGAAGCGCTATTATGTCATGGCGTAGTACACAGTTGCACCGTTCTCATACACACGGTCCTGTGCGTCTAAGAAGAGGAATGTGCTATATATGTTGAGGGAAGGTGGTGTGAAGTGAGGCACTCTCCGCTCAGCGAGATCATCGCTCACCTACAGTTTCTCCTCCTCCTCCTCCTCCTCCTCCTCCTCCTCCTCCTCCTGCTGCCTCTGCTCCCTCCCCACCACGATGGGGACCAGATGACCGCCTTCATGTATATGCAATAAAGTTATTGAAATATAATTTTACTTTGCCCCCCTAACAACCACGACTGCAATGCATGTTGAAAAAGTATCAGAACAAAAGTAAATATGCAAAACAGATGCTAATAACGCTAATGGCGACCAATTTGTACCCTGAAATGTTGTAAATATATATTATACACTATTTTTATGTATTACCTACACATGTTAATGTTTTTGTATTTTTTCCTTACTTCATTTCATAACATTGACTTACAACCTTCACAATTTAGTCTACGAATGCCCACCAATATTTAATAAACCATGCAAGTAAATAAATAAATTTGAACTACCATATCCATAGTCGATAACTTTAATGTCAATTATCTCAATCTAGAAATTCAACTTCGAGTCTGCTTCAAAAATCCAGTTTCTGTCTGATTCTCGACATTTTTACATATAATGTGGACAACATTCTGTTCTACGATCCCATAGACTGCATTTTTTAATATACCCCACACATGCGGGGTTATATGTATATTTTGTCTAAATTTGGCACACATTTCGAAGCCCATATTTACGATTATTTTTTTACAGTAACTTATACTGAAAACCTATATTCTAAATCTATGAAAATGAAGATCACACGCTGTTCTGAGAGCCTAATACCACCAAATGAATAATTGGTGATTTTCTCTATTTTTGAAGTTGCTTTTAAAATCTTAAAATTGACTTATTTTTTAGTTTCTAGTTTTTCATGTTACGTTATTGTTCATTTAGACAAAGTTGGAGCATTTGCCTAGTAGATTATGAAGAAAAATAAAAGTAAAAGCGTTTGAGCAAGTTTGAGAAAAACTTATCCCATCCCCTATTTTGAAGGACATAATAAACTACCACCATAAGAACACTACCTGCCACCAGATTAATAAAAGCATCAAGGAGATGTGAACCACTTTTCATAGATTTTCTAACCAAATACGTGTGCCGTTGAGAAAGCCGTCCAAGCCTAATAATACAAGTACTTAAATGAAACAATTACTCTGTTGTACAAATATATTACACCCCATCTGGACTACTGTATTCAAGCATGCACACCACCTTAAGGGAAGGAATGGCTTTGGAAAATTTTCTGCGAAATCTTAACTAAATCATCATCATCCCAGAGCCAAGTCGACTCATACCAGGGTAGACAGTGTTTCATTGCAAAGATCACAAACACGTCTGAGTTGCAACTCGCAAAAGGATCAACACTTTAAAGTATAATTAGCCAAAATAAGACCGACAACAGTTTTTTTCACCCACTGGGTAATAAACCCATAAAATATCCTATTCACCCAGCAATACAATCAATACTAACAGTTCAAAATTTAACTGGAAATGGTACCCCTTAGGTAAATTCAGGTGAATTATATTTAGGTATTCAGTGTGAAATATATTTAGCAAATCTTAATGCTGAGCTATATTGTTTTAACATGGAACAAACTGATTATTTCTTTGAAAGAATATTAAAATCTAGTAACAGTTTAGTCTAAGGTTTATGTTACAGTAATTCCATAGAAAACCTTAATGGCAATTGCTGCTAAAGTTAAGCAAGTTTTGGTTAGATTTTCAACTGCAATGATCAAGTGTCTGATAACTTCCCTAACATACCTGGCAAGTATTACTGCATATAATATATTTTTGAGAATAATACTTTTTAAAAACTTGAAATCTGTACAAACCTTGAAGGGCCCCTTTGTTGCTTCATGCAAAAATGCAGTCACTTTGAACTAGAGTGAAATTAACATTTTTTTGAATAGCAGTCCACAACGTTGAGAAATATCGTGGCAACAGTAATTTCACTCATGTTGGTCAAACTGTCTGCCATGATTGATGGTGAACGACCAGTTGCACATTGGAGTCGGGTGATGGCAGCCACTGTGAACAGACGTGACTGGTCACTTCTGCCTGCTGTGTAACTGGTGTGCCCAACTAGTAGTTGCTTGTCGTGGTGGTTGGCTGTAACCTTGTGCCAGGTGTACACTGTGTGATGGTGGGGTGCCCCCATTACCCCCGTGTTGCGGGCTCAGTTTGATGGACTGGAGATTTCCGGCAAGATGGACTACCCTAATGTTGAACTGACACTGTGTGATGTGCTAGGTCTGGATGTGGCTGTCGTTTGTGAGGTGGAGCTATTAACTACCCATCGGGAGATGGTGAAGTTGGCTACTGAAGAGGCTTACCAGGTGTTTCTGCATCAGTTTGAGGAGCAGACATTCCAATTGCCGGGGTGATGCTAGGTAAGATGCTGTCTCTGACCGCAGTGGCGTTTTGATGTACGTGAGTGTTCACAGCACTCCCATTGAATTCTCGAAAGTGTTACTGTGGAGATACTTTGGGCAGTTTGGTGAAGTTGTGCGGATAAATGTTATTTCGTCCAGTCGTTTACGCAGCGTTCAAAATGGCATCCGCACCCTTAAAATGCGGCTTCGGTCGGATATCCCATCTCCCAATCTCATGAGGTCCTACATCCGTAGTGCATTATGCCCAACAGTCCCGGACGTGTTTTTGTTGTGAGATATTGGACCACCTGGCTTCTGGGTGCTCTGCGAGCATCCTAGAGAGAACATTTATTCCACGTGGAACATTTTCCCTCACTAGCTGTTGACGAGGGTTGAGGATGTGCCTGTGAGTCTTTGAATGCTGTGCCTCTCCGTGCATTGGACGGGGAGGCTGCTCCATCTGGTCGAGTGCTGGATGCTGTGGTGTTGTTGGATGTGCGTTCTGAGGTGGCTGTTCATGCTGTCGACATGGATGTGGAACGGTGGATCGGCCTCACTCTACTTCTCTTTTCAGCAACTGTTTTGCCCTGTGCTCCTAGGGTTTCTGTCTGTGTGCCCGCCATTTCTGCCTGCTGTGTCGGTGGAGTGTGGAGAGTTGTGGCCTCTTGCTGTGCTTGCCACCTCCCCCCCACCCCCTCTACCATGTTGTCGCTACCGCCGAGGTCCTGCGGCGTGCCAGGGTTCAGACTCCCTGCATCTCACGGGTCTCTAATTCTGTTGCTATGGAGAGTTCTGATGATCTATGCCTGGATCCTAAGTGTTCGAGGGGCTCTTCGCCTAGTTTGCTCTCGGCGAGTTTCGACTTTGCGGCCGTTGGCGAGTTCGCAAATTGTGTCTTCTGACAGCGAGGTGCTGGTACCTGGTGGTGATGTGGCAGATTCGGCAGGGGTGGTTGCAGAGATTTATGTGGAGGATGTGGGCGCAGATGTTGGGGGTTCTGTGTTTAGTCCTGTGTGCCCCCATGCCCCTTGCTGTGGGCACCTTGGAATGGGAGGTGGTGCCCACTCTTCTGGTATCTTGTGAGGCCCGTGACCTAGTGGTGGTCCTCAAGATGGATGTGCACTGGGCGAGCTTCTTGCCTTTTCCCCACGTCCCGTGGTCCAATGTGCAGCGGCAGAGTTAATGCCCCCGGTGGCTTCGACCCCCTGTACCACAGCCTCTTGTAAGTTCGTCAGTGCTGTTGGGATCCGTGAACCTGCTGCATGTGTGGATGCAAAGTGTGCAAAGTTCTAGCTGCGGTATTCCAGACTTTATGCAGTACCCTACGCCGCCGCCAGTCGGTCGGTCGGTCGGTCGGTCGCCTTACCCGGGGTGACGGGTGGTATGGTAGGTGTATTGTACAAGGTCTCCTAGGGCTGATTTTCCAGACCTGTGTAGTCATTCTCATTTCATGTGTATGTCGTGGGCCTTCCAGGCTTTTGTTTTTATTGTAAATATGTAATGAATGTATAGTGTGGGTGATTTGGTGTCCGGTTCGGACTGCCTTGTGTATTTTCTTTCTGTATGTATTTGTTGCTATGTACTGATAACCTTGTAAATGAAGTTATGTCTTGTAAATACTATGTACTTAAATGGGTATAAATTGTACAAGTTTAAATTTTAAAAAGACTGGTAAATACTGGTTTGGTAACAGGGTTGTTGTTTTGTGGAACCAATTACCACGTACCATGGTGGAGGTGGGGTCCCTTGATTGTTTCAAGCGTGGGTTGTACTTTGAGTGCGATTGGGTGGTCATAAATATGAGCTGGATTATTTTGAGATTATCTTGAGATGATTTCGGGTATTTAGTGTCCCCGCGGCCGTATGGGCCAATAGGCCTTCTGCAGTTACCTTTATCCATATGTTCTTATGTCTGTGTGATTCACGTGTGTGTTGGGTTTGGGGCTTCTTGTTCTGTTACTTTGTAATTTTGTTGTAGGTCTGTTACTTGTCTTGTTTTTATTGTTTTTTTTGTAGCATGCTTTTGCATGTAAATATATATAAATAAATACGGTTGCACATTTCATTACAATGAGGTCTCTGAAGTGGTAACCTAGATGTGACTTACATCAACCACGTTTTAAGTAATATGCGTCATGTCTGAAGGACAAACTTTTAAGTTCGATCTCCATGGAAAATGTGATCTGTGTGATAGCGTGGAGTGCAGAGCGGGACGAGTGTGTGGCGAGTCAAGGATCTGTTATTATATAGAACAGATAGATCCTTGATATACACGACGAGATCTTATTATATAGGCTTTGGCACAGATTATACTGTGCCCTGTGCTCCCTTTTTCGGCCGGTCGGAGCCGGGTCTTGGTTGCTACGGCTGATCCCTGGAGGTCTCTGTCTGCGGCCAGGAGCACACTGTGATGTGCGATCACCGGGTCTTGTGGCAGAAGTCACCTCGAGCGCATGATGCTCAAGGATCCTAATCGCATTTTGGCCGTTACCTCCAAACAAGTTGGAGATTGCTTCATCGAGGAAATCCTCGCCCCACCCACTACCTGGCTTTCCGGGTTCTAAGGAAGCCAAGAATTCCACAATAGTGGTCCTCCAGGCATCCTCCAGGTTCTGCCGGGGTGAGGGGGTGGAGGGTTCCATTGGCGCCAAGGTCCCTCACCGCCAAAGACCCGTCACCACTTCCCCCCCAACTACTCCTCGATGGGCTAGGCACAGTTTTCTCCTCACTGGACGACTCCGATGAGGAGGACTGCTCCACAGTCCTGCTATATAATAAGAACAGATCTTCGGCAGCGGTAGAACAGTTACAGCCCCGCTCCTGTGCCAGGTAAGTCCACTACGGGCTCACCATAGCCCGTGCTACTTGGACATTTGTTCGCAGTAGCTGAATCTTAAACAACAACAAATTCGGCAGCGAACAGAATTATATGCCCTGAAGGAGGCAATAAACTATACAATTGAGAATAATTTACATGATATCATTCATACAGACTAAATCTTCGCTCCAGGCATTGTTATCCAGTCAGCACAGAGATAATATACAACTCCTCACAGAAATTCAACATATAGGAAAAGCTGCCCATAATCGAGGGCTGTCAATCACCCTAAATTGGATACCAAGTCACATTGGCATAGATGGTAATGAAAAGGCAGACTCACTAGCAAAAACTGCCACTGCTCTACCTGTTGTACAGGTTCAAATACCTCCTAGTTTCTCACAGATAAAGGAGCAAATCAAGAAGAAAATATTCTCAACTATCAAAAGTCGCCACAGAGCCAAAGTAGCGGAAGAAAGATCCACTGCGATATGGTACGAACAAGCCACTGGTTACTCCTCTTTCAAGCCTGGCAAAAAGATATCCAGAGACATTGCAGTAGCCATACACAGACTCAGACTTGGTTACAAGTGCTGCTGGGAGGTAATGAACCCAACAGTTAAAGAGTGTCACATCTGTGAAACTGAAGCAGAGGCGCCACTGTTGCACTACTTACTGGAATGTGAAGGTACTGAAGCCCTGCGCATCAAACTCAACATTAATCCAACGACAGCAGCTGCATTAGATGCACATTCCACCGCGACTACAATGATTAGAAAAGCTGTTGAGGAATGGGACTCTTTAGTGAGCATTCTGCATCTACATCCGCCACCAAGATAATGTTAATAAAACAAGATTAAAACCAGTGCACCTAAACAGAAGCGATAAATAAGCAGGGAAAAAGGAGAAGTCCTCTCCTCCATTTTAAACGTAGACCCAAATATAACAGGAAAAAGGTTATCATGTATAACCAAACTCAATTACGGGCTCACCATAGCCCGTGCAACATGGACACTCCGTCCTGAATAGCTAAAGCTTTAACAACAACAACATTCGGCAGCGGCGCATGTCCTCTCCGGAGACTGGAGGGTTACACCCTCCGAGGTGGAGCCTAATCGCCCCTTTGAGTTCTGGGGGAACCTTTTTTCCAGGCCCTCGCCGCCGGACAACCGGCCTATTGAGCGCGGCTCTGGTCCTGCCGTTCAGCAATTGATAGAGCCCATATCACCTATCGAGGTCCAGATCGCTCTATGGACAAGTAAGGTCTCTGCACCCGGTCCTGACGGGGTAACTATGCGTCTCCTCAGGTCCATACCGCTCAGGGTGCTCACTAAACTGTTCAATCTGTGGCTAGCAAGCCGTTCCCTACCACGTCCTTTCCGTGCGTGCAAAACGATGCCGATACTCAAGATTCCTAGGCCAGAAATCCCCTCACACTATCGCCCCATTACAATGTCTTCTACAATAGTGCGGCTGTTCCATAAGATCGTGAACATCCGAGTTTCTCAAACAATCAGGATCGACGGGAGGCAGAAGGCATTTATCCCTGTGGATGGATGCGCTGAAAACCTGGCGATCCTAGATGCTCTTCTGGCTGAGGCACGTGCGCTTAAACATCCGGCGCACCTTGCATTCCTTGACATGGAGAAGGCATTCGATAGTGTCGACCATGCGGCCATAGATCGTGCCATGGAGCGCAAGGAAGTCCCTAAGCCTCTTATGGACTATATTATGTCAGGCTATGATGGCACCTCGACTGTCATATCCAGCCAGAAGGAGAAATCGAGGGTAATCCCTGTGACTAGAGGAGTTAAACAGTGAGATCCCTTGTCCCTATTTCTTTTCAATTTGGTGATTGATGAGGCAATCACCAATGCGAAGAAACTGGAGCTGGGGATTCGTCTGGGGGAGGAAAAGGTGTCAGTACTAGCGTTTGCCGACGATTTGGTCGTGGCAGCGGAGACGCCGGCCGGCCTTCAGGCGTTGATAGACGTTATATGTGACACCTTGAGTGGCAGTGGCCTGAGGGTCAACGCGGGAAAGTGCCGTTCACTGAGCCTGCAGATCGATGGAAAATCCAAGAAGTGGTATCTCGCGTTGCAAACGAGATTCCACGTCAGGGGCGCAGCCATGGATTCTATTGGCATCAGTGACTAGTATAAGTACCTAGGTATTCTCGTTGGTGCCGGTGGCAGGGGCCTTTCCTGTGGCTATGTTTGAGGAGGGGCTTATTAACATCATGCAGGCCCCCCCCCCCTCAAACCCCAGCAGAAGTTATACGTGCTGAAGCACCACCTTATTCCTAAAATGAACCATCGTCTGATTCTAGGTACGATGTTTAAGACTCGGCTAGCTAGAATCGACCGGAGGATGAGGCAGGCTATTCGCAGCTGGCCCCGTCTTCCGCACGACATCCCGAATGCATTCTTCTACGTCCACTGGAAGGACGGTGGTCTTGGGATGCCCGAATTTGTTTCGTCAATCCGGCTGCAAAAAAACAAGCGTTTCAGCAGTCTGTTGGAGTCGGCTGACCCAACGGTTCGGGCAGCGGCCCCTCTACCGGCTATTCAGGAAAAGATACGTCGGTGGATCGGCACCGGCCTTGATTGGGGATGAGCCAGTAACCAACAGAGCTGAGTGCTCTCTGACATGGCGGGAGCGGCTTTACCGCACGGCCGATGGTGCTGGACTGAGGTCCTCGTGCGAGGTTCCCTCGTGCCTGAGATGGATCTCGTCCGGCACCCCGCCTACTGAGCGGTGGTGAGTTTGCTCACGCTGTCCAAGTGAGAGCTAACTCTTTGGCTACGCCGTCAAGAGCCGCTAGGGGTCGCCCAGGTGCCAGCGGCATGTATGATGCATGCAAGAAACCTGGCACCCTTGGGCACATCTTACAAGCATGCCCAAGGACGCATGAAGCACAGGTGGTACATGACGATATCACCCGGTTCGTAGCTGGTCATCTGAGACAGCGAGGGTATGAGGAGGTGAGGGAGGTGCGGATACCCGATGGTGGGACCTTTCGCAAGCCAGACATCATTGCTTGCAAAAGTGGCCTTAATTCTAGAAACCCAGGTCTCGGCTGACGGCTTTCCAATCTCCCGGCCACACCAGAGCAAATGTGACCGGTTCGGCACCCCCGAGATCCTTCAGTGGGTCAGGGATTACACCGGTGCTAATGCAGTCTCTGCCTCCTCAATTACCTTGAATTAGAGAGGCTGGTTCAGCAATAAGAGTACCCGTGTTCTTAAGAGGTTGGGCTTGACTAACGGAGATTTGGAGATCTGCTCCGTCAAAGCCCTAACCTGGATGTACTCGATTGTGGTCCAAGAGCACGGAAGGGGTTGATAATGATCACCCCTGGACATGGGCATGGGTGGACTTCCCTTGTGCCCCGACACCCAGAAGCGACTAGGGTGAGTGGATTCCGGCTAAGGTTACCGGACGTCATCTTGGGGTACCACTTCCCCAGTGGCTGATTTTAGGGATGGTGGGTGGCTTGACCGAACCCGTGATATAAGCTACGGCTGGAAGGACACATGCATGCCTTGCATGTGTCCTTGCCTCTCCAGGGGGCTTGACTTGTTCAAGCCAGGCATGCCCTCCCCGTGATGTGT
Source organism: Procambarus clarkii (assembly GCF_040958095.1). Classification (NCBI taxonomy): domain Eukaryota; kingdom Metazoa; phylum Arthropoda; class Malacostraca; order Decapoda; family Cambaridae; genus Procambarus; species Procambarus clarkii. The sequence goes on along the minus strand of NC_091166.1, from coordinate 24,907,391 downwards.
ATTTTTTCCATACAAGCATGACATTGAAGGTGATCGTCTCCTGTCGGAGACGTTATTCATTCATTTAGTGGCATGCCTCTTATTTTGTTTCGAATTAAATTTTAATGTATATCCTTTTTTTATGTATCTATGTATATTTATTTTTCTTTTTTGTTTTGTTTTGTACATTGTAGGCCACAGCATGAATTTTATTTTATTTTAGTTTTAATGTGTTTTTTAGGGTTACTGATGCGGGGCCTATGCGGCCCATGCCTTCAGGCTGGGTCGCTGGGCTCCATAGCTAGATCAACACCCTTCCCCCCCCCCCCCCCGAAGTGGCAAGGGGAGCAAAGGGAGACAAAAAGAAAGTGCTGCCCTCTGCCAGTGCATTGAATTATGTCCTGACCGCTTTGTTCCCGTGTGTGGCTCTGATGGCTGCTCTTATGACAACCACTGTCTCCTCCATCGCCTCGCCTGTTTATCAGTTAGCACATCAAAGTTGTTCACAAAGGTCTGTGCAAGAAGAATAAGTAAAAGTAGCCAGAGAAGAAAGAAACCAGCCGTGTGCTACAGTAGCCAGCGCGCTCTTCTGATGGTGGTGGGGAAGCACAGGCAGGATACCTTTTCTAACCAGCCATGGCACGTTTGACATGATGAGTAGAGTGTCAATGTGTGGTCAGTTCTTCAGATGTGATGCAGACAAGGACAATTATGTCAACTCCGATGAATTACTGAATTGCACCTCTGGTTCGTTCTTCTTGGCCCCTCCTGAGCAGGAAAATGAACTGACAAGGGCACTGTTTATAGATGCTATAGTAGATGTAGCAGACAACAATCATGACTTGACGCTAGATTTTGAAGTTTACAAGAATACTGAACCCAGACTTCCGGCCTGCTCATAAATTATGCTTGTTAGATGAAATGAAATACGACGATGGAGAAGACGTGTATGTTGATGGGAATCTATCTATCTCTCTATCTGTGCACGCGTGTGCCTGTGCACGTGTGTGCACGTGCGTGCACGTGTAGTTGGGTTTACATGTTTCCAGATACATCAAAGGACAGGAACAGTGAAATTGGTAGTAAAGATTTTGACATACAATTACACTGATTTGGTGGAAGAAGATTATGATTTGTCTGTGGGAAAATATTGAAGAATATTTGATTGAGGAGGAAGATGAATACCTGGAATAGCTTTTTGATGAGCTATTAGATAAACTAAGGAAGCACCGTAAGCAGGAGCACCACAACTGGCTGTAAAGAGAATAGCTTGGCAAAGGGTAGAAAGTTTGAGATACCTGAAAACTGTTAGTAATGAATTGTATTTTTAAGCAATAAATTTTAGGAAAAAAAAATTGCACATTTCAGTCAAACAAGAAATGCGTTTAGTAAATTATTCTTAATCTCACCACACAGGTGCAAACTAAACAATTGTAAGCAAAAATACGTATTCAAACTTTAATGTTCTATTGTTATCTTTAAATTTATATGTTAACCGAGTCGGGTAGCGCCTCATGGTGTTGATAGAAGCAACAGTGAACATTGGCACTCGCAAGGTTACTCAACACTGGGATGCTCTCTTGAAGATACCAACATTAGGAGGGGGAGTAACCATATATGTTAGGGACAATTTGAAATGTAGTCTCAAAGAGGGAATCAAAACTGAGCCACACACAAAAACTATTTGGATAGAATTAAACGAAAAAGCAAATAATCTTATAATAGGAGATATATAGGCCACCAAATTTAGACAATGGAAGCAAAGCATCTATGGGATGAAATATCTAGAACATCTAGATCTAATAGTATTTGTGTCATGGGCGACTTTAATTTTAGTGGAATGAACTGTATTAACAGAACAGGGAATAACGAAGCAGAAAAATTTACCGAATTAATTGACGATTGCTTTCTTACGCAACACATTAAGGAACCAACGCAGGAACATAATATTTTAGATTTCGTGTTAACTAACAGGGAAACATTAATGATATCGAAATCGGGAGTGAATTAGGGAACAGTGATCACAAAGAAGTTAGATTTAGCATTGAGTGGAATAGATCTGCAGGAAAAAAAATCTGTTGCCAGATTTTCGTAAAGCTTATTTCAATATCCTACGAATTTTTTTAAGGCAAATAGATTGGAAAGTCTTAGGCATAGGAAGGAGCGGTCTAGGAGCAAGACGTGAACCCTGCGATGTGTGATGTAAAGGAGGATTTCGATTCAAAATATAACTTATTTACAAATATTTTAAGTAAAGCACAGGAAAATACTCTTCATCCTTCCCCCTCTCCCCCCCAATCCATACCCATCTTACAAATTGAATGGATCAAATACAAATGACCCATAAAGGATCTGAAAATCCATATAGGTAGGTAGACAGAGCTTGGTACAAAAGGATTAAGAATGGGGAAGTCGGGTTAGAACAAGAATTCGCACAACTTGTTAGAAATGTTAAAAAAGATAAGGAGAGCAAAAAGAAACTATGAAGTTCGTATAGCAGGCCAAGCAAAAGCAAATCCTAAAGGTTTTTCAGTTATATCGAACAAAGGTTAGGGAAAGGATAGGTCCATTAAAATCCTAGACGGGTCAGATAAAGAATAATGACGGAGATGAGTAGTATTTTTAATATTTTCTCTGTATTTACTGAAGAAGAACTTAACTATGCCATCAGCCGAACAAGCCTATGTGGGTGGGGACGATGACAGGTTGACTAGTCAGTTACCAGGGATGATATTATTAAATAATAAAACTCAAACCAAACAAATCCCCAGGCCCAGATGAAGTGTTTGCCAGGATGCTTAAAGAATGCAACGAGGAGCTTTGCGATCCATTGTCTACCATATTTAATAAATCATTAGAGTCAGGCAGAGTGCCAGAGTCGTGGAGCTTGCTAATGTGGTACCAAGTTTTAAGAAAGGAGATAGATCACTTGCATCAAACTATCTGCCAATTAGCCTAACGTCTATTGTGAGAAAGTTACTTGAATCGATAATTGCAAATACCATTCGTTTTCATCTTGAAAAACAAATTAATAAACGAGTCAACATGGTTTTACAAATGACCGTTCATGTTTAACAAATTTGCTATCATTTTATTCCAGCATAGTTGAGGCAGTTTATAGTGGCAAGGATTGTGATGTGTACCTTGACTTTAGCAACGTTTTTGATACAGTGCCACATGAAAGATTGATTAAAAAGATTGGCTCATGTTATTGGGGGTGCTATATTAAGTTGGATTAGGGCATGGCTATACCAAAGGAAACAGTTAGTATAAATGGGGTTAAGTCAGAGTGGGAAAAAATGTTTAAGTGGAGTGCCTTGAGGCTCTGTATTGGGACCTCTGTTTATAATATATAAATGATTTAGATTCAGGTTCGAGTAGCAACATTTTCAAATTTGCCGACGATACAAAAATCGTAGGGAAATTAACACGGAAGACGACTTGCTTCAAGTTGATCAAAATAGGGTTTTGGAATGGTCAAAAGATTGGCAGTTGCAGTTTAATACTGATAAATGTAAAGTTTTGAGGTTAGGTAATGATCATAGATTTACAAGATGCGAGCTGGATGGTGTTGAGATTGCGAAGTTGATTGAGAAAGGGATATGGGAGTTATGATTAATAAGAATTCAAAATCAAAGGATCAATGCATGAATGTTCGTAATAAGGCAAATGGGACACTGGGATTTATTAATCGAAGCGATAGTAACAAGACACCTGGTGTGGTTCTTCAGCTTTATCTTGCTCTAGTTAGGCCCCATTTAGATTATGCAGTTCAGTTTTGGTCGCCGTACTATAGATTGGATATACATTCACTTGAACGTGTCTAGCGTAGGATGACTAAGTTAATTCCCCAAATTAGAAATCTTTCATATGAAGAAAGATTAACAAAGCTTAAATTGCATTCACTGGAAAGGCGAAGAGTTAGGGGTGACATGATACAGGTTTACAAGTGGATGAATGGACATAACAAAGGGGATATTAATAGGGTATTAAGAGTATCAACGCAAGACAGACCACAATACAAATGGGTATAAATTGGGTGAGTTTAGATTTAGGAAAGACTTGGGTAAATACTGGTTCAGTAACAGGGTTGTTGATTTGTGGAACCAATTACCCCTAACGTGGGGTAATTGGGGTCCTTCGATTGGTTTAAACGTGGGTTGGACATGCATATGAGTTGGATTGGGTGGTTATAAATAAGAGCTGCCTCGTATGGGCCAATAGGCCTTCTGCAGTTACCTTGTTCTTATGGATGCCATAAGGGACTATGTGAATGTTGCATGCCATCTTGTTAACTCTGGTGCCCAAGTAATGAATAGGTTTAATATTGGCAAATTAACATTACCTTATTTGACTTCATAAAATGCTAAGGCTGAATAATGTTTTTTTTAGGTGAACATAAGGAAGAAAATATTTTTGGATATACCCATTTAATGAGGGCTGCCAAAGATGGGCAGACCTCAAGAGCAGTTGATCTCCTTCGTCAAGGTAACTGTTTAATGTTCACTACACCTCTTCTCAAATAGGCACGGATGTTGATTTGTGGATTAATAAATTAGTTAATAAATTAAATAAATTTTATTAATAAATAAAATTGTCGGAGGTACGACAGCTGAAACATCGGGAAGTAACGAAGGAGGAGACCAATATTTACAAGACCTCGTCGTGGAAAGTCGTTAAGGACAGTGGTCTTAAGAAGACCTTGACAAGGCCGCCTACAGACGGTCTAAGGACAGCAAATTCATTTGCCGTGTTGGAAGACGAATGCTGTGATGAGCATGCAGTTCACTCGAAACGGAAATTAACGAAGAGCAACGAAGCACAGGCCCCTCAAAGTGCTCAGAAAGTTATGGAGGTACCTAAACAAATTTTGGTTGTGGGAGATTCCCAGGTGAGGTATTTAGACAGGACGTTTTGTACCAGAGATAGGGGGAACAGGTTAAGGGTCTGCTGTCTGGGAGCTGGAATTGGAGATATTGTTGACAACATGAAAGATATTATGACGGGAAATGAGAACAAACCAATTATTTGTATTAGTGCAGGGGAAATGATGTTGAACGAGTTAGGAGTGAGGAACTGATAAAGAAATTTAACAAAGCCATAGAATTAGGAGCAAGGGAGTGGTTAGAGGCATTTGTTTGGGTTTTTAACTGTTAGTAGATAGTGGTATGGGAATTGATAGGGAGGAAGGAGGTAATAAAAGTATGTGTTTGTTGGAGAAACAAATTGGCAAAATGATCAGGGAAAGAGAAGGGCACTCAAAATAACAATTCACTTATGGTATATTACACTAACAGTACAAGTCTAAGAAACAATATAAACGAGATAAATGCTCCTTTCTGTACAGAAAAAATAGATATTATTGCACTTACCGAAACGTGGATGAATGTAGAAAATAGAGAACTATTAGCTGAATATCAAATGGATTTAAACTATTTCACACAGATAAATACATTAGACGAGGAGGGGGAGTAGCCATATGTGTTAGGGACAATTTTAAATGTAGGCTCAAAGAGGGAATCAAAACTGAGCCCCACACAAACTATTTGGATAGAATTAAACGAAAAAGCCAATAATATTATAATAGAAGTTATATATAGGCCACCAAATTTAGACAGAATGGAAGCAAAGCATCTATGGGATGAAATATCTAGAGCATCTAGATCTACAAGTATTTATGTCTTGGGTGACTAATTTTAGTGGAATAAACTGGGTGAACAAAACAGGGAATAATGAATGAACGGCCATTTGTAAAACCATGTTGCGACTCATTTATTAATTTATGTTTTTCAAGATGAAGACTAATTGTATTGAGATTGTTTCAAGCGTGGGATGGACATGTATGTGAATGGGATTGGTTTGTTATAGATAGGAGATGCCTCGTATGGGCCAATAGGCCTTCTGTAGTTACCTTTGTTCATATTTTTAATTTATTAATTTTGCCCCGAGGGGTGAGTTTATTGGGCAGAGCCACTCCACTTTTAAGTGGACACACCGCCATAGCAGCATGTACAACACTCCCCAAAAAGAAGAAAACCTGCTAGGTTTTTTTATCCTGTCACTTGTACCCAGACACAGGTGGGACTTGCTTAACTGTCTCAAGTGAACCGCTCCTCAAACAAGAAGATTAACATCTGTCAACCCTTAAAAGCCTACGTTATCTTGCGGATGCAAAATGGGGGAATCTTTTAAGAACAGTATCAATTTTTGACAAATAGTGTTTTCCCAACTCAAACAATGTGGAGTTCATTATTCTACATATTTCTAATGTCTCAGGTGTTCACATTCATGTAGATAGTGTTCAAGGCGGTGTCCTTCACACATCACAAATTCTGCAACTTCGCTGATCAACAAACGTTTCCATTCCTTATCTCCATGGATATTTGTATCCCAAACGGATTCTCGCTATTACTGATTCTCTCCCGCGTCCGCCTCCTATTCGTCCATAATGATTAGGACTTCCAGCGGCAAACCATGTTGTACCATCGTACAGATTCACTGGTTTGTGCTTCTATCCTCCTTTCCTCAGTAACCTTGTCACGATGATGTTGCCTGACAATTCCTCTAATTTGTAGTAGTCTTTTGGATATGAAGTATTCAATATGGTCATCAGCAGCCAGCACATCTGCTTGTTCATTCCCACATATTCCAACATGGGAGGGGATCCACAGAAACTGACTTCCCTGACTGGTAAGTACTCTCACAGCTCTCTTAATTTCAGAGACTATTGCAAGATTTTCTGCCCGATTTTTACTTAGGCTTTGAAGTGCTGCTTTTGAATCGGTGCAAATCACTGCACCACTAGTGTTCCATTCAAGAAACGCCTTAACAATGGCAGTTAGCTCTGCTTGCGTTGAAGAGGCATAGTTCTCAATGCGCGCTTTTTCTTCATTTCTACGTTGGAAAGAATTATCCTTCATTACCGTGAATGCTGCACCAGCCCTTCCATTGACAAGATTAGATGACCCGTCAAGTGTAGATTTGATCAAGTTCATCTCTGGCTTCTTTCTAAATTTTCTCGAGATACTTGTGCCTCATTTCTTGTGGTAACATGTTTGATTTTTTCATCGTCATTTCGTTGATAATCTTGCACGAGTCATCCTCCCAAGGAGGTAACCTCTCTACAAGGAGGAGCTCACGGGCTTGCTCAAGCAGGTGAAGCTCTTCCAGGTAGCAGACTGATCTGTGATGCTATTTTTTGCTTCTCCTGTTTCCCTCTTAAAGTAGCACAGAGCTCAGTTTTTGTCTTAGCAATATCGTTGTAATGGGGATCTCTGGCTGTCCTAATTGCAAGCTAGGCATTCAGTTCCTTAATTCTGCTTTTAACGCCGGGGAGGGACAACAACTCTTAGATTAGACGCTTTGGCAGTTCATGGAATTTTGTTCTTATGTTCTCATTTCCCATGCACATGAGTATCCAAGTCTGATGCAATGTAAGTGTTCTTCTGTTTTACTGTTCATTTTCATCAAAATAAGTGGCTCATAGTTGGTTGAATTCTTGCACCAACCTGCAGATTCTGATGTTGCAACTGTTGTGTTCTGATCACTGTATATCTTTTGCATTGATATATTTCTAATTACTTAATCTATGATAGACCCTGTGGTATGTAAATGTCTACATTTCAAATCTTAGTTGCAACTTTTGCAGCTTCGTATGCAATGCCATTTCTTATTATTCCCACATCACTTAGCACTCGGTTGGTAAGTACCCGACAGCCTTGACGTTTGAGAGTTTGCATTAATGATATGACTTTTGTGATCAGATGAATGTTGTCATGTATGTGTTCTTGTTGCAGGGTTTCAATGGCAGTTCTTGAATCTGTATGCATGATTTGTCGGTGTTAAGCCAGAGCCTGTTCCAAAGCCTTTTGAATGGATAGCATCTCAGTAAAACTGAACACCTGTTTGAGTCTCCAACTAACTATAGAATTTCCTGCCTTATCTGCAGCTCTGAATTCTTGTCCCTGCTGGTCTAATGGTCCATCTGTGAAGTATGTGAAGCGACCAGATGCCAAGTGTGAGGGTATGGGTTTTCACCAGCTAAAATGTCTTGTGTGGAATGCACGAGCACCGCCGGGCACCGGGCCCGTAAATGGCCATGCACTCTGTCTAGATTTGGTAATCCATATCCGAGACATCGTGTTTAGGCTCGCTGGAGAATTTAGGTCGTCAGCATTCCAAATATGTTACAATGGCTGTTGAAACGCATTTGTGGAAATAGAGCGTGTAACAGCTTATTACTGTAGGAGTAAGGGAGGCAGGAGCAGAGCAGCAGGGAAGCTGTGAAGTGGCCAGCCAGCTCGAGCCGTTCCCATAGCAACCAAGGCACAGATGCCTTAGGGACGCCACTTTGCACACCAAGCACGGGAGCTGTGATTGGCTAAGGCCCTAGATGCGCGTCTCTGATTGGATAGTTTGAGGAGGACCAGGAAGCCGGCACCTTGCCGGCCGGGGTATTATGATGCAATTCTGTACCTAGCTACTGCCTGTGTTAAACTTAATCTTTGCAAAGTCGGCCAGCTAAGTAAAGGCGTCGTTGGTTGTAGCCTCTAGTACACTTTACATCTGCGTGATAACGACGTGTGTCTGCAGGGAACGTAGCAGAATCCAGGAACTCGTCGTATTTGCATGTGATAAAGTATTTAACTGGAAATGAGAAGTGGGTAAACACACAAGCAGGTACCAACACACTGTCTTGTGCATCCCCATCTCCGGCCATCATCCGATCTCCTGCTAGTGTCTCACAGCAGTGGAGAGTCCCGGGAATATCTTGCCAGTGTTCCGTGTGAGAAGATGGATTTTGGCCCACTTCTCAGCTAACTTGCATTTATTAAATAGAAGAAAAAAATATTTTGCCTTAGAACATTTCGGAGATGTGCCCAGGATGTGCACAAAAACCTATCTTCCTAGTTAGTGGAGATAGGTCGCAATTACATCTCATTCGCAAGGGAATACCTTCAGCATTCCAAACAATTAACTCTCGTTGATGTAGGTATTCTCAGTGAATAGTTACAGGTTCTCTGAATTCTTTAAGATTGGCCCATGGCAACAGCGAGAAGGGGAGAGAGAAGGAACACGTACTGTTTCAAGTGTCTAACGGTTCCCTGCTGGTGACGTGACGTCAGCCAGCCAGCTCTGCTGTGATTGGTTGCGGTACGAATGCGCCTTAGGCCCTCACAGCCACTGATTGCTAGTGCGCTGCATCACGGGAGCCGCTGCCTATATTTCTCGCGCCAAAACGCTGCGGGCGTGAGATTCCCGCTCAAGGGCGGGCATTCTGTGAAGGCCGTGCTGTCAAGATGTGGGAAGTCAAGACTCTGGTTCCTCCAGTCCAATTAACGTTCAGCCAGCCATTTCACCATACCCCATCCACCCCCCTCCCATTACAGTTACAGATGCCTACAGTGAGGGGGCACCACTAGTGGTAAAATCAACAAAGATACGTGAAGTCTCTGCCATTGCATGCGTCACCCTCCACCACAGGTGCAATTGGACTGTGTTCAAGTGATCGCGAGATACCGGTTTCACCGTGAGCAATCAATCATTGCTCAGTAACTGAAAAATAAGAATCAAGTAATGATTCCATGTGTTTGAGCGAAGACTGTGGGTCAATACTCCTTACTGTTGGAAGCGTGGACTCTGCCAATTTTGACTGTTTTGTGTTTATGTCCACGCCAGTGTCCCCTGGCGTCCCTCGTGGTGCCCCCAAACATATTCAGGTGTGCAGTCAGTCAGCCTTCAACAACATCACGCTTGTGTATAAACCGGTGTTTATCGAGTGCGCGTTCTCCCCGTTTTATGGTGGGGGAATTAAGCAATTTCCGACCCTAGTGTCGCGTGTGCAGCCACCTCACCGGCCGTGCTGCCTTAGGGTAGGGTAGGGCTCTCGCCTCGCCTCGCTTGCCGCACCTCGCGCTTGACCTCGCTGCCTCCGAGCGCAGCGTCCTACCTCACTCCTCACCTTTGGCTCGTGCTTAAATCAACAGCTGGGGCAGTGAGTGTGATTGTTATGAGTGGATGTCATACCGGTATAAATTAACGTGAGTGCTCAAATATTATTTCTCTATCTTTCGTACATGCCAAATTCCTTGCGCTTGAAGTTAGTTCAGCCGTCCGTTAGTCGTTCTCCTTAGTTCCCCTACGGGACCGAGTTCGATTTCTCGAGGAAGCACGATAGGTAAGCACCACCTACAGTTTTTCTGTGTGACTACTGTAGCTGGACTAAGTGTTTGTCATCTTACACTACAGTTGCCCACATTTAGTTGACTCAGTGTCAGGTGTGTTTTTTCATGTGTTTAGTGTAGTTTCATTATTATACCATCACTGTGTTAACCCATTTCCATGCCTTCTATTCTGTACTTCCAGGAGATATGCTGTAATTAACAAGGTTATATTACATTGTTGACACGAGTGAGTGTCAGTGTATTGTAGTATTATTGTTTTATTGACACGTGTGTGTGTGTTGTGTTTATTAGTGTGTGTACTATATTAGGTGGACTGTGACCCGGTGTACTTTGGTTTAGTGAAATTTTTGTCTGTTTCTATAGCCCGTATTGTTGCGACTGTCAGTATTGCATATTGTTGCATTGGTCTCTGATCCCGTACAACATATTTTGGTTCATTTATTCTCGAGACGTCAGTGTAACTTGTGTTTATGTACTCGAGACGTCAGTATACTTTGCGTTTGTTTAATCTTGCAAGGTCAGTGTACTTTGTGTTCAGTGCCTTGTGGAGTCGATATACTCTCTGTTTACTATTCTTGAGACGTCAGTGTAACGTAGATCATTTTTGAAGTCAGTGTATTGAGTTAATGTAGTTATTTGATTTAGTACGCGGAGATTAGTAATTGTATCGACTAATAAACGCTTGTTAGCGGTCTCTGACGCCGAGCCATAACGTAAATTCTTCGTGGAATTAAGTAGAGCTGTCAAGCTGTGACAGATCCTTTGGACGATTACTCAGGGAATGATAATTACCCATTCGCTGTTATTGATTACATTAACACTGTTTTGATTTGCATGTCTGAGACAATAACGTAATTGTATTTACTAAGTAAAGTAACGAAATCAATTGAGTGTTGCACGGAAGACTCGTCTCTGTGACAAGTCTGTCCGTTGTTTCAATCAATCGCCCCACGCTGGTCACGGATCTCGCATCTGGCGCCAACGTGGGGCCGTTGTCTTTTCACTGTGCGTTATTGCTGCAGTCTTGTTTACTTTGATTTGAACTGCGTTCACGGCCGCACACAAATTCTATTTGATGTGAGGATCTTATGAGCTACTCTGATGACCTCCCTCTGAGGTCCCAGAAGCTCCACGACCCAGTGGATAAGGAGTGCCAAGGATTTGGACTCCTGCAGCTGCTATGCATCCCTGGTCAGTCATTAAAGTATAATGTGCCCTCAGCATTAGTTTGATGCTAATTCAGTCCTTTCCTGACTGAGGTGTCTTGTAACCTATTTACCTCTAAAAAGGATAATCTCACATTCAGGGCAGTTTTCCCCTAGAAATTCGTGGGAATTTCGGTCCCAGTGAGGGACAGACATTTGGTGTGGTTGTCGCCAATTTGTATGAGCACCACACTTTGCCCTGAGGAAGGTGTGAAGCCGCCAAGTGAGGAGGGGGTACAAACCGAGCCGAGCTGTGTGGGACAAAACATGGGCAACTCTAGCCTAGCCAAGCCGCCTTGGGGAGGTGGCTATCAACTACAGTGCTGTGGGATTAGCTCGCTGGCCGCCAGGGGGTCAAGACGTGCTCGCCTGACCTGCCAGTTGTTGCTTGGTGTTGAGAGGGGGTGGGTGTGGTTTGAGGTGCGGTGCGCCCACTGGCCGGGGACCCTGCTGGCGGTATGGTTATTGGTGGTGATACCCCGCGTTCGGCGGGTTGACACGGTGCGCTTTGAATTTTCTGGTGCTGTGGACTGTGGAGGTAGTGCTGTTGGATGTGCTGTGTGGACATTCCTGATTTGTTGGGGCTGGAAAAGCTCTCGCCTACCCGAGTGGGGGTGTCCTTCACCACGTCATCGTTTTACCAGGAGTTTGTGGCGCACTGGGATGCCCACACGCTTACTATTCCTGAATCGGCTGTGACCGTGGAGATTTCAGATCCCTGGGGGCCCTTGAAATATGCGAGTGTTCACAGTGTACCGGTAACTTTTCCCGTGGAGGCGCTGCAGTCGGTATTTAGGCGGTATGGTGTGGTGATGAACCACCGATTCAACACTGAGTGCGGGCCGGCTGAGAAGGGTCCGTATGGGCGCTCGTATGCTCGCCATGCGGGTCACGACCCCTATTCCGTCCAGGATTGTGTATAGTGGGCTCCCTCTATGGATCTTATCAGGGCCAGACACAGACCTGTTTCCGGTGTGGTGCCGAGGGCCACGTGGCCGCCGGCTGTGATGCTCCTCGTGCTGAGGTCCCTTCGGTTCTCCTGGAGGGCGACTTTCCCTGCTTGTCTGAGCGTGGGGTTTCCTCAGCAGATCCTCGCTGTCCTGGTTCCTGCTGCGGTTTCAGCGGACGTTCCGTCCGGCCCTGCCGTGTCTGGCTCTGGTTTGTCTGCTCCTCCAGTGAGCTCTGTGGACCTGGAGCCTCCTGCTTCGGTTCTTCGTCGTTCGGTGGGTGCGGAGGTGCATCTGCGGCAGGTTGATTCCATGGGGGCTTTGGATGCTGCTGTAGGGGTGGTGCCTCTCCCCCGCCCTCTGCCTCGTCTCCCTTGTCTTCGGTGGTTTCCTCGCTCCCCAGTGCCTCTTCCCCTGCGCCGGCTCTGTCGTCCATGATGGATACCTCACGTGTGCTGGAGTGTTCTCCTGCCTGCTCTGTCTGCTCCTTCTCAGTTGCCGGTCTCCAGGCATTGTAGTGGCTTTTTGCCCTATGCTGTTGAGGCTACTGCTCTGCGTGATCGTGCTGCCCCGGCTTCAGAGCCGCCTGCTGCTGGTTCTTCTTGGGCACCGCTTGCTGGGGGCGACAGTTCAGACGATCAGCGGCCTCTTTTTAAGCACCGTCATTCGGCTCGGGCTGCGTTGCCTCGGACGTGGGCTGAGGAGCGAGATGCGATGGATGATGAGGCTGTGGACGTCGCTGTGTTGTCTTCTGTGGTGCCTGTGTTGGACGCTGTGCCTCCTGCTTATGGCTCTCCTCAGTGGGCGGTTGCCCCGGGTGATCGCGACCTGGTGGGGGTGTTGTCGAAGGATGTGTGTCGGGGGGCCTCTGCCCATTCCGATTGGTGGGGGCACTGGGGCACCTGCGGAGGCATCTTTCGTGGGGCTCGATGCTGTTCATGATGTGTCCGTGTTCCAGTGTTTGAGTGTGCATTTTTATGTTGTGCTCAATTCGCCAAGGACGTCCTTCGAAGGGGACGCTTTTTTCTAGGATGGCTTCCTTCAGTGCTTCACACGGAGATGGACGAGGATGGGCGGGTTTTGTTTGTGAGGGTGGAATTTTTGGGGGTCGTCATTCCATTCCTGAATATGTATGCCCCCTCGGGAGCGGCGCACTCTCGGGAGCGGGAGGAGTTTTTTCGGGTGGGGCTTCTCCCTTTCTTGTGTCGTTATACGCGGGGTATTTTTGTGGAGGGGGGGGGACTTTAATTGTGTGACGAGTGCGCAGGACTGTAATAGCGCTCGTCCGCAGAATTTCTCGGGTGCGCTGCGGGAGGTGGTGCGTGCATTCTTGCAGTTTCAAGGACGCTGCTGTGCTGTCAGGGGGCGAGTTGTCTTTCACGTTTGCTGCGCGTGGGGTGCGTTCGCGGATTGATCGGGTGTGTTTTACTGGCGGGGAGTATTCTGTGTTTGCTTTCAGCACGGTCCCGGTTGCATTCTCGGACCATAGTTTAGTGGTGGTCCAGGTTGGTGTGCCAAGTCAGGTGCGGGGTGGTGGAAGTTGAATTGTGGGTTGTTGCGTTGTCCGCGGGTCTGTGGGCAGTTTCGGGTTTGGTGGGTTGGGGTTCTGGCCCGGCGGCGTGTTTCCTTCTGTTTTGGAGTGGTGGGAGTGGAGTAAGGTGCAGTGTCGGTTGTTCCTTTGCCTGGTTGCCAAGCGTGAGGTTGCTGGGTGCTTTGGATTGCTGTGGTTGTTACAGGCGAAGCTTTCGCCGTTGTATGTGCGGTTTAATGCTGGGGTTGAATGTTTTGGGGAGATTGCGGAGTGTAAGGAGCATATTTGTAGTTTGCGGAATGAATGGGTTGAAGGTGTTCGTGTGCGTGCTCGTGTGAGTGAGCGTGTGGACGGGGAACGGCTCTCTCCATTTCTTTTAGGGAAGGCGAGGGCTGCGCGGGACTTTTTTTCATGGCTCTGCAACGGCCGAATGGGACCGTTGTTTCGGTCACGGGTAGTGTGTTGCATTATGTTCGGCAGGAGTTGGCTGCGCTCTATGGGGTGGTGGTGGGGGACGCCGCAATCGCGGAGGATTTCTTGGGTAGGTGCGTTCTGGGGTTGTCTGGTGTGGATTGATTTGGTTTGGTGGAAGACTTTTCATTGCGGGAGCTTTTTGAGGTGGTCCGGTCGTTTTGTTACGGGAAGGTGCCGGGTTCGGATGGTCTTCCTGTCAAGTTTTACGTTGCATTTTGGGATGTGTTGGGGGATGTTCTTCTGGAGGTGGTCCGGACTTGTCTTCGGGGGTGCATTCTGCCTGTGTCTCAGTGCGTTGGGATTGTGCAGCTCCTCCCGAAGCCGGGTGATTTGCGGTTCTTCTCGAACTGGAGGCCCATTACTTTGCTGAATGTGGACTATAAGATACTGTCTAAGGTTTTAGCTAGTCGGTGTCGACGTGTTGTTGCGTCTGTGGAACAATTTTGTGGTATTCCAGGTCGCTCGTAATTGCAGTGCAATGCGTTGTTTCAGGATGTGCTCTTGTATGCTTCGGGTTCTCGCTCGTCGGCAGCGATTTTTTTCCTGGATTGGTCGAAGGCATTTGTTTTTCATATGTTGGAGAGGCTTGGGTTTTCGCCTTTGTTCTTTGAGTGCGCATGTTGTACGCTCAATGTTGTAGTCGGGTTTGCGTCAATGGGTTTTTGAGCGATTCTTTCCCTGAACGTCGCTCCGTGCGGCAGGGTCGTCCGCTTTCTATGCTCTTTTATGTGCTCTTTCAGGAGCCTTTTTTTCAGTAGGTCAAGGCTTGTCCGTTGATCCTCCCCCACCCCGGCTGCCATCTGATCTTCGGTTACCCATCTGTGGTTATGCGGATGATACCGTCCTGTTCGTGGCCTCTTGAGGGTTCTATTGAGGCTGTCCAGGTCGTGGTTGAGAGATTTGAGTTGGCCACTGGGGTCTGGTTCAATCGTGCGAAGTCCGATCTTACGGGTATCGATGGGTGGTCGTCTCGCCTTGTATGGGTGAGGTCTTTGTTTCCGGTAGTCTCCTCTATGCATGTTTTGGGAATTGTCTGGTTCGCTTCCTATGAGCAGTTTTTGGAATGTAATTGGGGTGTGGTTTCCCCGTAGTGTTGGTGTTGCGATTGGGTTGTTGGCTGCTCCCCCGTTGACGGTTTATCAGCAGGCGTTGCTTGTTAATGGCAAGGTTTTGTCGCGTGTCTGGTACGTAGCTCGGTGTTTCACCCTAGATCGCCGGCTGGCTCTAGCGTTGGAACGTCAGGTCTATAGATACGTGTGGAGCGGTCGGTACCATCCGGTTCGTCGTTCGACGTTGGTGTTAGCTATGCGGGAGGGAGGAGTGGGTATTCCGGATGTGTTTACCAGGGCTCGGGCGTTGTTCTGGGTCTCGTTGTGTCAGGGGTTAGAGCTGGGTGGGGGGCTCAATGCTTTGGGTGTTTTTTATTGCTCGGTTAGGTTTAGTTTTTTTGGTAGATTTAGGCGTCTGTCGGGAGGTGTCCTCCTGCACCCCTCCTGTTCACTCTTGGGCGGTGGACATTCTTCGTGCTGTCTGCTGCTGTTCGGGTTTCACGTCTGTCGGTTAAGGCGGTTTATGGGGTCTTATTTCGTCGAGTTCGGCCGCGGGTGGAGGGTTTGTTCCCGTGTTGGGATTGGGAGGGGGTGTGGATGGCGTTGAGGGCGCGGTTTCTGGCGCCACAGCAGCGGGAGTTGCTGTTTCGTATGTTGCATTTGTCGTTGGCGACGAATGTCCGGTTGTGCAAGCTGGGTTTGCGTGCCTCTAACGCGTGTATACACTGTGGGTTACCCGAGACTCGGTTGCATGTTTTCTATTTTTGTGAGCGGTTGCGTGGTTTGCTTGAATGATTTCGTGACGTGTTGGCCGTGGTTTGTGGGCCGGGGTATCGGGGTGCTGATTGTGTATGGGTTGGTCGGAGGAAGGGTTTTGGGGTTTTTGAGAGGCCACTTGCGGTACACCTGGTGGCTGCAGCGTGCTTTTCCGGGCGATTTTTGTGGTTTATTTACGGGTGCGTATGTTCGTGGGCTGCTTTTGGGCGAGTGGTCGTGGGTCGGGCTCTTGGTTGTGAGTTGATTGGGTGGGTCTTCTTCCAGTTTGTCTTCGGTCCCCGGCCCTCCGGTGGGACTCCTTGGTGGGGGTTGGGCGGGGTGTGTGTGTGTGGTTGTTGTGTTTCTGTCGTGGTTGTTCCTGTGGTTTTGTGTTTGGTTTGGTATGCTTGTGTGTAGGGGTCATTCTGTCCTGGCTCCTGCATGGGCCACTTAGTGTGCCCTGTGTAGGTTGGTTTACCTTGTTATATTATTTCTGGTATGGGTGCTTGTTGCGCGTTTGTCTCCAATATATTATTCACCCATTTTTAGTTTGAAGGGGTGTTTGTATTGCTGTTCCTGTATATTGGGTGTTCTTTTGCCATTATTTACTGTTATTTCTCTCTTTCATGTTCCATGTGTTTTTGGTTTGTGTTGCTAATGTGATTGTGTACGATGTGTGTGTGTGCATTGTTTTCTTATATGTACATTTTTCTGTTCATTATGTTCTTACCGTTTGTATGTCTCAGTCAGTGTTGTAGAATTCTGGGAGACCTGAAGGCTTGCATTTAAGTACCGTGTTGCAAATTATCTGTCAGTTGGTCAGGTGGTTAAGGGTTGAGAGAATAAAAACATTGTTAAGTAACGTAGACGTGGTGATTAGTTATTGATCCGTGGGATAGTGATCTAGTCACCCCGAGTTCATTGGGGTATGTAGGACACCAGAGGGAATTCATTTCGTTGATGTTATAATTGTTCAGCCAATGTGAAAGGTAACGTATTTGTGTATGATTAATTATTGATCTTCGAGATAGTAATTAATTGCTCAATTTATTCAAAGGTGATTGCCGTCCTCTTAGTACTTTGGACATATAATTGTAGTAAACCATCGAGTGGGCGATAGTAACCGATAACGTAACGCGTACTGGGATTTATCAGCTGTCCATAATACAGTGATTAATGAGGATTACTCACTGAACATTCAACGGGTCAAGTGTTTGTAATTCCGAGTTACGAGTGACAGTTTACAGTTTAATTTGTCTGTGGGAGACACGATTAAGTTAACGTAGTCGTCGTCGCTGACAGCTGTTGACATTGTATTAACGCAAGTTTTACTATTAATATTAACGTACTCAATTGGTCACCGATTGTTGATCGTCCGAGGGACGAAGTGTTAACGTAAGAATTTAATTAAGGAGGGGTGCTAGAGTTGCTATTAACCTCATTAGTCATTTTAAATGTCATTGTAGCCTACTGGTTTGATTGTATTTGCAACTGCTATTTGCAGGGGAGGGCTGCAAGGAGCATAAACTAACTGAAAGGAGGTTACAGGAGACTTGTCTCCTATCCTACCTTCTTGTTGCATTGTGATTATAGATTAGTATATCTTATATAGTATATATACTATTCTTATATACTATATATTAGTATAGTATATAGATTATAGATTAGTGATAAGGATTTCATACTTTTGATGTCTCTGCGTTTGCTCGGGCCTAGTAATTTTTTTCTTTTAGTCTCTAGTGGGGAATGGGCTGCTTACTACACTCAGCGTGTTAGCTAAGCAGGTCCTTCCTCAAGATCCATCTAGACTTTCAGTTTAGAGTTAACGAATGTAATACTAGAATGATAAAATCTCACACCAAGTTTGCTTCTATATGCATTTGTGAAATATTAGGTATCTACTTGAAAATGGTCCAGGACGGACCGAAACGTCGTCGTCCCTTCACCTTCTAGTGTGTGGTGTGGTCTGGTCAACATACTTCAGCCACGTTATTGTGACTCATAGCCTGCATTAGGTAGTATATGAGGATTAGTCTTTTTTTTTTCCTTCAAGAGCCATAATCTCGAAGTCTGCTGGCAGCGATTCCCAAGGGGCTTGCATGACGAAGTCTGCATGTATTTTGTCGACACCTTATATCGAATTATATCGAATGTGTTTATTGCACATTTGATGTTTATTTCACAATGGGTCCACCTGTTACTATTGGAGGCGCTTCTGTCCCGAGTTAGTGATCCAGTGTTTATATCATTAGATGAATTTATTCTATGTCTAGTCAATATTTGTCAGCTTGTACGCAGCAATATCTTTTACCCTTATTTCAATTAATGTTAGCTTTTTTTTTGTTTTCTCGTCAATATTTCAGCATTTTAGTCCATCTGGGAGCCCCTGTTATGACTGGCATTGCATCATTTTGAATAACCTCAACGTTTGCCCACTGGCCAGGAGAAAGAGTGAGTAATGCAGGCGCTGCAAAATCACTTAGGGAACGAGCTGCGTGTAATACATTCACCGTTTCCCATACTGTGTTCCACTCTTACATGGCCGTGATTGCTTTTATTATATTCAGTCGTGATTTTGCTTTCTCCTTCAGATATTTAATTTGCTTGTTGAATGTCATTTTTTAATTTATCCACTCCGAGATAGTGGTATTAAGTAACTCACTGAAGGTTAAATGTCTTTAATGCGTAGGTGCCTGTCTGGAGTATTGCCACTTAGTCTCATTGCCTTAGACTTCTGTGAAGATATTTTTAGCCCTAAAATGCTGCATTTAGATGTTACTTTAACACCCCTTGTGCTATATTTAAAAGTGAAGGACCTCTAATGACTAATGTTCCATCAGCATAGCTTAGCAATTTAACCCCTTCTGCAAATGTCATTTTAACGAGGTTTTTCATAAAGATGTTAAATACACTAGGACGACTCCTTGTGGAGTCCCATTCTCATGCAAGTGGTAGTCCGACACTTGCCCTTGCTACTTTTCTCTGGCATATCTGCGAATAAGGTAATCTTGAATGCTATCTTGCATATTTCCCTTTACATCTTTTTTTAAACTATGCTGTGTAAAATTGCTTGTGGGCTTGCAAGTTCGAATGCGTTCTCTAGATCAAACAAAATCACAATAGCTGGACATGAGTTAACTGTTCCTAGTAATCTTGCTATACAGTTGGCAGTACCTACCTACTCTAGTGAAGCTAAAAGTGTGTTTATGCAGGTCTCCAGTCTTCCACAGTAGCCTATTTAAGACCATTCGTTATGCAGTTTTTATAATGCATGACGTTAATGAAATGGGTCTGTAATAAGCAGGTTCTTTCGGCTTAGTAATCGAAATGATGTCTGCTTTCTTCCAAGAGGTCGGTAGTTTGCCTAGCTGCCAAGATGCATTCATAACGCCCAATATCCTTTGTTCTCCAGCAGGACCTGCATGGGCTATCATTGAGTATGTAATGTTATCAGCACCTGGTGCAGTGTCCATACCACCTTCTTTGGCTCTATTTCTTGTTTGCTGAAGCTAGTCACATTCGTCATTTGTAGTTATGCTCTGATGAATGGCTGTCAACCTCTCATGTTTTAATAGTTCTTGCTGCCTTCTCACCATTGCAGGAAGCCGATATGAAGCTGCTCTTTCTGCATATTGGAGAGCAAGCCTCCTGCAATGGTTGAATACATCAACCCGTTCTCGCACTTTCTTACAGTCAATATTGACTTATTAAATACGTGCATATGTGACATACTAAACGTACTAGTTTACCTTGAAAAGCTTCATAGAAAACACCGACCTTACCTAACCTTCTTAGTATGTTCAGATAAGCATCTTATTGCTTCGTAATTACAATTATTACTTAACCTATTATAGATATAGGTTAAGTAATAATTGTAATATTATAGATATTCCAATTATAACCTATTATAACCTATTATAGATATAGGTTAAGTAATAATTGTAATTACGAAGCAATAGGATGCTTAACATACTAAGAAGGTTAGGTAAGGTAGGTGTTTTCTATGAAGCTTTTCAAGGTAAACTAGTACGTTTAGTATGTCACATTTGCACGTATTAAATAAGTCAATATTGAGTATACGAAAGTGCGAGAACGAGTTGAATACATGCCTGTAGTCGGGCTGGTCGACCTGATATGGTTTTAATCTGACCCCATATCTTGCCAAGACTACTGTGTTCATTTAGTGACAACTCGACCCATCTTGCCTCCTTTACCTAACTAGAAACTCATCTTGCTTCAGATATCACCGCTCTTAGCAGAGTTCTTCCTTCTCATGTGGGATTTCTCTTAAGATGGTGTCTGAAGATCTTGACTGTGTTTTTGTTAACTTCATTACTATAGAACCAATAGTTCTTTCGTTTTGTGATATCTGAAATAATGATTGGAATAACTGTTTGCAGCAGCTACAATGGATTTCTGGATATTGGTCTCTTATGTTCAAATTATCAGGTGGCGTGTATGTTGCATACCATTTTTCCAAGTTCCTCTTGATATATATTTTGCAGTTGGCGTTTTTTAAATTCCAACTAGGTTGTGCAGTTGGTGTAGGCGGTCGTTCTATGTTTAGTGTTGTGACAGTAGCATAGTGGTCATTGGTAATCACCGGATTTTCCTCCCACTTCGCCTGACGCTTGAGTCCTGTTGAGATTAATGTAAGATCAGGGGAACCCCCTTAAATGTTAGTAGGTTCCCAAGAGTTAAAAAGTGGAATTTCAGCTACTTCTTGCAGAGCTGCAGCTAAATGGCGCCCATCTGCATTGACCGGCTACGTGGCACCTAACTCTTGATGAGCATTAAAATCTCCAACAATAATTAAATATTTATGCGTGGCCAAGACAAGCACTGCATCTAGATCTAGTTTATGTCTAGGGGCTTGTAGACGTTGTGTACGAGGAGCCCAATATTAGCCATATTCACTGTTACTGCTAATACCTCTATTTCATCCCCACATGAAACTGGGTCTATTTTCTTGCTGGGTATAGTGTTTCTGACTAGGGTCATTAACCGTCTTTGTCTCCCCTGTTCATCCGGTATAATATAGTGCTGATATCCAGCTAATCTGAAGGACTTCGTGGCTGGGAAACTTTTCTTCCAAAAAAATTATCTGCGCTTTACGCCTGATTGCAGCTTCCTGAAGGGTGTAGTTTTTATTTCCAAGACCTTGTATATTCCACTACAGTATTCGTAATGGCTAGACGACGGTTTCGGTTGGTGTTGCCAGTTCTAGTAGAACTCCTCTTCGGAATCCACATCTATGTTCTCCATCTCTCAAGTCTTGTCGCTGCAAATCGGACTGCACTGATTGCTCAAGGTCATCCCCGGCATTGTTGCGATATATATGAATTCCTGTTTTCTATCACTTTGCTGTTGGTATTGCTGCACATCGGACTGCATTGATTGTTCGTGTCCGTTTCTTGTGTTGTCGGAATCTGTGCATCTCTGCAATCCAATATCTCGTTGTTGATGCATATTGGGCTACATTGATTGTTCATGCCCGCCATTTTTGTTGGAACCTCTGCATCTGTGATGTTTTTGTTGGTTTTGTTGTTTAACAGACGGCATTGTCTGTTGATATCTGTCTCTTGTGTTGTAAAATTCTGTTGATCTTGAGTGGTCACTGCTTCTTTCAGGTGCTTGCATGAATGTTGAGGGTCTGGTGTCTTGACTACCCGACTGTTGTTGGTAGGCTTTATGTCCATGTAGCGTTGTTTGTCCTCTTGTGCTTCATCTTGTCTCAGACTGAATTTCTTGTGTAACTGTGGTCTGCTGCACGATCTTGTCCATTATGACAGGCGATTTCTTGAGTCTTATTTCGAGGCTTCGTCATCTGTAGGCAATTAAAAATGGTCTCTGCCATGATCTTTACAATGTTTTGCAGCTGGACTGATAAAATTTTAAATTTGCCGCGTTGATTTCAATAGTAATTGCTTCTTCGTCGTCCTCTGATTTTCTTTTATTTCTGCAGCATTTGTGTGTATTTTCTGATTTGGAAGAAAGATTCGGGAAATTTTGTTCTATGAGAGTGGGTCTGTGTTGTTGGTATGAACAAATGTTCCATACTTTTATTTATTTATTTTTTTTTGAGATATATACAAGAGTTGTTACATTCTTGTACAGGCACTAGTACGCGTAGTGTTTCGGGCAGGTCCCTGGAATACGATACCCCGCCGCGAAGAATCGTTTTTTCATCCAAGTACACATTTTACTGTTGCGTTAAACAGAGGCTACAGTTAAGGATTTGCGCCCAGTAAATCCTCCCCGGCCAGGATACGAACCTATGACATACCGCTCGCGGAACGCCAGGCGAGTGTCCTACCACTACACCACGGAGACTGCCACGGAGACTATGTAGTGGTAGTCCGTGTGTTTATCTTGGACTGAGCTGTCGGCACCTTTTCTTTCCGTTCATAGCAGGTTGTACTCTAGGCATAACGTTTTCCTCCACAATTTGGACATTTGTCTGTTGTGGTCTGGTGTGACTTATTCATGACAATAGTGAATGGTTGGATGCCTCAGACTGCACTCACATTTCTCCTGTTCGGTGTAGCGTGATTGATGGAGGCCGTATTTTTTACGTCTGATGCAGCGCAGGGGCTCCGGGACGTACAGTCTGTATGAATATTCTCCAATTTCCAAGATTGAATGTTTCTGGCAGATGTCCCATGACGGTCACCAGAACCTGACATATCGTTGCCTTACTTGCTTTTGTGCGGCCTCGTTCCGCATTCTGGACTTGGTTGTACTCACCTGGTTGCGGGGGTTGAGCTCTGGCTCATTGGTTCCACCTCTCAACCGTCAATCAACTGATGTACAGATTTCTGAGCCTACTGGGCTCAGTCATAACTACATTTGAAACTGAATTAGTCAGCCTCCACCACATCACTTCCTAGTGCATTCAGTTTATTAACTACTATGACACTGAAAACGTTCTTTCTAATGTCTGTGGCTCATTTGGGTACTCTGCTTCCACCTGTGTCCCCTCTTGTGCGTGTACCACCCGTGTTAAACAATCCATCCATGTCTACCCTGTCAATTCCCTTGATAATTTTGTATGTGGTGATCATGTCTCCTCTAGCTCTTCTGTCTTCCAGCGACGTGAGGTGCAGTTTGTTACCTATCGTCCGTTACGGCTCGTGATCCTACAGCAGCCAAACTTTAATAAGTCTAGGGATACGACACAACTGCTGTTCTCAATAGCGAATCACCAGTATAACCCCTTACTAGGTAATGAGCACAACAATAGAATCTTCATAGGACTGAAGAATAAAGACTACGCATATATATATATATATATAATTTATATTAAATAAATCTCAAAGGCAAACAGATGATTATATGGTCACAATATATATCACATTAAAAATATCACTGTAACTTCCAGACATTAAATCAATACTAAGAATAATTATATGGCTAGAACAAAAGAATGACTTAACTCCAAGATGATATCTCCCCGGCTCCCGTCCAGCTACTGAACAAAATCACGCGAGAATCAAAAGAGATTGCCTCGCCCCGCGAATAAATTGCCAAAGTTACAATATTTATTATTTCAACAATGGAGCACTACATTGTGACAAGAGTAATCTTAAACTAACTTAATGAATAATTAGTACATATTGATATAGACAACAAAAGTACGTGTTTCTTTACATAGTAATTAAAATATGCATACAGAATAGCATAATGGCATGCACACCCCAGCAACGGACGATCCCACGACAATTTGCCAGATACAGTTCACTCAATTATTATTTCACTCTGTTACCCACTTATGATCACATATAAATCATTAGTTCCCGTGGGAAAACTGATCACACAAAGAAATAAACAATCATTCCCACGATACGCTGGGCCTAACGCCAACACTGTAACATGAATGTGCATTTGCATAGAACATATAAGTATAACAATATACATGCTTGTAATTTACATACAATTATAAATGTACATATTAATATATTCACTTACGTATCTTATAAGGGTACGTAACACTTCCACCTCCAAGAAAAAAAATGCAATGGATTGAAGATCAATGGCATTTTTTCAGAAGTAAAAATGTTAGGTAAAAAGAAACATTTCATTTATGGTACATCAAAACTTCTTGACAAAGCATCAGCAATAACATTTTGTCTGCCTGGAATATGTTTGATTTCTACATTAAATTCCTGCAAAAACAATGACCATCGCAGAATTCGTTGGTTCTTGACTTTCATCATATTTATAAAGATAAGGGGGTTGTGGTCTGTAAATACTAACACTATTTCCTGATAAGTAAATCTCAAACTTCTTGATTGACAATATAAGACCCAACGCCTCCTTTTCTACCACGGAATAATTTCTCTGAGCTGCATTAAATTTTCTGGAATAGTAATACACAGGATGCTCAATCTGGTCTAAACCAACTTGAATAAGCACAGCACCTATCCCAACATTAAATTCATACGCACCATCAGGTGTAACAAAAGCAGTAACCTCTCTAGCATACTCTGTTAATGGAATTTGATAATACCCTTTTGACAAATCAAGCTTACTTACATATTCGGCATGACCTATGGACTCTATACATTCTTCCAACAAGGGTAAAGGAAAAACGTCCACTGTAGTGTTCTTGTTCAGTTTCCTGTAATCCACGCACAATCTCCAGGTTCCATCTGGTTTTGGCACTAACAAACACGGAGAGCTCCAAGTACTTTGACTTGGCCGAATGAAATCATGCTGGAGCAGATATTCCACTTCTGCTTGCATAATTTTCCTCTTTTCGGGATTCACTCGGTACGGATGTTGTCGAATGGGGGTGCTGTCCAGGAGCTGAATGTCGTGTGTGATGAGGTGGGTCTGGGTAGGAACCTCCCCAAACAGAGATGAATGGTTGTCCAGCAGAACCTGGAACTCATCACGTTGTTCCTCCTGTAAATGACATAGCATCTCCCTGCCATTGGAACTGGAACTGAGAAGTGGGATATTAACAACATGTCCCTCACTACAATTATCCTCAGGTGGTAACTCTTCCCGACTAAAACAAGCTACTACACCAGGTCCAACATAAGCTTTTAATCTGTTAATGTGTACAGTCATTTGGGGTTCTGAAAGATTAGGGTTAATTAGTTTATAAGTTAGGTCTCCCACCTTGTCTACCACTTGGTAGGGTCCTGCGAACTTATGGGACATGGAAGTCCCCATACGAGGTTTCAACACCAACACCAAATCTCCGACATCAAACGACCTTAGCTTAGCTTTGAACTTCTTGTCATATCGTACTTTCATGGCTTGTTGAGTCCTTCCCAGATGTTCTTTCGCCAACTCACGAGCCCGACACAACTTTGCCTTGACCTCACTCAAGTACAATCCGCTCTGATGAACAGAGACATCTCCCAACAACTTTTCTTGTAGCATTTTAAGAGGACCTCTTACTTGGTGACCAAACACTAGTTCAAAGGGTGAACAGCCCAATGACTCTTGT
Organism: Procambarus clarkii; assembly: GCF_040958095.1. Lineage (NCBI taxonomy): Eukaryota > Metazoa > Arthropoda > Malacostraca > Decapoda > Cambaridae > Procambarus > Procambarus clarkii. Next base: position 24,881,806 of record NC_091166.1, on the reverse strand, counting down.
AGCCCTTCTCTAGCAGCAAACAACACAAAGGGGAGATTCTCATCCCAATTACGTGGATGAGTTTCTCCGGTTGTCTTCAGCATTTGTTTCAAAGTCTGGTGGAAACGTTCAAGTCCACCTTGGCTTTGTGGATGATATGGACTGGACAATTTGTGCCGAATCCCTCGGGATTCGCAAAAAGTTCTGAAAACTTTAGAAACAAAATTTCCCCCATTATCACTCTGAATAACTCTAGGCATTCCAAACAACGAAAAGAATCTTTCAAGACACTTGATGAGATTATGAGCCTTGGTATTCCGTAGAGCATAAGCTTCAGGAAATCTAGTAGTCATACACATGAGAGTGAACAAAAACATGTTACCCGATTTAGTCTTAGGTAAAGGACCCACACAATCAATTACAACATGAGTAAATGGTTCATCAGGAACTACAATAGGTTGCAATGGTGCTCTAGGTACAGATTGATTTGGTTTACCAACAATTTGACAGGGTATACAGTTATGACAATATCTGACCACGTCTTTCTTTAACTTTGGCCAGAAAAAATATTTACTTATCTTATGGTACATATTCGTGATACCTTGATGACCTCCCATGGGGTCATCATGTGCAGCCTGCAGGACCTGCCTACGATAATCATTGGGGACAACGAGTTGGGTTCTAATCTCACAATCCTCTGAAGAGGGAGTTCCCTTGGGTCTCCACCTTCTCATCAGAAGTCGATCCTTGAAGAAGAAACCCGTCCCTTCCTCCAATGCATCAATATTATCAGGAGCCTCAGAAATACACTTACTTAAACTAGGATCAGTAGTCTGTACAACACTTAAGGGCAATGACTCAGACTCAGCAGCGAGCGGGCAAGAACCTAGTAGCTTGATCTCTTTTCCCGATTGATCAGAATAAAATGGAGTCATAGCTACTTCGGCCTCACTCTCGACAACTGGCACACTGGAGACAAGCGGGCAAGGTACAGATAGTTCAGCCTCCTCACCTTCACTTTCCTTGTGATTTAGGTTCGGCGGGGCTTCTACTACGGCCTCACTCTCATCATCCAGTCGAGTCATAAAAGAATCCTCAAGATCCACCTCCCACTCCTTTACTGAAGGGGTCCTGGTCTTGGGATCAGCAACCTCAGTGAAGACAGGATTACTCTCACCTGTTTTTCCCATGGATCTAGTTACAACACAAGCAGGGTAAATAATATCATCATCTGCTTCCGGTTGAGCTAATACATTATGGGGTTTAGTTAACATGATGGGACACTTGGGCCCTACAACCATTTGGTTGCCAAAATCATTACCTAGAATAATGTCTACCCCAGGAATGGGCAGTTGTTTACTTACACCAACATTACACCATCCTGAAGTATATTTAGAATCAAGGTTAACTTGCAATAAGGACACTGGTTGCACACTACCGGCAATACCCTGGAGAAGCACAACTTCACCCAGATCTCGGGTGTCAACATCATCAAGTACCTTCTGGGTAATAAGAGACTGTGAAGCTCCAGTATCACGGAGTAATTGAACAGTCTTATGTCTACCATTAGTACATAATAAGGTACCTGTGGACATATAGGGTTTGAATTCAGCCATCCAATTGGGACTGACTGTAATACATGAAGAATTAATAGGTTGCACTCCTTTACTCATAATAAGACCGGTTGGTCGGAGTTCAGGATGCAAACTAAAACATGAAGAAATCACATGCCCCCTTCTCTTACAATGGGTACAATGTTTGACAGTGGACACACTGGTATAACCAACTGCCGGTTTAGAATTAGCATTACTAGGCTTAGATGATCCTGGCAATGGAGTAACCATCTTAGGGTTAGTAAGAGAAGAGTTCACGGGAGTAACTGTCGCACCAGGAGGAGACTTATACTGATAAGGAGTACGGTGAGCATTGAAATTTACTCTACGACTAGACTTAGGTGAAGTGGCCGTAAACGGTGCCTTAGTCAGCAACTCATGCTCATCCGCGAGCTTTGACAGCTCATCAATATCGGTTACATTCTTTTGTTCTGCCATAAAAGTAGACAACTGGTCTGGAAGACAGGACAATACTTCTTCCATTATGAGAAGATTCTTTAGAGCATCAAAATCAGTGACTGCAAGTGACTTTAACCATCTGTTGCAAAAATTCGTCTTCTGACGAGTAAAATCTGCTATTGTTTGATCCTTGATTCTCCTTAGGTTCCTGAACTTTTGCCTGTGTGCCTCTGGATTTAGCTGATATGCATTGAGGATGCTTTTCTTTACAAAGTCATAATCAAAACTATGAGCGTCAGGGAGGGATGTGAAAACCTCCTGACTACGCCCCTTGAATTGAGACTGCATAATGGCTACCCACTGATCCCTTGGCCAGTTCATACTGATGGCAATTTTATTAAAATGTGCAAAGAAAACCTCAGGATCTTCCTCATTGAACTTGGGCAACTCTATATACTTATTCATCCTGATGGGATTATTATCACTATTTGTTGAAACATTACTAGTATTTCCATGCCCAGCTGCCATACGCTGTGATTCAAGCCTGAAGTTAGTGTCAGCCATTTGTTGTTGAATCTCTAATTGTTGCTTCTTTGTGGCTTCAAGTTGCAACTCAATTAAACCTCTCTGGTTTTGTGCCGCAATTTCTAAACGCCTAGTCTCCAGCTCCCTTTGCTGAGCTTCAGCTTCTAATATTTGCTGTTGCTGTTGAGCTTCAATCTCTCTTTGACGAGCTTCAGCCTCTAATATTTTATGTTCTTTTTGAGCTTCAAGCTCTAATTGGCGAGCTTCTAACTCAAGACGCTTTAACGTCATCTGATCACTTGACTCCTCTCTTAACTCCTCTAGAATTTCTTCATCTAAATCCCCATTCTCAACAAAATGCGTCACAATGACTTTCAATATTTGGGCTTTAACCATTCTATTGCTGGCGGTCAAATCCAAATGATTTGCCATTTGTATTAACTCAGTCTTTTTAAGGTTCTGAATCCCTTCAAAGTCTGGGTGAGCCACCAACGCTGCAACTTTCTCCTCCATCGTTACTAACACTTGGCACTTAATTCACAAAAATAATTAACACAATGGCACTGCACTACACTTCACTGTAAAATTGTCACCACACTGAAAATTCGCTTGGCCTCACTGCACAAACAAAATATATAGGATGACTTACCTCAAAATCGTGAAACGTTGTTACTTGACACACAGGAAGGCTTGCTTGGCACATGGAATAGTTCTTAAGAAACACACAGAGACACTTGACACACTGGTACCTAGGAAGGCAAGGTTAGATTAGCATAGTTAAGTTAAAAATGGGACAATATTTCCCGGCACAGGCCCCCATAACTCTTTGTTACCTATCGTCCGTTACGGCTCGTGATCCTACAGCAGCCAAACTTTAATAAGTCTAGGGATACGACACAACTGCTGTTCTCAATAGCGAATCACCAGTATAACCCCTTACTAGGTAATGAGCACAACAATAGAATCTTCATAGGACTGAAGAATAAAGACTACGCATATATATATATATATATAATTTATATTAAATAAATCTCAAAGGCAAACAGATGATTATATGGTCACAATATATATCACATTAAAAATATCACTGTAACTTCCAGACATTAAATCAATACTAAGAATAATTATATGGCTAGAACAAAAGAATGACTTAACTCCAAGATGATATCTCCCCGGCTCCCGTCCAGCTACTGAACAAAATCACGCGAGAATCAAAAGAGATTGCCTCGCCCCGCGAATAAATTGCCAAAGTTACAATATTTATTATTTCAACAATGGAGCACTACATTGTGACAAGAGTAATCTTAAACTAACTTAATGAATAATTAGTACATATTGATATAGACAACAAAAGTACGTGTTTCTTTACATAGTAATTAAAATATGCATACAGAATAGCATAATGGCATGCACACCCCAGCAACGGACGATCCCACGACAATTTGCCAGATACAGTTCACTCAATTATTATTTCACTCTGTTACCCACTTATGATCACATAAATCATTAGTTCCCGTGGGAAAACTGATCACACAAAGAAATAAACAATCATTCCCACGATACGCTGGGCCTAACGCCAACACTGTAACATGAATGTGCATTTGCATAGAACATATAAGTATAACAATATACATGCTTGTAATTTACATACAATTATAAATGTACATATTAATATATTCACTTACGTATCTTATAAGGGTACGTAACACAGTTCCCGTTGTCTTTCCTCATAACTCATGCCTCTTAGTTCTGGAAGTGCTTGTGTTCTGGTACTGGAGCCAGTGTCACGTCGATTGGGTATCCAAAAAGCACGACTTGCGTGCGACTTTCTGAAGTGTCCAGCTTTTCCAAGCACACAAAGTTTCCCTTGCAGGATTGTTACTTTTTCTAAGTAATTTGCAGTCTGTTGGTCTCGTGGTGTCATTATTATGTCTCTTCTCAGGTTGACTAAGATGGAAAATTGGAGCTCTGGTTCCTGTTCCATTGCCATTACTACTCCATATGCTGTAGAAAAGTGGTCTGTCTGCATTATCTTTTATGTTGGAAGATGTGCAGAGTTTGACGATGTCTGGTACTCGCCTAGTTGTGCTTGCAGGGGTTGAGCTCTGCTCTTTTGGCCCGCCTTTGAATTGTCAATCAATCAACTGTTACTCACTCCCCATCCTCCCCCTCTCCAACACAGGTAGGGAACTGGTGGTGTCCCCTCCGGTCTCAGTCGTCCTGTGCCTGGGCTGTGGAGAAGTACATTGTCTTACTCTGGCTGGTGTGTGATGTACTGTCCTCTCTTAGTCCATTATATCTGGTGTTTTGCTGGTGGAAGCACGTGTTGAAGCTTCTATAGCTGCTTTCTTCGGTGCTTGCTGCACCTCGGTCCACTGCCCCTCGTCTGAAAGCTGCTTCACTTGGTTCTTTCTCAGACTTCCCATCACGACTCAACATAGTAAGGATCGATTCAGTGCCCTTCCTAATTCCTGAGACACTCCTAGGCCTGGAGAAATTCATTCCCCTCCGGAGGAGGTCGGAAAATGATTCCTCCAGGTGAAATCAGGGATGCCCAACACTTAATTGAGCACTTTGGTCTACCTTTCCCTGTTAGACTCGCTACACCCTCTAAGGTGCGCCTGCGGCCATCGCCACGCCTTTCAGGGTAGGACGAACTGACCTGGTCATTTACACGGACCTAAAACAAATATCATGGGCGACGAGTGCAGTACAACAGTTTGGGCTGCCTGCGTACTGGGTTGTGTAGAATAACAGTCAGCTGGACAGGAGCTAATGAACACCGTTGTTTGCCCGTCAATTGTAGACAATTGATGGACGAACTCTATGACAAACAGATGGACGGTGTATTGTTTCTTTCCAAACAAGATATTCCTTGGGTCTTTGAGTGTTCTTCCTCACAAAACCGCGGTGATTTGAGTTGATGGGTGCTCAGAATCTAATGTCTTCCGGGGAACAAAACCGTGTACGGCCAGCTAGCAATGGCGCCGGCAGCGGGTCTTGTATGTTGATATCTTTGTGAACGATAAGATTAGCATTTACCTTCATCTTTACTTTGTTCACCCTTGTTTATATATACGCTGCGTCTCAAGCCTAAATATGAATATTACCACACTATATATAGACGTGACACATACAACATTAAATATTCGCATATGATCCATTCGTGTAATTACTCGCCTCCACTAAACAATTACTATCCAGACTTGCTAAACAAATTTCCCGTCTTGGCAACTCTCACCATTTCAATATTAATAAAAAAGATAATTTTGCACACGTGATAATTGTACAAACTAGCGGGGAAGTGTCGCTAAGCTCCGGCTCAGCCTACATCAAGTAATGCTGGCCGACCCGTTTTTCACACTTTACAGTTACAGACATAACAGCTCACGATACTGTACTAAAAAATGTTAGGTTGGAGGGGGGGGGGGGGGGAAGAATTCTCCCAGTAGTTTATCTGATCAACGTTGGTTGTGTTACGTTGGACTGCGTACATCTGTGACCAACAGTCTGGTGGAACAAGCCAGCAAACTTTACATTGGGCCTCACGTAGCTCCGTACAGGAGGGTTGGGACGGGTTATATGATAATTGTCAGTGCTGAGGGATGGTTCCTGCCGTTATACGTGTAGAGGCAAATATAATTACCACATTAATGCCATCTTACACACTTACGTAACTTTACCTCCACGTCCACTTAATTTGCAATTTCTGTCTAACTAGTATTACAACTTGAGACTAAGAGCACAATGTTAAATATATAATGTGTACCTATTTATGACTTAAACATAAGGTTGAACGTGCATGCATAACTGTCAGGATAGGTGAGCACAACGTTCTCGGCCCGAGGTTGGTGGAACAAACCGCCAGCTTAATGTACAAGGAAGCACAACTAATCAAAAATATCAATTACTATGTAAATTTGTAATAACTAACAAAGTGTACAGTAAGGTCACTATACCTGTAAGGTCTTGATATAACCCACATGCCTCGCTCAAGGCTGCCTCAAGCTTCAATACGCCAAACTATTGCACTATTCACACACACCTGAAATTAAACATTAAATTAAATACAAGATCACCCTAAGCTTACTGGCCCATGTGAGGCAAGTCTTCACACCCAGTTTTCCGAGGTGTAACTTTTTTTCAACTATTCTCTATGACAATTCTATTTCTTCAATACTTTCGGACTGGCATTCCTTCTATACATTTTTTTCTCCAGTCTGTATGTTTAGAAATCGTTCATTGTGTTAAGACCCTTAATATGAATAGTGTTAGCATTATAATGCCTTCATCAGCCTGACACTTCAGTCACCTGCAGGAGAGCAACTGCCGTGTTCTTAATCACTTCATATAAAATAATAGATATTACATGTTACAGAAATTAACCCACATTCTATGCTAAATATTACAGGTTGTTTATGCATTTTAATTATATATACACTATAGTTGTTACATTCTTGTACAGCCACGACCACGCATAGCGCTCCGGGCAAGTCCTTAATCCTTATATTCCCCATAATACCACCCCGCCAAATTGTCTAACAACCAGGTACCCACTTTAATGTTTGGTAAACAAAGGCTACAGTTAAGGATTGGCGCCCAGTAAATCCTCCCGGGCCAGGATACGCCCCCCCCCCTCAGGGCCAGGATACGCCCCCCCCTCAGGGCCAGGATACGCACTCCCCCCCCCCTCCGGGCCTGGACACGCGCCCACCCCCCCCTCCCCAGGGCCAGGACACGCGCCCACCCCCCCCCCTCAGGGCCAGGACACGCGCCCCCCCCTCAGGGCCAGGACACGCACCCCCCCCCCTCAGGGCCAGGACACGCACCCCCCCCCCCTCAGGGCCAGGACACGCACCCCCCCCCCTCAGGGCCAGGACACGCACCCCCCCCCCTCAGGGCCAGGACACGCACCCCCCCCCCCCTCAGGGCCAGGACACGCACCCCCCCCCTCAGGGCCAGGACACGCACCCCCCCCCCCCTCAGGGCCAGGACACGCACCCCCCCCCCCCTCAGGGCCAGGACACGCACCCCCCCCCCTCAGGGCCAGGACACGCACCCCCCCCCCCTCAGGGCCAGGACACGCACCCCCCCCCCCTCAGGGCCAGGACACGCACCCCCCCCCCTCAGGGCCAGGACACGCACCCCCCCCCTCAGGGCCAGGACACGCACCCCCCCCCCTCAGGGCCAGGACACGCACCCCCCCCCCTCAGGGCCAGGACACGCACCCCCCCCCCCTCAGGGCCAGGACACGCACCCCCCCCCCTCAGGGCCAGGACACGCACACCCCCCCCCCTCAGGGCCAGGACACGCACACCCCCCCCCCTCAGGGCCAGGACACGCACCCCCCCCCCCTCAGGGCCAGGACACGCACCCCCCCCCTCAGGGCCAGGACACGCACCCCCCCCCCTCAGGGCCAGGACACGCACCCCCCCCCCCCTCAGGGCCAGGACACGCACCCCCCCCCCCTCAGGGCCAGGACACGCACCCCCCCCCCTCAGGGCCAGGACACGCACCCCCCCTCAGGGCCAGGACACGCACCCCCCCTCAGGGCCAGGACACGCACCCCCCCTCAGGGCCAGGACACGCACCCCCCCTCAGGGCCAGGACACGCACCCCCCCTCAGGGCCAGGACACGCACCCCCCCTCAGGGCCAGGACACGCACCCCCCCTCAGGGCCAGGACACGCACCCCCCCCTCAGGGCCAGGACACGCACCCCCCCTCAGGGCCAGGACACGCACCCCCCCTCAGGGCCAGGACACGCACCCCCCCTCAGGGCCAGGACACGCACCCCCCCTCAGGGCCAGGACACGCACCCCCCCTCAGGGCCAGGACACGCACCCCCCCTCAGGGCCAGGACACGCACCCCCCCTCAGGGCCAGGACACGCACCCCCCCTCAGGGCCAGGACACGCACCCCCCCTCAGGGCCAGGACACGCACCCCCCCTCAGGGCCAGGACACGCACCCCCCCTCAGGGCCAGGACACGCACCCCCCCTCAGGGCCAGGACACGCACCCCCCCTCAGGGCCAGGACACGCACCCCCCCTCAGGGCCAGGACACGCACCCCCCTCAGGGCCAGGACACGCACCCCCCTCAGGGCCAGGACACGCACCCCCCTCAGGGCCAGGACACGCACCCCCCTCAGGGCCAGGACACGCACCCCCCTCAGGGCCAGGACACGCACCCCCTCAGGGCCAGGACACGCACCCCCTCAGGGCCAGGATACGCACCCCCTCAGGGCCAGGATACGCACCCCCTCAGGGCCAGGATACGCACCCCCTCAGGGCCAGGATACGCACCCCCTCAGGGCCAGGATACGCACCCCCTCAGGGCCAGGATACGCACCCCCTCAGGGCCAGGATACGCACCCCCTCAGGGCCAGGATACGCACCCCCTCAGGGCCAGGATACGCACCCCCTCAGGGCCAGGATACGCACCCCCTCAGGGCCAGGATACGCACCCCCGGGCCAGGATACGCACCCCCGGGCCAAAATGCTCGTGAAACGCCAGGCGAGGTCTTACCACTATGCCATTGGCACCACAATATTTATAATTCATTAAAACGACCAGATATGCTCAGCAGAATACAATAACGCTATAAAAAATTTGGATACTCGTCGCTACATATATAACACTAGAAATTAGGTCAAGGATTCCGTGTTAAGTCACTGCTGTGTTTAACAAGTCATGCCACTTTCACAGTTGTTTGAGATTATTGCCAGTGTTACTTTATATATAGACGAGCCAAACTGGAGTACCCCACTAGTTACAGCTCGTATTAAATACCCTTATTTCTTACTATTTTAATATTCTAGACCAATAAAACTGCAGAGCATATTAGCCCCATGTCGGGCAGATATTTGAATAATAAACCAAACTTGTGTAAGTGACCTGCTCTTGAAGCAACAGTGACGCCACGTCGCTACGTCACTCCGTAATTGTCTTCATAATCAACACTATTATGCCCGAGGACCTGACCAGGTTTACGATTATTTTAAGTCAAAGTTGTGGCCGTCCAGAGAAATAATCAACTTGTAAAATAATACTACAATAAGACCATTCACTTGCCTGGTGACTGGGCGCAAGTACCACACTGGGACAAGGCTTCTCAAGGGAGTAATTTAGCCAGCAATATACCGCATCCAGAGCAGCACCTTCCTCCACAAAGGTCCGCGCCACACTGCCTGGCCGCGCCAGTTGGTCAGCCGGCCTGATGGTCAAGCTACATGTGTGACGTCATATATATGACATCATATGACACAACATATTTATGTGACCCAGCAGCCACCACACTTTCTCACATACAAATAACTTACATAACAGTTGGATAACGCGTCAGAGGCTGCCAGTGTTGCTACCACGCCAGAACAGAACCCTGTAACAATTGTTAAAGGCCTACTCATATATATCAAGGCTTAACAGAAATAACATCGATAATAATAATGTTTCAATTACTTGTAAGTTATTTGTGTATGAGAAAGTCTGGTGTGTGAGTTGGGTCATATACATGACGTCACACAGGTAGTTTGACCATCAGGCCGGCTGACCAACTGGCGCGGCCAGGCAGTGTGGCGCGGACCTTGGTGGAGGAAGGTGCTGCTCTGGAGGCGGTATATTGCTGGCTAATTTACTCCCCTGAGTAGCCTTGTCCCAGCGTGTTACTTGCGCCCAGTCTCCAGGCAAGTGAATGGTCTTATTGTAGTATTATTTTACAAGTTGATTATTTCTCTGGACGGCCACAACTTTGACTTAAAATAATCGTAAACCTGGTCAGGTCCTCGGGCATGAGTAGTGTTGATTATGAAGACAATTACGGAGTGACGTAGCGACGTGGCGTCACTGTTGCTTCAAGAGCAGGTCACTTACACAAGTTTGGTTTATTATTCAAATATCTGCCCGACATGGGGCTAATATGCTCTGCAGTTTTATTGGTCTAGAATATTAAAATAGTAAGAAATAAAGGAATTCAATACGAGCTGTAACTAGTGGGGTCCTGTAGTTTGGCCCGTCTATATATGTGACTACTATCTATGCTCTCAAACAACTGTGAATGTTTCCCAACAGTAAAGTGAGTACCTGGTTGTTAAACGATTTGGCAGGTCGTATTCCAGGGAATATTATGATTATAAAGTACTTTCCCCAACGCTTGTATGACAGTGGCTGTAAAAGAATGTAAGAACTCTTGTATAAATAAACAAACATAACCTGTAATATTTAGCATATGATGTGGGGTTAATTTGTAATGTTTATATGAATAGTGATTAAGAACACGGCAGTTGCTATCCAGAAGGTAACTGAAGTGCCAGCTACTGAACTGAAGTGTTAGCATTTAATGCTAACACTGTACATATTTAGTGTCTTAAGACTAAGAACGATTACTTAAGGTACAGACTGAACAACACTCTTAACATAAGGAATGCCACTTCCTAAGTATGGGTGAAGACATAGAATACTGTCGTGGAACATAATTCAATTTTTTTTTTTTTGTAACTGTTCCGCGACGGAAAACTGGGTGTGAAGACTTGCCTCACATGGGCCAGAAGACCACGGGTATTCTCGTTTAATGTTTAATTTCAGGTGTGTGTGATAGTGCAACAGTTTGGCTTATTGAAGCTTGAGGCAGCCTTGAGCGAGGCATGTGGGTTATATCAAGACCTTACAGGTATAGTGGCCTTACTGTACACTTTGTTGAAGTTCTTTACAAATTTACATAGTAATTGATATTTTTATTGTGCTTCCTTGTACATTAAGCTGGCGGGTTGTTCCACTAACCTCGGGCCGAGAACGTTGTGCTCGTCTCTCCAGATATTTAAACATGAGGTTGTACGGAGATGCACAAGCCATAAATATTAACACATGTTTAACATTGTGCTCTTAGTCTCTGGTTGTAATAACAGTTGGGCAGAATTTACAAATTAGGTGGATGGGGATGGGAATTTACACAAGTGTATAAGATGGCATTAATGCAGGAGTGATTACTTGCCTCTACACATATAACGGCAGGAACCATCCCTCGTCACTGAGTTACCGTATAACCCGTCCCAACCCTCCTGTATGTAGCTACCCGAGGTGCTTGCCAAGTGTCCTGGCTTGTTCCACCAGACTGTTGGTCACAGATGTACACAGTCCAACGTAACACAACCAAGGTTGATCAGATAAAGTACTGGGTGAATTTCCCCCCCCCCCCCTCCCCATCCCGACATTTTTAGTACAGTATCGTGACCTTTTATTTCTAACTGTAAAATGTGATAAACGGGTCTGCCAGCATTACTTGTAGGCTGAGCCGGAGCTTAGCGACACTTCCCCGCTGGTTTGTACATTTATCACGTGTGCAAAATTATCCTTTTTATTAATACTGAAATGGTGAGAGCTGCCAAGATGGGGAATTTGTTTAGCAAGTCTGGATAAGGATTGTTTAGTGGAGGCGAGTAATCACACGAATGGATCATATGCGAACATTTAATGTTGTAATATTCATAATATTTAGCCTTAAGACGCGACATATATATAAGAATGAACAAAGCAAGTATAAAGATGAAGGTAGAGGCTAATCTTGTCGTTCACAAAGACGTCAACATACTGGGGACTCGCTGCCGGCGCCATTGCTAGCTGGCCGTACACGGTTTTGTTCCCCGGAAGACTTTAGATTCTGAGCACCCATCGGCTCAAATCACCGCGGTTTTGTGAGGAAGAACACAAATGATCCATGACCCAGAGAATATATTGTTTGGAAGGAAATAATCAGTTTAGTCTACAGTTGGTAGCTAAACAACGTTGTTGATCAGCTGATGTCCAGCCGACTGGTACGCAGGCAACCCAAACTGTTGTACCGCACTCGTCGCCCATGATAGATCTGTTTGTTGTTTTTGAGGACCGTATCACTGATAGCTCAGTTAGTCCTACCCTGAAAGGGGAGATGATGCCCCACAGGTGCACCTTAGGTGTATTGAGCCTTACCGGAAAAAGGCCAAACTGCTCAATTAGGTGTTAGGTATCCCTGATTCCACTTGGAGGAATCATTTTAAGACAACTGTCGGAGGGGAATAAATTTCACCAGGCCTAGGAGTCTCGGGCATTAGGTGGGGCCATGAATCAGTCCTTATTACATGGAGACGTCATGGGGAACTCGGAAACAATGGCGGCAGCTTTCAGAAGAGGGGCAGTTGGTAGAGGTGCAGCAAGAACTGAAGAAAACTGCTATCGAGGCTACACCACGTGCTTCTACCACCAAAACACCATACATAATGGCCCTGGACAGGACAACATCAGTCGCAAACCAGCCAGTGTCAGACAATGTACCCCCTCTCCACAGCCCAGCCTCAGGACATCAGTATGAGACAAGAGGACACCCAGTTTCACTCCAGACATCGTCACTCTGCATATCTTACAAATTTTGGATAATGCAGACAGACCAATTTACTTTTTTTTTTTTGAGATATATACAAGAGTCGTTACATTCTTGTACAGCCACTAGTACGTGTAGCGTTTCAGGCAAGTCCTTAATCCTATGGTCCCTGGAATACGATATCCCTGCCGCGAAGAATCGTTTTTTATCCAAGTACACATTTTACTGTTGCGTTAAACAGAGGCTACAGTTAAGGAATTGCGCCCAGTAAATCCTCCCCGGCCAGGATACGAACCCATGACATAGCACTCGCGGAACACCAGGCGAGTGTCTTACCACTACACCGCGGAGACTTCAGCATATGTAGTAGCTGCAGCATATTTCCAACGACAATGGAAGAGGATCAACCAGAGCTCAAACTTTTCATCACATTCAAACAGATAAAATAAATGACACCACGAGACCAGCAGACTGCAAATTGCTTAGACAAAGTCCTACAAGGGAAACATGTGTGCTTGGAAAGCTGGACCCCTCAGAAAGACTAACAAGTCGTGCTTTTGAGATACCCAATCGAATTTCCACTGGATTCAGTACTAGAACAAAAGCTAATCCTGAATGCGGAACGATGCCGCATAAAAACAAAGCGGTGATACGTCAGGTTCTGGTGACCGTCATGGGACATGTGCCAGAAACTTTCAATCTTGGAAATTGGGGAACATACAGACCATACGTCGTGGAACCTTCTGCGCGGCTTCAGATGTCAGAAATACGGCCACAATCAATCACGCTGCACTGGACAGGAGAGATGTGGAGTGTGCAGTCTGAGGCATCCAACCAAAGACTGTATAGCCAAGCACAAGGCAAGCCCGACCACAACAGCCAAATGTTCAAATTGTGGAGGAAACATCATGCTGGAAGCACAACCTCCTCTGTATGGAACGAAAGGGTGCAGACAGATCAGTCCAGGATAAATGCGCAGACCAGCATTACATTAACGTCTGGAACAAAAGTGTACACCAACAACACTCTCATACAACAAAATTTTCTAAATCAATCAATTCCAAATCGGAAAATACCAAAATGACGCAAAGTACAACAAAAGCAAAAAAGCAATTACTTTTGGAATAATTTTTTTTTACAGAGATGCAGCTGAAAAAAAATTGAAAATCGTGGCAGAGATTGTCAACTGCCTACAGATGACTCAGAACGGCACACAACAAAAAACTCAAGAAATCACTTGGGTAATAATGGACAGGTTCGTGCAGCATACTAGTTACAAGAAATTGAGCCCGAAACAAGACGAAGCATAAGAGGACAAACAACGCGACATGGACATACAGACTACGAATAGTCAATGTCAAGACACCAGATCATCAACTTTCACAAGAGCAACTGCAAGAAGCAGTGACCACTCAAGATCAACAGAATCTTACAACATAAGAGACAGATAATAATATCTAGTGCAGTCTGATGTCTAACATCACCACCAAAGTAGTATTGAACAGCAGAGATACACAGGTTTCAGCAATAACTACGGACGTGAACAATCAAGGCAGACCCAGTATGCAGCAACATCAACAACGAAATACTGGATGGCAGAGATGCACAGATTCCGAAAACACAAGAAACGGCCACGAGCAATCAATGCAGTCCGATGTGCAACAATACCAACAGCAAAGTGATGGACAAGAGGGATGCACAAATGCCATCCATGCAGGGGATGACCATGAGCAATCAGTGCAGTCCGGATTCCAGTGACACGACTTAAGAGGTAGCGAATATAGAAGTAGATTCTGAAGAAGAGGCAACACGAACCGAAACCGTCGTCTGGCCCTTTCGATTAATGCAATGAAACATACACGGTCTTTGAAATAAAAACCTCACCCTTCAGGAAGCTGCAATCAGTACGAAAGCAGATATAATCGTTTTGGTAGAAAATCTTTTTCTCCCCCACGAAGTCCTTTAGAGTAGCTAGGTATCCGCCCTTTATTATACCGAATGAACAGGGGAGACAGAGGGCCTTAACCCTAGTTAGAAACACCATACCCAGCAACAAAATACAGTTTCATTTTGGGTTGGAGTAGAGGTATTAGCAGTAACAGTGAATGACTAATATTAAGCACCTCGTATACATCTATAAGCTCCCTAGATGTAAATTTGCAAGAGGCAGTGCTTGCCTTAGTCACGCATGAAAATGTAATTATTGCTGGGGAATTTAAAGAAGAGCCAACAGCTAACGTCAGGGTGTATGAAAATTAGTGGAGATCAGATAGGACCGGCCCCCAATGAGAACATCAAACAATGTTACTTTAGTGGCTTAAGGTCCATACGTTAGTCTCGAGGTTTGATCACTGATCCCCTACACGGGAAGAATGGATACTCCTTTAAAACTAACTTGTTTATTAACCCTTCTTAACAACCCCCCATATACATTAACAATAACTACTTTACCACACTATCTTTAAAAGCCTTGGTCCACGTAGGCAGGATACAAGGTTTTACAATTAGGACAAGCTAGGGTAAAGTCTACTAGGCAAGGGACACTAGCACGGACTCTAGATAGCTTGGTACCATTTGAACACGTGGTTCCACTGAGACCCCTTAGAGTAACTTAGCAATATAAACACTAGCGTAGCCTATACACATTACTACACACTTATGCCAGAAAACGAACATGCAGCACGGTGCTTAGCTTGGTAAACTAGACGCAGGATAAGGTTAGGGAAGAGGAGAGTGATACAGAGCATCACAGGAGAGGTGTTGGCTCAACCACAGCAGTCCAGAGAAGAACGCACGCTGGGCGTCCAGTCTCAGAGCTCCAAAGTTGTTGTTGTGGTTGCCGGGGAGATAACCTAATTGATCGTGCAGCTACAAACAATAAGTCTTCACCGGCCTTCGTTACTTTACTAGTTCTAAGAGTAGTTAATAATTAGTTAACTCATTAATAATCAACAAGCTCGTCTGAATGCTCTGTGAGAAACAAGATTCGTCTTAAGTTTGGCAAGGGCGACGGGAATAAGGCATACGGTTTTAAGGAGCCCTGATATAAATATTATTATAATTAAATATCCTTCTCCATGATACAATTCTATCAATTAATGTAAGGTAATTATTTAGAGCTCAAATTGACCTCTGGTTTCCATCTGAGGAACCAAGGGTCGTAACAATCATATTGGCATCCTCGGTAATATTTAGCACCCTCTGATTATTCCGCACATTTGATGGTGCTACATAGCCTTCCCGACTTGGTGCCTGTTTTGATAATTACTTGCATTTTTAGGACAACTTAAATAATGTAAATATTATCCCACGAATGTATGATAAACTAAATAAGAAAATTTACCATCAATATTAGTAATTAACGGGACAAGAAATTATATTTTAATTTCTTCAATTTCATACGTAAAGGTCAAATTTACAGGTTTAAAGACCAAATGTGGAACAAACTTACCCACCTGCGAGCGGTGGTCAGAAGAGGTAAGAAAAGAACCAACAGCATAACGGTGATAAGCTTCGGCTTAAATGTAGGTTTTATCTTAGTTTTTAATGGATGTATATTTATATATTAATGATATTTAGGTAACTTTGCCGTATAATTTTAGCATTGATGGAGTATATTTTCAAGCGTGTTAAAGTTCATGTAATTATTCATAATACAGTTCTTATGATTTAAATTTCAGGGACAATAATTTCTAAAATAATGCTAATATATATTATAAGGGTTCTTAAATTATTTGCAACATGTAATGTTTCACAATTGTTGCAGCCGAGATAAGACAAGTCACTCCAGCTCCGAGCCTGAAAAAGTTAACCAGTTCCAGACAATTACTAGTGACAGCTCCACTGTGAAGTTTGGAGTTATTTGCGTATGTTTCATTAGTCCTGGTGGATAATATGCAACAAAGGAACAGTTAAAGCATATTTCCTTTGAATACCACTAATGAAGTAGCAGTCCGTATTTTAGTAGTTAGTGGTATTCAATATTAATGTTTAATATTTATTACATAAAAATTGTGGGCATTTGCCTATGAACTGAGTGACAGCTTGAGTTGAAGTAGGAGCACGAGTGCTTGAACCTGGTCCTGCCGACCACACAGTCCTCCACTCGCACGTCCCCTGCAGGTAGGCACTGTCTAACCTGATTATTATGCTCGTTAATGTTAAATATTATTTATAGCACTCTTAAATTAGGCTGCTGGTATATGTTAACACAATTAGTTCATGGGTAGTAAGTTATTACTATAATGTCTGCACTAACCTATTTTTAGGGTCTTGCTCCACGTGACACCTCTGTTAAGGACCAAATAAAGGGTAGTTAAGTTGACCAATAAGGTTGTATCGCTAAATAATACTTTGAAAGCGTAGAAATCCTGCATTTTTTGGCTCTGAATGTATCTTCAGCATATTAAACTTTACTGACAATAGTGGAATTATCTGGATGTGACGTCTCACTGGTGTAGGTAGTTCAGTTAATGGGCATGGCTAGTGTTAGCAAGATCAGTCCGGGTGTTAACACCCCGCCGCCTGGCCCTGTAGTTTTGATTCAATTATCATGATAAAATAAATTTTTAATAAGATTATCACGAGTAAGGGGTTATAGTAGGTGACGGTTTACTGTTTAGTCTGAAGACCGACAATTGCTACACTTAATGTGCTTTGTAGACTATTATTAAAGTCCACATGTTTATACCTGAAGTATCCACAATACTTTAAAGTATTAAGTACTAAATTATAGTATTGTGGACATTAACATTCAGCATTATCGTACCTATGTGAAAGTTATTGTATCTCTGGTAGTCATATTTATCATTATCCCAGCTGCCTAAAGAGCCTAAAGTTTATATAAGTACAGCGTTTTCGTGCATGCAAGCCCACCCAATATTAGTCTGAACAGGGTTTTCGTGCATAAAATTCCACCCAAAATTAATGTGGGGTATACACAATGTATGGCTTTCCATCTTGGAAAGGTATTGAGATGTATATCTATATTTTGTACATAATGTTCAGTATTAGAACATGTATTGGATTAGTATCTTGTGGATTATTTCTCAATTTTGGATATTTGTGAATGTTAACTAATATCCACATAGCATGGTTTTTTATAGAGAAATTATATAAGTGAGGCAGGACCTAGATTCAGGAAGCTGTGTGTATTTCTTCGTAAGTGGGTTTGCTACGAAGGTTCCTAAGTGTGCCCTAAGAAGATGCTTAGGTACAATTCAATAACGTCCACTTAGGAAGAAAATTGTTGGTTCACATGCGTGCCGATAGAGGTCACTACTGTGTTTCGTTTGGCCAATCAGAGAGCAGCAGCATTCTTCACATTGAAGATTTAGCGCTGGCTTATCGGAGCTCTACTGCCTCCTATTTACGTCGAATTTTCTTATAAAATTATTATATTTCGAAGTAAAACAATGTTTTTTCAACTTCTACAGCCAGCACCGACATTGTAGTAAACAAATGATACATTTGTTGTTTACCTACGTAATTCTAAGAGATACTGTGTAGCTGTCCTTGTTGCTCGGAAGATGCGCTGACAATTATTGTATATATTTACTGAATTTACCCAAGGGCCACTAACTATCTAGTGGCCTCGAAGAGGACAGAAAGCCGGCGGCTTGTTAAAGGGCCCGCCAATTGTCTTAATGATATTTTTTAGCTGGAATTTGGCATTTACGATTCAGCGGGTAGGCGGTTCCATGGGTTTATAACCCTCTTGGTGGAAAAAACATCTGTTTTCAGTCCTACTTGAGAAAACATACTCTCCAACACTCTGTGATTGTCCTATTATCAGTGACTTCATACCAAATGGTATGGGGTATTTTGAGCTCTGTAATTCATACACTCAGGAATATTGGAAGATATTCTTGTGCTACACCCAGATTTTGCCAGTGGGGGCTAATAGATCAGCATTAAGAATTTTGTTCTCTCCTAATTCCATGTATGACTGGCCATCCTGGGAGGTGAGGATGTTGGATGAGCTTGTAGCTGGCTTTTGATCTACACTGTGTGGTCCTTTATACAGAATAGGGAAGCAGCACATTGCTAAGTATACCTAAACATGTTTAAAAATACATTGTTTGAGAGGAGTCTGGTAGAAACTGGTAAGAGTAATTATAATGTAATGATTCCATGATTCAGTGCTTACCTCTTGTGAAAATTGCTTAGAGTTGTTTAGTCAGAGTTGATTTGTTTTTTGTATTGAGGCTGGTATTTTCTAAATTTATTCCATGTACAGTATGTCTAACCATCCTGTGAGATGGGAGTATTAGATAAACTTATAGGTAGTTTTTTATCTACACTGTGTAATATTCCATATAGAATAGGGTAGTAGTACATTGCTGTGTATACCTAATCTTCTTAATAAAAAAAATCAGTAATAAAGATTTTAAATTATAGTTTGTATTATTACAAATACAGTACTGTATTATCCTTATTAAATCATGTTGACCATGGATCATTAAGATCTCATGTTGATATGTAATACAAGTCATATTTCTTTTGAACTGCTAATCCATGCTAATCATTCATTAAATTGTGCATTGTCTCAATTTTTCGCTTCCTTGGATATACTGTACAGTACAAAAAGATAGGATAAAAATAAACCAGTAATATTTCTTTCATTATATTTTTCATTTAAATAACTGCATCAATATTTTTACAGCTGACAGGATTTGTTTTACCATACAGGTGCGTTATTTGTTAAAAAAAAATTGGTGTATTGTTACACACAGTGGTGCTACATAGCCTTCCCAGCATGGTGCCTTCTTTTAATACTTACTGATTAAAAAGTAAATAATAAATACATTTTATTCAGCAAAAGTACATAGTTGATTTACAAACATAATGTTGGATTTATAGACAGAGCTAGTACATACAATACCTAAAGCCACTAATACTCGTAGCATTTCGGGCAAGGTGTGGGGGAAAAAAGAGAAACTTAATAGTAATCGGGATTAGGTATAAATTGTGTTGAAAGAAGGAATAAAAAATACAAAAAGGGGGGTTAACATAGCATAAATCAGCAATTGCACATGTTGGTGAACAGCCTTGTTTAAAAAATAGCAAGACATGGGTTGACATTTAGGAGGTAAGTTAGGTTACATGGAGTTAATTAGGCAGTACTTGGTTTAACTCTTAAACTGGTTGAGAGAAGTACAGCCTTTGACATGATTCGGGAGGTAATTCCACATTCTGGGTCCCTTGATTTGTAGAGCACTTCTAGTTTGGTTACACACAGCCAAATTGAGTAACAGGAAGAGGTCTTGGACACAAATTTGTTCCATGCTAAATGTAGAGGAATCGGCTGAATATTCTTCAAATGAAATAAGTTGCCTCAGCTTATAAGGTAAATAAAATAAGCATTTCTCAAATAAGTAGCTGCCTCACCTCACTGCCTTACTGCTACATAGCCTTCCCGGCATGGTGCCTTCTTTTGATAATTGTTCCACACCCAAATTGTATAACAGGAAGAGGTCTTGGACCCCTACTTCCCCCTCTCTTTTTTAATAATCTATATGGTCATAATTATAGCTTTAAGTATTCAATGAATAAAGTTTTTGACATTTTTACCCTTCTCCTTACCTAACATCATTTGTGCAGCATATTTTTGTCTCACCCAGATTTAATTTAAAATAAAACCAAACTAAATAAATTAGAAATGGGTATGTATAGCTAAGGTACACCCTTACAACTAGGTGAACAGGGGCATTTGGTGAAAGTAAATAATCCCATCAGGCAAGGCTCATCACCTTCTCTCATTTTTCATGTTCACCAGTGTTTATTTTCTTAATAACTACTGGTATAATATCTTGCTATTATAAACGTAATTCTATCATCAAACACATATTTACTTCAAGTTTCAAGCAGAGAATGCATATATAACTAACACGAAGGACTCCTCTTCACTAGATTCACCAGCTATAATATTTTGGTCATGTTCCAATATCATAAATCGATTCCAGTGTTATGTAGTAGAGAAAAAATGACTTGTATCCAGTTTACGTAAAGCTACGAGTGGTCGAAACCACACTTAAATCCCGGAATGAACTTACGAACGTTTTTCCCACTTAGTGTAGCTACCTGAATACGGACGTAGCCGCCGCGAACGCGCTAAGAAGGAAAACGTTCTTAGCTAAGAGGAAAAACCTTTGTAAGTACCTTCCTGAATCTGGCCCCAGGTCAATATAAACAGTAAAATGACAGTTCTCAGCCTTGTGACACTCTGCCAGTTGTGATACTCTATATGTACATATTAATCCCTTGACCAGGTTATGATAGATGTAATGTTTTATAATTTAAACAGACGGGTACACCATTTGTTTATCTTGTGTATAGCTTGAATGTCTATTTATTGACTTATAGTCATCAAGTGGATGATTTCTTTTGAGTGATTGCTGTCATTGGTTGATGCTAAGACTGGTGGGTTAGTGGTATTGGTCATTAAGTCAGTTATTGAGTGGGAGATACTACATCTGGTTTTGGTCTTCGAGTCTACGATAATAGACTTCACTGAACAAATATACTAGGGCTGTGACGAGAATTCGAACCTACGTCCGAGATCATCCCAGATGCTGCCTTAATCGACCTAGCTACGACATGGTCAAAAGAGCTGAAACCAGAAGTTGTACCTAACATGGATCCTGCAGCCTCACACACACAAACCAGGGTTTTACACAACTCCCCCATGCACTCGAGCTATGTCAATAGGCCGTTCTACCTCTTCGCCCTTGCTTCATTACACATAGACATCACAACAGCATGATGTATCAACTGTTGTCATTTATGATCACTATGGGTTGCCCCTGATGTGAACCCCTCCAACATTTTCAATGGATTATGGGCTATTCATGCCCGTGCCACCACTTGGGTGGATTAATCTACATCAGTCATCTTCGATGGAGTATGCCATTCATCCACCAGTGCTGAATCTGATTTGTTCTGGGTTGGTTTTGATAGCAGTTTCCTCTCCCATTCCGCCCTCAAAACCAATTTAGTATTTGCCTTTCGCACTATCGTTGAAAACTTGGTAGTTCTCTCCCTATCCCCTCTCCACCCCTCGGTTCAGATGTTATGATATGGGTCACATCAGCAGACTGAGTGATGGTAGTCAGTTTTCTGGTTGTGGGAGGACGTTGACGAAGATTTTGAATAGCATGGGGCTCACGCATGAGCCCTGAGGAACACAAGCTGTTGGAGAGACGGTTTCTGCATTTTTCCTGTTGAAGCAGGGCGTAACTTTTCTATTTGTCAAGAAGTTCCTGATCGGACGGATGAAGGTCCAGTTTTAGCCGGTTTGTTCGTTAGTTTGTACAAAAGACCTTCGTGCCACAAGATATCAAAGGCCTTGTGCAGATCTCTCGTTGGTATTAGGGCCACCTGGTTATGCTGGAGACTACATCATAGATGTTGATTGCATGTTGCGTCGATCGATGCCCCCTGAAACAATTTTTTTTTTAGTGTACAAATCATTGTATTTTAGATAAGTTGAGCCGTTGAATGATATTTTCTTATCATTTAGTGAGCTTCAAAGAGAGAGGGGTCGATAATTCTCTGGACGTTTTTGTGGGTGGGGGGGTGAGGTGTCGGCATGAAGGTCATCTTCGCCCTCTTGAAGACTTATGGGATGTCCTGATGCTTAAATCCCGTTGAATACGTTCAGGAGTGATTGCATGAAGTTCCCTGGCAGGAGCTGTATTTGTTTTGCCCGTATACCTGAGGCCTTGATCCGGTGCTCTTTATAACCCCTTCCATTTCCAGTCTGGTGATTGGTCTGCTAGGTTAGTCAGGTCCGTATCAGGCGTACTGGTCATGGCGTCTAATTTGGCACTGATCCATTGGGTTACTTTTAATCGGGATCAGATTAGTGAGCTTCTACAGAACTAGTGACACTTTCCTTTACCGGTTGAAATGGTGAATGTTGACCCGTTTATTGAATACTTCAATTGTTCATCTTTTATTTCTTGTATCTTCAAAAAAAAAATTCCCTTCCCTGAAAATATATACATATTTTGGATAAAAACCCATAATTCATTTTTTTGTGAAAATTTAGTCTTCTGCACACTCCAAAATACTTTATCTAGGTCTCAGTAATGCCAAGATAAGATAAAAAAATTTTTGAGGCAAAGTACATACATTCACAATGGGTTAGAAACAGAATTTTGTATTTCTATATAAAGCAATTATTTACTATGCCTAAAGCCAATAGTGCGCCCAACGTTTCGGGCGTTGGGCATAAGAACCAGCGTTTCGGATAAGACAGAGACTTAAAATTCAATAACATACTGTACTGGTATCATTCATTGAAAATTTATCAAGCTCCTTCATAAAGCAGTTTACAAATTTGTACCCTTTACTTAGATTTCACGTGGCAGGTTCTTGAAGACCTCCATAAGTGATCATTTCCCCATACTCGTTTCCTTTTTCTCTTTCTAGCCTCCTCTTTCCTTCCCTAGGTGGCAGTTTGTCAGGGCTGACTGGTGCCTATTCACCCTCCTTGCTACTCTCTCTGACCTCTCCTCACTGCCTCTTCCTCGCGCCGCCCTCCTTTTTTATGACACTGTCTTCAACGCTGCCCTCACCTCTATCCCTCGCTCTTCCTCCCGGGGCACACGCAAGTGTGTTCCCTGGTTTAATGTGGACTGTGCTCATCAGGCTGCACGCTTACAGCGTGCAGCCTGGAAAAAACACCGCCGCCGGCAGACGGCAGATTCTTTTCTTGTTTCGGAAGGAAGGCAGTGGCCCGTAGGACCATCTTTACTGCTAAACGTGAGAGTTGAGAATTTTACGTTTCCACCATTACGTCCAATACTACTATACCGCAGATCTGGAAGATGATCCGCAAGATTGCGGGCAACTTCGTTCCAGATGTCTCGCCGGTTCTCCACCTCCGTGGGAATCTTGTGGCAGATCCAGTGAAGGTCGCGGCCAAACTGGGTTCCCACTTTTCTTCTGTTAGCTCTGGTTCTCATCTTCCTCAATCCTTCCTTCCTTCGTAAGCCTGTTCTTGAATCTTATACTTTAGATTTCCACACTCGTCTCTGCCTTCCCTATAACGATCCTTTCTCTTTCTGAACTTCAGTCTGCCCTGGCCCTCTGCGGATCTACGGCAGCGGACTCGGTTGACGTTCATTATGAGATGCTCCCCATCTCCCTCCGTGCATGTTTCAGTATACACAGAATCTATATAACTAGGTCTGGGAGTCGTCGTCCGTCCCTGAGGACTGGCTCGATGCTGTTGTACTCCCTATTCGGAAACCAGGGTCTCTCGGTACGTCCCCAAAGGACTTCTGCCCTATTGCTCTCACGAGTTGTTTGCAAGCTGTTTGAGCATATGGTAAATGTCCGTCTGATGTGGTTGTTGGAACACCATCACCACCTCTCTCCTTCTCAATTTGGTTTTCGCAAGTGCTGCAGCACGACTGATGTCCTGGAGAACTTGGAGGTCTATATTCGTACTGCTTTTGCTGCGAAGACCTCAATTGTTGCTGTCCTTTTTGACCTAAAAAAGGCTTATGACACGACTTGGAGATACCATATTCTGTCCCAACTTCGTTCTATTGACCTTCGTGGTAATCTCCCTCTCTTCAAAGATTTCTCTCTCGTCGTACCTTTCGAGTCGGGCTTCTTGAGGTCATCTTGAGATGATTTCGGGGATTTTTTTAGTGTCCCCGCAGCCCGGTCCTCGACCAGGCCTCCACCCCCAGGAAGCAGCCCGTGACAGCTGACTAACACCCAGGTACCTATTTTACTGCTAGGTAACAGGGGCATAAGGTGAAAGAAACTCTGCCCATTGTTTCTCGCTGGCGCCTGGGATCGAACCCAGGACCACAGGATCACAAGTCCAGTGTGCTGTCCGCTCGGCCGACCGGCTCCCCCTTGTGGCTTGGTGCCACTCTGCCTCTTTTTGGTAGTATGAAGGTGTGCCCCAAGGTATTGTTCTGAGTACTACTCTTTTTCTGGTTGCCCTCAATGGTCTCCTTTCCTCCTATCCTTCTGGTATCTTCTCCGCTCTTTTATGTTGACGATCTTACTCTTTGCTGTCGAGGTGATGATTCGCCTCTCCTTCAACGGCGGCTTCAACTTGCGATTGATGCCGTGTCATCTTGGGCCACCAATCATAGCTTCAAGTTCTCTACTACTAAGACTTGTGCCATGACGTTTACTCGGAAGCGGGTCGTTCTTCGTCCTGCTTTGTCACTTTATGGTCATCCCCTTGAGTACAAAGATTCCACGAAGCTTTAGGGGTTATTCTTTGACACTCCCTTGTCTTGGTCGCCCCATATGTCTTAACTCCGTGTTGAATGCTCCAAGGCCCTTAACCTACTTAAGGTTTTGTCCCATACTTCTTAGGGAGTGGAGAGGCGCACGCTCCTCTATTTGCATTTCTTTATCGTCCTGTCTAAGCTCGATTATGGTTGCCCTGCATACTCTTCTGCTTCTCCTTCTACTCTTCGCCGTCTTGATCCTTTGCACCATACTGGGTTGCGCCTCGGCTCTGGTGCTTTTCGTTCAACTGCTACCCTCAGCTTGTACGCCGACACTGGCTTTGTCTCTCCAGGATCGCCGTGATCGCTACAGTCTTCGCTATCTTGTGTGATCCTTACAGCATCCTCACTCTCGCCTCTATTGAGCTTTGACTTTTAATCCTCCTGTAGTTCCTGTTCCTCTTCACCACCTTCCTCTTTCTGTCCGTTTGTCTCGCTTACAAGAGTCTCTTTCGGTTCGTATTACTAATGTTTCTCCTCGAATTGTTCGCTCCTTGCCCCCGTGGAGGGTCTCCCTTCCCGAATTTTGTACTTCTGACCCGCATCACTAAAGCTTTTACCCCTCCTACAGTTCTGAAACGCCTCTTCCTTGAGCACTTTTCTTCTCGCTCCCACTCCGTTCCCGTTTTCACCGATGGGTCAAAGTCTGCTGACGGTGTGGGCTTCTGTTGTTTTTCCTGACCACACTTGTATGTGTCGCCTTCCTCCGGAGGCTAGCATCTTCACAGCAAAACTCTGCTATTCCCTATGCTCTTCGTCTCCTGCTTTCCCTGGGGGCAATCCTCCTTCCTGGTAGTAGTTGACTCTCGTAGTGCCCTTATGACTTTAGGGTCCTTTAATCCAGTCCACCCTGTGGTCATCGAGATTCAACATTGGCTGTTTCTTATCTCCAGTAAATTTAAGTCGGTTGCATTTTTGCTGGGTTTGCAGCCATGTTGGCGTGTCTTTAAATGAGCGTGCGGATGTTGCCGCTAAGGATGCTATCCGCACTTGTTCCATCTCCCATAAAGGTGTTCCTTATTCTGACTTTTACCCAGTTATTCATGCCTCCATCCTTTCCTGATGGCAGAGTTGTTGGTCTTCTGTTATTGGTAACAAACTGCGTACTCTTAGCCACCGTAACTGGCGGTGGGAAACGGCTCTGGCTAGGTTATGTATTGTCCATACCCGTTTAGCTCAGTCACTTAATGGAGCGCCGCCTTGCTCCTTATTGTCCAAATTGCATTGTCCTTCTTACGGTCGTACATGTCCTTGTTGAATGTCCTGACTTCCTGGACGAGCATGTCTTGTTTTCCGACCGTCCCCCGTGGTCGCTTGTCCCTCGATAGAATTCATGGTGACTCGGATACTTTTGATATCGTTTGCCTTGTGCGTTTTTGTTCTCGTATTGGCATCCTTGGTGATATTTAGCGCCCTCTGATTATCCCGCACATTTGATGGTGCTACATAGCCTTCCCGGTTTGGTGCCTTCTATTGATAATTACTTCCGTCAATAGAAAACGGGATATCATTGCCACAGTACTATAAATTCACCAGCTATTCTGTTGGGAATTATTCTTAAATACATTAGTCTTTGGACTTTTAATATCAAAAACATCTCATTTGAATTAACTGAATTATCAGTATCAATAAAGTAAATGTGACCCTTCTATCACTTATTGACATTGGACAAGGAGAGCCAAGACGTCAGGAGGAGTGAGGTGGTCAGCCATTGTTTAAGACCAGAGTCGTTGGAGCAAGTTTCGCTCCTATAATTCTCTTGGACGAAGTGTTATGGAGACCAAATTAGTGTTCAACCATCAACAACACGCTGTCAACATAAACAAGGGATGTGTCTTTCCGAAATCTTATCGAAGTCATTATTGGCCAGTAATGTTATGATAGGATTACTGCCGGTTAGAACACGAAAGATCAACTCAACACAGGTAATTAAGCCTTGGTCCTTATCTTATATAATAGACAGTAGTTCGTCTGATATAGCTGTCATATATTAGGATTCCGGCTTTACAGCTAGTGCCCTTTGACAGGAACAAGATGAGGAAGCAAGTATTAATCTTGGTACATCAGTTACTTGGTGTTTTGGAAGCTAGCCTCTCACGAGGATAGTTTGGTGTCTACATACTAGTTATACCTGGTGGACTAAGCCTACCATACAATAAGATAAGGCACCTCCAATTTTATTAATATATGTAGTTTAATACTGTAGTTTGATTGGCTGCATATATATAAATTTAATAATACCCCCCCCCCCCTAATGTGTAAGGATCGATTTGTGAGAAATATTGCAGAAACACAGTCCACTTATCATATCAATTGCTATCGAAAAATATAAATTAAATAAATATAAATCTCACAGGTTATATTATCCCTACATTATATGGTCATCTTCGAAACGGATGACAGATTATTTGGTCATCTTTGTATGGGATAAACCGGCAGCGTAGCCTCGAGCAAGCTCACGAGCCCCTCAGCACATTCCAGCCTCACTCAGCGGTTTCATGGTTACTAGCGAATTGGTGGTGTTATTCCGTGAAATGACAGCGCTTATTTTAAAACCAGCCAAAATAGTGGCTGTTCCCTCGCAGGATTATTCACGAATTTGTGGTGTTAATTTCGCGAGAGATTATCCACGAATTTTGTGATATTAGTGACCTCGCGAAATTAACAATATTTAATACTTCTAGATAATATTAGAAGTGTCATAGAGGCTATTATCAATAATTGTGTATATTATTTCTCCAAAATAGAGAATTATTTAATATATATATTGCACTAGTGTTCACAATTCAATATTTACTAATTGCCAACCCACAACAGGGTAGGATATACATTGACCAGTGTTAATAGATAACCTAGTCCCCCATTACCATTGACTAGTTGAACTATTTATTGTTCATCCTAGTCCCATTTATTACCATAGTCTAGTTGTACTATATTGAACAACCTAGCACCATTAATGAATGGTGCAGACCCTATTTTAGGTGTAATTGATACCAGCTCGAGTTGAATTTTGTATATATAATAATTTACTTATAATTATAGCACCTTTTGAGTGGTTAGTGTCTATACCATCCTACGGTGATAATTGAGGAGCTAACCTAAAGGTACTTCCAGCGACACTGGTTTATCAATCAAATCATTAGTGTGTATGATTGTATATATATAATGTGTATTAATTTTAAGTGCTAATCACTAGTAGAGGTAGGATTATAGCCTAGTGAGTGCAGAATTTTACCCTAGGCTACCATCAGTACTTGTTCAGCATTATAAGCAACCCAAGTACAAGCCCCACAAAGCTCTACCAACTAGCCAGTATGGATAATGCAGGGAAAATGAAAAGAACCCTTGCAGGTCTTAAAGGCCACTTAACAAGACAGATCAAGAAATGTGAAGATTTGTCACAACAATCTCCAGTAGATTATGCTGACCTGGAAAGCTATTATCAAGCAGCTGCAGGTAAATTTGAGCAAATCAAATGCCAAATAACAACATATGTGGCTGAACTTACCAACACCAATTTATCAAACGGAAATATACGACATTATGGTTGATTTAGCGAGTTGTGAAGATCACACTCAGACCACGTTACAGCCTTACGTCAAATTAATTGCTCAGAACAAGGCAAGAACAACCACAATAGTGTTTTATCTAATACGAGTGAAGCAGAAGCTAGACTCCCTCCAATTAATTTACCCACTTTCTCAGGAAAAGAAGAGGAAGTTTCGGACGAATTTTGGAACAAATTCGTTAGCCTGGTGGACTCAAAACAATCTTTACCTAAGAGTAGTAAATTATCTTTACTTCAAGGCCATTTATCAGGTGAGGCTAAAACAGTAGTATTCCATCTGAGATTAATTAATGACGGCTATGACCTGGCAGTACAACTCCTCAAAGATAGTTATGCTGATCCAGAAGTAAGAACATCACATTTAGTTCATGAGCTGTTGCATTTACCCCCACCAGAGGCTTCAACTGATTCACTGCAAGTCTTCAAGCTGGAGGTAGAATCAATGATCAAGGCCCTCAGCCTGACAGCAGATACAAACAGAGCTGAGTGGGTCTTGAAAATAATTGCTCAGCAGAAAATACCTAGGGATGTATTGAGACAAATGAGTGTTCATTACATTAAAAGTATCTTATCCATGAATGAAATATGAGGGTTTACATTCAGTAATTCATCAATTACGAACACATGACAAATTAAAACCACCAAGTAATCCTTCAGATACCAATAATAGTAAACCACAGAGTACCAAAAGTACTCCAAATCAATCTAAACAATATAATTCAACACCAACGTGGAACAGTGGCAGTGTGGGCGTGTATGCAGTGGGACCCTCCAAGCCTATAGTTACTGTGTCACCCAAGAACGTGACACCAAAGGGTATTGGAAGCTATGGAACATGTTTGTTCTGCATTGAGAAACATTAAATGTACCACTGCCCTAATTTTCCTGATAGTGACGCCCGTGTTGAGCGACTCAAAGATTTGCAACATTGCACGAGGTGCCTCAAGAGACATAACATCGACTGTGATACCCAATTACACACCTGTAATAGGTGTAACAAGGGTCAGCACCATGCAGAATTGTGCAGACACACCAAAACAGTTTCCAAACCCCAAGGTGGAAGATAGCATTCCCACCACTACAGTACTGCAAGGTGCAACAAACGAGGAGTGTCCAATCGGCAAAGTCTAAAGGTAATACGACTTTGCCAACTGCCTAAATTACCATCCAGAATAAGAGGGCCAAGGTCCATACCCGTGGGTTGTTTGACCAAGGATCCCAGAGAACATATGTCACTAAAAAAGTTGGCAGATGAACTACAATTAAGGCCTGTAGCCCAGACGACAATCAATATCTCAGGGTTTCTAACAGATACAGGACCTAAAGCCTACCAGGTGGTACAACCATCAGTACGTTTAGGCAGGTACGTCTGTCAAGTACAAGCCATTGTGGAGGACAAAATACCAGCAGACCTACAAGTACAAGGTCTGAGAGCAACAGCCAAATTCCTGAGAAATAGAGGAATAAAATTGGCAGATAATATTAGGTCTGATCACCTCACCGACTTCGGTATCCTTGTAGGTACAGACTACTACCATCGATTCATCGGTAGTCCTACTAAATATCAGGGCATAACCATGCTAAATTCTGCAGGAGGCAAATTACTCTCAGGCCCAGTATTAAGCCTGAGGAGACCTATGCCAGCAGATAAATACCAGTAGAAATCTAAATTTGTCAGCTGATTCTATTTCTCCAGTAGCATTATACTAAGGAGATTACAGCTGACTATAGCAACAGAGGTTGATGTTAATTTCAACATTTAAAGCTGAAGAAGAGTTCGAGGCCTCGGTGGCAAATCAGTGAACAGTAACCTAAACAGCTACAAGTCACTGTGACAATGTCACTGAACCAACTGCAGTCTCAGAACCATACTTGACTTTAATGATGAGCTATTCAATCCTCTGAATTAACTAAATTAAACCCCAATAAATCTGACGACTGATTTTGATACATTTATTATTTAATCAAGATTGTATGCCATGGGCCTCAGTGTTTATATATCAGTGACCAGTTACCTGAACAAGCTTAGTTATATCTGATGTCACTGATCTCACTGCAGTCCCTGAATCATACTTGACTGTAGTACTTGATCACATTCAGTCCTCTGTGTTGAAATGTAATTAGGTGATAATTTTAGCCTTTAAAGAGTTAACAGGGAAATGAAGTCGCATTAGACTTCTTACCCCTGCAACTCTAGTACGGGACATCCGTCTTGTACGAACAGATGCACAAATGTGTGATTACTAACATCAAATTAATCTAATAATTCGGAGGAGTATCGGTGTTCATCTGTTCTAAATAGGACGTCGACCAGTGAGCAGCCTCCCAGGGAATTATGTCAGAAAACCCAACACCATTTAATATTACATACAATAGGCAGATATTGCTGCTGTGTTGTATACACAAGTTAACCCATAGGAAATGTAGCTTGTAGTGGAACTTTCCGTCAATAGAAAACAGGATATCATTGCCACATAGTACTATAAATTCATTAGCTATTCTGTTGGGAATTATTCTTTCATTAGTCTTTGGACTTTTAATATCATAAAACCATCTCGTTTGAATTAACTTATCAGTATTAAAATAAAGTAAATGTGACCCTTCTATCACTTAGACATTGGACAAGGAGAGCCAAGGCATCATTAAGAGTAAGGTGGTCAGCCATTGTTTGTTAGGACCAGAGTCGTTGGAGCAAGTTTCGCTCCTATAATTCTCATGGACGAAGTATTATGGAGACCAAATTTGTGTTCAATCATCAACACAGTCAACATAAACAAGGGAAGTGTCTTTCCGAAATCTTATGTAATTATTGGCCAGTAATGTTAGGTGGATATGATTAATTCTGGTGTGGATACAAGTCAACGACTGAACCCAGGTAATTAATCATTGGTCCTTATCTAATAATATAACAAATGTTTCATCTGATATAGCTGTCATATATAGGATTCCGGCTTTACAGTCAGTGCCCTTTGACAGGAATTATACAAGAGGAAGCAGTACAGTTTCTTGGTATACC